>NW_022107431.1:311391-331879 GCF_000313985.2 Echinops telfairi | reverse complement strand
ATAGGACATGATAACATGGATCACGGGATACAGGACATGATAACATGGGTCACGGGATACAGGACATGATAACATGAGTCACGGGACACAGGACATGATAACATGAGTCACGGGACACAGGACACTGAACATGGTACATAGGACATGATAACATGGATCATGGGACACAGGACATGATAACATGGGTCATGGGATACAGGACATGATAACATGATTCATGGTACACATGACACTGAACATGGTACACAGGACATGCTAATATTGATCATAGGACATAGGACATGATAACATGAGTCATGGGACACAAGACATGATAACATAGGTCACGGGACTTGGGACATGATAACATGGGTCATGGGACTCAGGACACTGGACACAGGATGTGGGGACACAGATCACAGGTCTTCTTTACTGAGGGCTCTTACAGCTCTTGTAACGATCCATCCATCAATGGTATCAAGCACATTTGTACATACGTTGCCATTATTATTTTGTAGGCATTTACTTTCTATTGATCCCTTGGTGTCAGCTCCTCCCCCACCTCCCCACTCCCCTTCATCCCCAGATCACAGATCTTTGAGCCAAGGCTCATATTAGATTCTGCGATTCAGGATGCCTGGGGTCTCTGCAGACAGACTGAGTCAGCCGGCTGAACACACGGCCAGGACGCCTTGAGTCCAGTTTGAGCCAAGGCGGCAGGGAGCGTGAAGGACACCCCTCCAGGTTTGGCCCACATCAAGATCTCAGGGTGATACTGGGTCCAAGGATAAAAATAGCTTCTGGCGAGGCTGCCGGGAGGAAGATGGGGTGACCGTTGTGTTTCAAAGGATCAGGGCCCCAACTTAATCCTGTAGCCTTGGCCACATGCGCTGGCCTGCGACAGCTGGGCCAGGAGCCCTGCATCCCAAGCCCTGTTCCCACAGCCAACCCAGCTTCCCCACTCTGGTGAGGGTGGGGAGGGAGGGGATGGGAGCAGTGTGCTGCAGAGAAGGAGCGGGGCCCAGGGTAGGAAGAGGGGCCATGGAGGTAGGGGAGAGGGGACAGGACGGGAGGGGGAGGAGGCAGGAAAGGAGGAGGGAGGAGGGAGGAGGGGAGAGGGGAGAAGGGGGAGGGTGGGAGAAAGAGAGGAGGGGAAGGGGGAGGGGAGGTGGGAGCCCTGGGCACGGCCTCCGGGCCCTGACCCTCTGAGGACCACCGGATCTGCAAGGGGGTGGATGGGCCAAGATGATGGCCCAGCCAGGTTCCCAGGCCTCCCCTGGACTGTCTGCTCCATAGACGGTGAGACTCTGTGCCAGTGGGCATAAAGAACATTCAGGGGGCACATAGGACTGCACCCAAGAGGTGGGGGGCCCTCGAATCTAAAACAGGAAAGTGTGGGCACTGTGTCAGCATGAAATATGGCAAAGAGGACAAATGACCCTCAGCCACCGGCAGCCTGGTTCTGGCTTGAACAGGACCCACCTGCTAAGAGTGGCCTCGCGAGGTGCCCAGTCTGTAGCCCTCACCTCGGGCTGCAGAGAAGCCACAGCCCCAGTGACCCAGCGCCCACCCTTTGCTCCCACTCCCCACGAGCAGCCTCTTCCAGTGCCCCCTTCACCCACCAAACACTCATTAGTGCCGGGTTTCTCCATCAACCAAGCATCTTTATTTTTAAAACCTCTTCTGATTAAATCCATTACGCAAATTAAGCAGCCAGAGTGGTTGAATTAAAATGCGTAACACATGACTGAGAACCACATGCCGGAAAATGAGTTGCCTAGGTCAGAGTCCTGCGGACGCTCCTGCTGCACCGGGGCTTTTTGAAGCCACCTGATGTCCCGTCCCCGCCAGAAGACCACCATCGGAGCAGCACGCATGTCTCCTCAGGCTGCACCCACCCTCTGTCTGTCTGCCAGCAGAGTACGGACAGTGCAGGCTCTTCACCGGCACCTGGGGCCTCTGGAAACACAGAGTAGTCGTAATAGTAAAGACAGGCTTCTTAAAGCCGAGCCACTCTACACGGGCCATGGCAACTGTGCGCACCTCCAGCAGCGAGATGTGTGTCTCCTTTCACACTGCAGATGGAGCGCAGGCTGGTTCTCTCGCCATCCGCACATCCAGCGGGGAAGTGAAGCAGTGGACACGGGGCCACGTGGGCACACGGACATCAGCCATCGACCATGCACCCACAGCAGACAGGAAATATAACCATCTCATTTATGATCACATCCTAGACCAAAAGGCACATGTCTTTCACCTAGTGCAGCAGTACAGCGAGTGGGTCTGGCAGATAGACAGACAGACAGATGTGTATTCTCCCAGAGCCGAGGGTGTGGCTCAGGGGGCGGCCTTTGTTGGGTGGTGCGAGCAGATTTCATGGGGTGTGGCACCCACCCTCCCCGGCCTGTGGAGTGCTGTCCTACAGCACCCCTGCACCACGGCCCCATTAGCGTCATGATGAGCACACTAGTGCTGCACTTGGCTCCACAGTCCATGTTCACGGGAGCAGCAGCGGGAGAGCAAAATCCACGTCGCTTAGCCAAGTCTGCTGCACAAGACCTCTTTAGAGTGTTGACGAGCAAGGATGCTACTGTGAGGACTGTGCGAGGCCGGGTTGACCAGAAAAACAAATCCAGTGGCACGCATATATGTAGAAGAGAGAGCTTTATATCACAGAGTAATTGTACATGACGAGAACATCCCAGCACATTCCAGGTCAAGCACATAGGTTCGATATTGGCCCATAAGTGATACTAGTTCATAAGTTACTCTTCAGACTCAAGCAGTACATGCGATGACACAGAATGCAGAGCAATCACAGGCCAGTGGATGCAAAGTCTTGTGTGTCCAGTGGCGGTGCACACATCTCCAGGGCTCTGGCTGCTATCTGGATCCATGTGGCTTGTCAACAAGAGTGTGAAGCAGAGAGGGAGAGTGGCCACCTCCAGGAAGAGAGAGAGGAAGTTCCCAGAATCCTCATGAGAAGGCCACGCCCACAAGGAGGCATCATCAGGCTGTGAGCTGACTGACAGGCTAGACTCCACCCCGTCACTGCTAATACCCTCAAGTTGACATGCGATGATGTAGCTGCAAGGACTAAGGCGTGCTGACCAAGCCATGGTGTTCCCATTGCCTCATATGCGTGTGAAAGTTGGACATTGAATTAGGAAGAACTGGCACCTTTGAATTTTGGTGTTGAAGAACATTGAAAGTACCACGGACGTTGCAAGGACAAACCACATGTCTTGGAAGAAGTACAGCCAGAGTGCTCCTTGGAGGCAAAGATGGCAAGGCTTTGTCTCGTGCACTTAGGACGCATTGTCAGGAGAGACCAGTGCCCAGAGAAGGACGTCGTGCTTGGTAAAGTCACGCCCCTCAAGGAGACGAGTCACGCAGAGGCTGCAACGACGGGCTCAGGACAGGAAGAGGGTGAGGATGGCGCAGGGCGGGCAGCGTTCCCTTCTGTGGTGCCCGGGCCGCTGTGGGTCAGCACTGACTCAATGGCCCCTGACCAGCACAGCAGTCCCACAACTTCTGTCAGTCTGCCGCACCGCTGTGATGCTGGAAGTTGTGCAGTGGTATTTCAAATACCAGTGGGGCCAGCGTCCAGCAGCGCTTCCAGAGTAAGACAGGCCAGTGAGACAGAAGGAGGCCACTTGTGACCAAGACATCGCTGCAAACCTTACAAATAGCAGGAGACCGTTGTCACCCGCGTGATGGGAACTTTAAGAGCCCCTCCTCGGGGTGCAGGGCTCTCAAGATAAGAGCTGCCCCTCATAAAGGTAGAGCCTCTGCGGCTGGCAGAGCACTGCTCAAAAGGAGAGGAGGCAGCTCAGACACCGCGAATATCAGAGTGAGGGATGTACAAAGTGCGACTCTCTCCCTTTCATTGTAACTTTGTTTATCTTTTCATTCATGTATATATTTCATATATAATATGTACAATGCATACTTTTATTTGCATACAAAGTTTATGAACATATATATAAAGTTAAGATCTTTTAAAGAGAGAAGGGTTGCAGCCTTCAAACCCCTCCAGACTCCTCCCCCTCGGAGCTGAACAGCTGGAAAAGGAGGGAAAGTAAAATGGAAGCAAACAGACTTGGGTTCTTTTGTGATGGAGAAGTTGGTTTCAAATGAACAAGAAGAAATCAAGCTTATTGCATTGGGAAAACCTGCTGCGAAAGACGTCTTTAAAGTGGCTCAGAATCTCGGTGTCCCTTGAGGATGCAGGTGTGCCTGACCTCAGCCATGGCATTTCAACCAGCTCACTCACAGGCACGTAAAAGCTGAACCGTGGATAAAGAAGGCTGAGAAAGAAGGGGTGCATGTGAATTATGGTGTTGGCAATGGATGCAGCATGACCATCAGCTGCCAGAAGAACCTACAGGCCTGTCCTGGAAGGCTTCTTAGGAGCATGTGGGATGGGACTTCACCTCACTTCCTCTAGGCATGTCACCAGGAGGAGCCTGTCCCTGGAGAACACCAGGCTTGGTAAAATAGAGGGTCAACGGAAGAGAGGAAGCCCCCCCACAGGTGGAATGACATGTTGGCTCCGACAAGAGGCATCACAGCAGCGTGGAATGGTGCAGGGCCAGGCAGCGTTTCGTTCGCTGTACGGAAGGTCTGCACTATGAGTCAGCACTGACTTGACAACGCCTAGCAACAGCGTTCCCCAAAGAGATTATACCACCACGTAAGGGTTCGAATCGACAACCTGGAGTCAGGGGTGGGGGAGACACCGTTCAATCCATAACACCTACGACTAAATTGAACCGGAAAGGTAGAGTTTTACACTGAAAACTATTTTAAAGAATGACTGAAAGAAAGTAAAGTAAATGGAAGGACAGTCAGCATCGGTGGATTAGAAAACAATGATGTTAAATTGCCAATACTAACCCAAACAATCTATGGACAATGCAATTCCAATCAAAATTCTAGCAACTTTCTCTGCTGAAATGTAAAAGTTAATCCACAACTTCAAATGGAATCGCAAAGGGGCGTGAGTAGTCAAAGCACCCCGAGAAAAGAGGTCCAATTAGGAGGACTCAGTCCCTGGTTTCCAAGCAGACGCCGCGACAGTGCGTGGTCTCCGAGTGGGCCTGCTCACGGCAAGGCCCGCGTTAGCAACCACCAGCTGCTCTGACGGAAAGATGGGCTTCCACTCCCAGAAAGAGCTCCTGTCTCAGGAACCCACGGGGTCAGCTCTACCCTGTCCCAAAGGCTATTTATGCGCTGGAATCGATTACTGGCGGTGAGAATTTCCAAAGACAGTACTACAGAGCTGGTAGGTGGATGGATGGAATGGCCAATGGAACAGAATTGAGAGGTCAGGAATGAAACCGCGCATCGGGTGAACTGGTTTCCAATAAGAGTGCTATGTCTACTCATTGTGGTAAAGATTGCCTCTTTAACCAAAGGTGTTAGGCCAACTGGATTTCCACATGGTAAGGAATGAAGCTGAACCCTTATCTCACATATATGCAAAATTTAATCCTAAATGGGTCTATAACCAAATAAAAACTCTGAGAGGAGAGCATGGGGTAACACCTTGGCTGTGCATTCTGAAATGTGGCAGCAAAAGCACACAGAACAACAAACAAACTAAAACTTTTATGCTTCAAAAGATTAAGAATGTAAGAAAACACTTGGTAACTATATATCTAATAAGGGTTTGCTGTTCAATATGTAAAGTACGGCACTAATGACACAGGGGTGAAGCACTCAGCCGGTAACCAGTCTGCCATTCAAGAAGATGTGGCCGTGTGCATCCACAAAAATTCCAGTGTTGGCGATTGCTGGAGACAAATGGGTGCATAAGCAAACGGGAGGAAGAAAGCTGAAGGTGCCCGGCTATCAAAAGATACCACATCTGGGGTCTTAAAGGCTTGAAGATAAACAAGCGGCCACCTAGCTGAGAAGCAACAAAGCCCACATGGAGGAAGCACACCAGCCTGTGTGATCATGAAGTGTCAACGGGATCAGGTATCAGGCATCAAAGACCCAGAACAAAAAATCATGTCAATGTGAAGGGGGGAAGACAGGCCAGTCAGGGTGCAGTATAGCACCGATGAAACATACATCTTTCCTCTGGTTCTTTAATGCTTCCTCACCCCTATTATCATGACCTTAATTCTACCTTACAAACCTGGCTAGACCAGAGTATGTACATGGGTACAGATAAGAGCTGGAAACACAGGGAATACAGGACAGATAAACTCCTCGGGACCAATATTGAGAGTAGACATACCAGGAGGGTAAGGGGAAGGTGGGGGAGAAAAGGGGAACCGATCACAATGACCTATCTATAAACCCCTCCCAGGGGGGTGGATAACAGATAAGAGGGTAAAGGGAGACATCGGACACTGCAAGACATGAAAAATAATAATAATTTATAAATTATCAAGGGTTCATAAGAGAGAGAGGGAGGCAGGGAGGGAGGTAAGGAGGGAGAGGAGAGGGACGGGGAACAAGGAGCTGACACCAAGGGCTCAAGTAGTAAGAAAATGTTTTGAGAATGATGATGGCAACAAATGTACAAATGTGCTTGACACAATGGTTGGATATATGGACTGTGATAACAGTTGTATGAACCCCAATAAAATGATTTTTTTAAATTACAGTGTTGGAAACCCCATGGAGCAGTGCTCATAAGATCACTATGAGTCAAAGTCTGACCACAATTAGTTTTTTTAAAAATATATAGGTAACAAACTACAACTCAAAAATAAAAAGACAAACAACCTGATCAAAAACAGGCAAAAGATTTGAACAGACATTTCTTTAAAGAAGAAAATTCAAATTGCTAATAAACCTGAAAAGATGCTCAAGTTATTTCTCTAGGGAAATGAAAATGAAAACACCATGAGATGCCACTGCATCCCACTGGGGTAACTATGACAGTCAAAGTTTAAAAATGGAATGCAACGGGTACTGGTGAGGATGTGGAGAGATTGGCTACCCAACCATTGCTGGTGGGATTGTAGAATAGGGCCGCCACCGTGGAAGAGATTTTGATGGCTCCCCAACAAGTTCCGTGCAGAAGGATGATATAGCCCAGGCATTCCAGGACCAGAGACTGGAGAGCAGAGACCTAAGCAGACGCTGACAGCCCAGTGTTCACTGCAGCGCCACCTCTAAGAGCAAAGCCCCAGCAGATGAGTGGCGCGTATGCCCGTTGGGATCTTTCTCAGCCGTGAGAGAAGTGAAGTTTCGACATGTCTATGCAATTACATCATCTGGTGTCAATTTGGGACTTGAGAGGATTAAGAGTGAAGGGGTGGAGTCTAGTCTGTCAATCGGGTCCTTGCCAATGAGGCCTCTCTGTGGGCATGGCCTTCCCCTGAGGATTTTGGGGACACTCTGGTATTTCCTCCTTGGAGGCAGGAGACACTTCTCTGTCTCTGCTGACTCCCTTCGAGATATCTCTAAGGAGAAGCCAGATGACCCTGGACCTGGAGAAGTCACGTGGAGATTGCCACTGGATCCAAAGGCTTTCCGCCCACCGGCCTGCGATCGTCCTGCACTTGCTGTCATTGCATGTGTTTCGTGAGTCAGAAGAGGACTTTATAGATGGGTACTGGACATATGGGCAATTATCAGACTATGGACTTGATGTGGACTGGGCTGGGATGTTTTCTCAATATTCAACTGCTCTTGCATATACAATTCTTTCTTATACACACACGAGTGTCGATTAATTTCCTTCTCCAGTCCACCCAGACTAACATATGTTATGACATGCATGAACCTCGAAAACATTATTCCGAGTTAAATAAGTCAGTCACAAAAGGACAAATATTGTATCATCCTGCTTATATAAAATATCAAGACTAGACAGATGGGTGACCCAAAGATCCCCACTGCTATCAAGTCTACTCCAACGCATGCGGCTCTACAGAACGGAGCAGAGCTGCCCATAGTCACCACAGCTGTAACCTCCATGAAAGCAGATGCCACGCCCTTCTCCCGCAACTGGCAGTCTCGAACCACCAGCCTTTCGGTTAGTAGGCGACAGAGCCATAGGTGATGGAAAAAAACAGGAAATGGGTAATGGTGAGCATGCACTGCATGATGACCGTGCTGAATTGTGCCTGTCAAAAGTGTTGAAGTGACAGATGTTTTGTTACATGTGTATATGCTTCCCCCCACCCCCCACTATCAGGACCCCAGTTCTGCCTTACAAATCCAGCTAGACTGGAGCATGTGCACAGGTATAGATAAGAGCTCTCAACACATGGAATCCAAAACAGATAAACCCCTCAGGAACAGCAATGGGAGTAGCAATACCATGAGGGTGGGGGGAAGGTGGGGGGCGAAGGGGGAGAAATTGGGAGCCAACTGCAATGACCGATGTATAATCACCCCCTCCCTCCCCAGGGGGGCAAACAACAATAACAGGGATGAAGGGAGACAGCAGGAGGTGTAAGATATGAGAATAATTATTTATAATCCATCAGGGGTCCATGAGGATGGGAGGTGGGGGAGGGAGGGGAAAAAAGAGGAGCTGGTGCCAAGGGCTCAAACAGAAAGAAAGTATTTTTAAAACGAAGAAGGCAACATATGTACAAATGTGCTTGATACAATTGATGTGTGAGCTGTGTGAGCTGCAAGAGCCCCCAATAAGATGATTTCTTTATAATTAAAAAATGAATAAAGATGTCACTTTGAGGACTAAGTCAAAAAAGAAAGAAAAGACAAGCATAGGCAATCGTCTCCGACAGGTCGAAGGTGGTGGCCGGCTGTTTTCTCTGTCTAGAAGCCAGTCACACGGAGCATTCTGTAAGGTCTCATCAAACTGTACGCTTAGGGTTTGGGAACTCTTCTGTTCAAATACAAGCTATTTTCTTAAACTGGCTTCACTTTCTTGACTCTTATTTCCATACAGTTCTTCATGCCCTAGGAGCCCTGATGGTTGGACGCTCCACTACGTGAAAAGTTCGACCCACCAGCTGGCCAAAAGGAGAAGGATGGGACAGTGCGCTCGTGAAGGCTTACTGCGGCCGAGGTTCTGAGGCCGTTCCACTCTGCCTGGGAGGGAGGTGCTGGGAATTGCGACTGGTTACTGGTCTCCTCGGCTAAGAAATGGATAGGTTGCCACGTCGTCCTCGATTGCAGTGGGCAGGGTCCACCTGGGCTCTTTCTCCCCTGCGAGCCAGAGGGCATTCAGCGGACCGAAACGAAATGCAACATGCTAGACTCGTGGGACACAGCCGACGAGGCTGTGGTAAGGACACCAAGTTCATGACAAGAAATGTAGAGAAGTCTCAGATCCATCAACTAAGCTCCCCGTGCAGAGCCTCTGAAATGGAGCGAGATACACCCAAAACAAGCAGATTGAAGGAAGTAAGCAAAACAGAAAAATAGGAGGAAAGATAAACGAAACAACGTGCTGGTTCTTTGAGCATACGATGAAAACATCTAGTAGGACTGAGAAAGAGGAGAGGAGCAGCAAGGAGCAGAATTTCTTCCCGGCTGTTTGCATGTTGTTGGCGATCTGTTCCTTCTTGGGCATTGTTTGTATTTTTGTCTGTATAGCATTATGTTTTTATCCTTACAAACTTCGTGCAATTTTGTTGCTTATTGTTTTCTGTTGGCTCTCCCGCTGTGAAGAACAGGATGCGTAAGGATAACAACTGATACAAGGGATCTACGGAATTCAGGGGTGGGGGTGGGGGAGAGGGAGGGAGAGGGGATTTTGGAAGTAAATAATGAAGTTGGGAGGGGGAGGGACACCAGAACAGATTGTGATTGCAAACTCATCTTAAAGGCCATTTAACCACGGGGTTGGAGGTGCTGTAAAATTGAAGTGGGGGTGATTGTACACTTCCCCTTACTCTGATTGAATGAGTGAACTTTTGAGCTACATGATATGTAAATGATGTGCCAATAAAACCCTTGAATAACTACAGTTTGTGAGAAGCTGTCCAAGGTGCAGGGAAAGAACATCGAAGCTGCATGGAGGCCATTGGTCAGCAGGACTAGTGGACCATGAAAGCCTCTTCTCCACAGAGACCAGAGGGATTAGAGGGTGCCCAGGGATCGCTACCAACTGCTCAGAGAGGGCTCGCATTAGAAGCTACTGGACAGAGGACAAGAAAACGTGGAACAAAATTCAAAATCACTGTAAGAAGACTAGGCTTACCCGTAGCATAGAAATAGTGGAACCTCTGAGTCGATGGTCCCCAGTCACCCCTCAGTCCTGGAACTGAGCTCCCTCACTGCTAAACTTTCAGCCAAACAGAAGACCAGCCAGCAAAGCAAACACCACCACCAGGGAGGAGAACACTCCGTGGAACGTCTGGCCTCCAAAACCAAAAGGGTAGCATTTGCTTCGAGACAAAATTCTGACTGCAGGAAGGGCTCAGAAGGAAGGAAGCCAGAAACACAGGAGGCAGTGGGGCGAGTGCTGCTGCATTCTGGGAATTGCAATCAGTGGTTTGAAGCAAAATGTGCATGGATTGTTGAGCAAAGAATCCATCTGCTCTGTAAACTTTCACCCAAATCACAATAAAATGGTTTTCAAAGGGGTAAATAGAATTCAACATTAGATAAAAAGAGTTACACACAATGACTACATGTTTTTTTTCCAGAAAGGCAACTAAAACTGATTCAGCATTCAAAATTGAATTAGTGCAATCCATCATATTAGCAGACTAAAAGAGAAAAATCACACAAGCTCATTAACCATTACAAAAGAAGCATTTGACAAAAGTGAACAAGCATGCATGATTTTTATTTTAGAAAACTCATAGAAATATCAAGGGAGACTTCCTCAATTAGAAAGATTATCTACAAAAACATACAGTTTATGTTTTATCTAACATACCCCCTGGGGAAACGGATGTTTTCCCCCAAAGATCAGGAACAAGGCAACGATACCCACCCTCACCACTCTTACTCAATACTGCTGGAAGTCTGCGCATGCAATAATAAGGCAGCAAACGGGAAGAGAGTGTGCTGATAGAAAAGGGAGAACTAAAGTAGCAGATGGCATAATTGCCCATGTCAAAAATCTCAAGGAATCTACCCAAAAATGTAGAACTTATATATAAGTTCAACAAGGTCACAGATACAAGATAGGCATGTAAAAATCTGCTGTATTTCTATTTACTAGTACTGAATATGGGGATGAATTAAATTTAAAATATACTATACATAATCACTCAAAAAATGCATACTTAGACTTAAATCTAGCAAAACATGTACTGGATTTTTATGTTGAAAACTACCTAACACTGATGAAAACAGCAAGAAGAAGAGCTAAAGAAACAAAAGTTGTGCTGTGATGGATTGGAAGGCTCAACATGGTAAAAACTCAATTCTCCCCGCAGTGGTAAATACAGGCTTAACACAGTTCCGATCAAAACATCACCAAGATATTTTTATAGACATAAGTAAGAGCATTCAGAATTCACATGGAGAGGCAGAGAAACTAAAGCGCTCAAATAATTTTTAAAAAATAAAATAGGAGGGCTCCATTGACTTGGCTCCAAAACTTATCATTCTAGAACTCAAGTCTAGGTGGTGCTGGAGGTGGGTGCCCAGTGGAATAAAGGAGATAGCCCAGAATGTAGGTGCTGTTGGGTGCAGGCAGTCGGTTCTGACCCGAAGCTACACTTGCACAGCAGAACCAGGTCCTGCACCAGCCTCACATTGTCCCCACCTGAGCCCATCACTGCAGCCACCATGTCCATCCATCTCTTTGATGACCTTCCTTTTGAATTTTTTTTTTTTTTTTTTTTTGCTGCCCTTCTACTTTACCAAGCATGATGTCCTTCTCTGGGGACTGGTCTCTGCTGGCAACATGTCCACAGTGTGTGAGACAGAGTCTCACCGTCTGAAGGAGCACTCTGACCAGGCTTCTTCCAAAAGAGACTGGTGTGTCCTTTTAGCAGCCCACAGTTCTTCACCAGCACTGCAAAATAACTGCAGGGACTCCTCTTTGGTCTTCCTTATCAAATTCCAGCTTGCACATGCTGATGAGGCAATTGAAAATATCATGGCTTGGATCAGGTGCCCCTTAGTCCTCAAAGTCACCAAGTTCTCAAAGTTTCTCGATACTGTAAAGAGGTCTGTGCAGCAGATTGACACAATGCAGCAGGTCTGTTGATCTCTTGACTGCTGCTCCCACGAGTACGTTTGATCCATTTCCAACTAAAGATGTTGGCAGAATTCGTCGGTATTTTCATCACTAGCTCTCGTGGTTGGTGCCTGAATTGGAGTAATAGCTGTGTCCACTGGATGTCTTGAAGGCAGATGGACATGACCCCATCACAGACAGCACCGTCCTTCAAGACAGATCTCGAAATGTCCTATTTGACAATGAATGCAATGCCATCCCTCTTGTTTGTGTGAGTCCCAGTCGAGAAAACCACGTGACTTGCTGATTCAAAAGGACCAAGGCCAATCTATTGCAGCTCACTGACTCCTAGAACATCGATCAGTATGCATTCTATATAATTTTTGATGACTTCCCATTTTCCTAGATGGATCCTTCATACATTCCAAATTCTGTTCATTAGTAGATTTGGCAGCTCTTTCTTCTCACCTTGAGTTGTGCCCCATCGGCAAATGAAGCTCCCGAAGCCCACCCCCGCAGGCCTTACTCCCTTCACATCACCACCGAGAGAGCAGCGCCTCCTCGCTCACGTTGCCAGTGCCGGACCTCCGACCGACCGAGGGGCCCACCCTCCGGCACGGCCTCTGACCACGTCCTGCTCTGTCCCTCGGGCCTTCTGTACCTGACATGCAGGTCTGACATAAGGTTTTCAGCGGCTGTGTCCTCCCGATTGGGCAGCCAATTCCCGCTTCATAGAAGAAGTTAGCGTGTGGACTAAGGAATAAATTGTCAGCCCAAGGGAAAGTTGGAGGAGGCCATGAGGATGGAAGAGGTCTGCTCTCAGGGTGCCGTGGGAGGGAACAGCAGGGCTGGCCTCATCCCATGGCTCTCACGGAACCAGGAACATCAGGCACCTGAAGGTCTCCCTGTCAGTGATTTGAGCCCTAGGACAAGATTAAATCTCAGAAGATTTTATGGAGCTACAAGGTTATTTGGCATTAGCATCCGCAGCAAACACTTAGGACAGCATCAGCGTTTCGTGGCCCCATCCCCCATGCAGACCCACAAAAATGGATGAAGGGACACTCACCACCCAGAATGCAGTTCAAACTCCAGGAGAACCACACGCAGTTCCGATGAACTGGGCACAAGCCCTCGTGGCACTGTGGATCAGGCACCGGGCTGGTTCAAACCCACCAGCTGCTTCTCAGGAGAAAGATGAGGCCACCTGCTCCTGTGCGGACTGATAGCTTCGGGAGTCCCATGGAGGCAGTGAGGGCGTGGGCCTGCCAGCCTGGCCGATCGTAGTTTAGCAAAGCCTCTTCTGGTTACAAGTGATGGAAACAGGACTCCACTGTCTTCTACACAGAAGTGTGATCAGGACTGCCGCCAGCAGACCCCAGGACACAGACTGTTTAACAGAAAATCCTTGGGGATTCTTGATAGAAAAAGCAGGTCGCTGACAAGACCCAACAGGCCTGAAGCACAATTAATTTTAGAGGAATCAAATTTTTAATAATGCAAATTTCTGATGGAAAGGGTGACTCAAAAATGTGACACTGCCCAGGCACATTAAGGACAAAGTAGGAGGCAGGCTCCCCCAGCCTGGAAGGGGCGGTCAATGCAGCTCTGGGAGACCTAACCTGGGGTGAGGGGTGGGGTCGGGGAAAGCATCTTAAGACAAACTCCAACCCAATTCCAAAGAAACCGTTGAGTCAGACATGGAGTAAGCTGAGCTGATGTCACCGAGCCTGGGCTCCTTGGAGGACTGTCCCAGACAGAGCCCAGGAGTCTCAGGTGTTTACCAGAGGAGCTGGAGCGGAGAAGGAAGGACTGACTCAGGCAGGTGATGGGTGGTAACAGTGACGAGGGGTTGTGGTCAAATGGCAGAGACCCATGGGGTCCCAGCTTCCACAGAGCAGGCACCATCAATCTGCAAAGTCAGAAGGAGAGATGGCCAGAGGCCCCTGCAGCAGTGTGGTCTGACGAGGATGAGACCCCTGGGGGGAACAGCAGAGGGGAACTGCAGTTGAGGAGAGGGCCAGAGAGTGAGGGGAACCAAGGCAAGGCCTGGGGGACACAGAAAGAGGCATTTTGCAAGATTCAAAAGCTGTTTGCTCTGACTGGGGCTTAGAGTATGGGCAGGGAGAACTGAAGGAGGTGGCGGGGGAGGCCGGCAGCGGCCTTGCCAGGTGGGATCCAAGAGAGCCAGGGCCTCATGAGATAAGGGCCACGTCAGGCCGCCTTCCAGGCTTCGGACTGATCCTGAGGGTGGTGAGGCGTCTGGGACCGCACACCCAGAACAGGTCCCAGCTCTTCTGAAGCTGAGAGACCAACACAGAACCTTAACCAAGGGTGCGGCCTGTGGATTTGTGTTCTCTGGCCACCACGGGGGATCCGTGGCAAAGACTGGATTTAAGAAGACTTTGGCATTGCAGATCCCTGGAGACAGATGGCTGCTCAGTGACTGTCTGTGACAGCTGATGACCACGTGCTGTTGGTGTTAGATGCCACTGCGTTCGGACTCAGAGCACCCTGTGCCCAGCCGCACGAAGCACAGCATATCCACGGAGAAAGGCAAAAGCACAGCCCCTTTTAGACACTAATGGAAGAGAAGGTGATACTACAGAAGAAGAAAGGTTTGTTAAAAGATCAATCAAATCAACGGTTTTAACATTTTACAATATGCTTTTGTTCATCAGAACTGTCAGAAAACTGAGGAGACAGAGGGCCACAGAGAGAAGATATTCGCAGCAGCCTGACAGACAACACGTAGTTCCCCGTGTGTATAAAAATCCCCATCGGCAACATGAAAAGACAGACTAACGCAATAGAAAAATAGGCAAAAGTGACGAAAAGAAACACAGAGCCTTACTGCCGTTGAGTTGGTCTGTAGGGACTCCATGGTACGGACAAAGCAGAACTTAGGATTTCTGAAAGTATAAATAAATGTTACAAGCAGAGGCGGCATCGTCTTTCTTCTGTGGGTTGGCTGGTGAGTTTGAACCTCCAACCTTGTGGTTAGCCTTCCAAGGCTTAGCCTACTGAGTCATTATGGCTCCTTAAAGAAACACAGGTGGCCATCAAACCTGTTTCATCTCACTGGTCACCAGGCAAGTAAAAATTAAAACATAATCCATCCCTTTAACAAATGGTGCTTGCAAAAATAGGGCATCCACTTGCAGGAAAATGACACATGGCCCACACCTCACATCATACGCAAAAAACGAACTCAAGATTGCTCAAAAACCTGAATGTTACAGCTGGTGAGTTCTAACTGCCGACCTTTTGGTTACCGGTCCAGCACATGGGCCTTTCGGCACTTCCCGTCCTCGGGGGAGACTCCTCTTCATCTGGACCCTGGGAGACTAGACTACCAGTTACTGTTTCCAAAGCCTGGTGGTGACGCAGCAGGAGGCGGCCATTGTGAGGGGAAATGAGCAACACGCACCTCCAACAGTACCCCTCGGAGCACTTGACAGTAGCTCTCGGGGCTGCAAGTCACCCTGCTTCCGGGTGTTGCCCGTGCTTTCTGGATTGGGGGTGGAGGCTCTCAGTCATGGTCTTCAACTTCTAGGTCCACAGGATGCCAATCTGGCCCCCTTGGTCCAGTGCTCTGGTCCATGTGGATGGCAACCCCATTCCATCATCCTTCTTCTGCCCCTGGGGCACAGCAGCTCTGCCCCCTCAGCTGTCGGCAGCAACCCCATCCCTCCGACTCGTGGTGACAGCCCCGCAGTCTGGACTGGGTTGGTGAAGAGTCTGCTCTTAAACTCTGAGGGCTGTGCTCCTGCCCTTTGAAAGCCAGTTCCGCCCTTTCGATTGGAGGCCGACCTGCTTCTCTTGCTCCTTCCAACACTTGTGCTGATGTCCGAGTTGCTCCAGCGATGGTTTTCTCCTTCTCGTGGAACACACAGGATTCAGCGCCTTTGGCCTGCTTCCCACCTGGAGAATACCTAGAGGCCGGCAGCATTCTTTCTCTGCCCCTCAGTCTATGCTGATGAATTTTCTGCTGTGGAAGTTAGCTAGCACCACGGGTCACAAGCTTCATCTCTCTAACAAGAGAGACGTTATGCCGTGTGATTGCGAGCATTGGCTGACATAATTTTCCCAAACCTTCCGCTTTGTTTTCATTTTACATAGTTCATTTTCCAGTCTATCTCTTTCCTCTCATATTGTACTCTCCGTGGGAGAAGAAGCCTTCCATTCCTTTAAGGTCTTGCTTAGAAATCTCCTTAGCCAAGTGTCCAGGCTCATCCCTGAAAATCCACCTCCCACCGTCATTCGAACATCACTCAGACAAGTTCTTTGTTTGCAGAAGGAAATAGGGTTCTTTCTCCATTGTCCAAGCACATGATCATCCTTTCCTTTTAAGGCCTCGCCAATAGCGCGTCTAATGCCACATTTCTAGCAGGTCTCTTGCTGGCACCACACGTGTTCTCGATGATGGTAGAGATTGGTTCTACAGCTTTTCTCACTTCCTTCCGCACCCTCACCAGAATTGCCTTTGCTGTCCATACTTCTACCAAGAATCTCTTCAAGGTAATATAGGGTTTTACTGTAGGCACCTTAAAATTCTTCCAGCATCCACCCATTACCCAATTCCAAAAGCACTCTCCTATTGTGGGTATTAGTTAGAGCGGCACCCTTGCATCTTTACACCAGCTTCTATCTCAGTTATCTGTTGTTGCTGCTGCTGTGATGTGCCACCAAGTCGGGCCCCTAGAGCAACCCCGTGCACAGCAGCACAAAACACTGCAAGGTCCCGCATCGGCCTCACAGTGGTTGCTGTGCCTGCGCCCACTGCTGCAGCCACTGCGTCCACCGCTCATCAAGGGCCATCCTCGTAATGATCTAGTGCTGCTGCAACAGAAAGACCCAAACAGGGGTCTTTGACAAACAGAAATGTATCTTCTCGCAGTTCAGGAGACTAGATTTCATTCTCTGGCAGCTCTGAAGGAAAGTGCTGATCTCTTCTGAGCTTCTACCCCTGAGTGGTCTTCAGGTGGCTTGGCATCTCTCTCTCTCACCCATCTGCTTACCTCCCTTACTTGTTTAATCTCTTTTATATATCAGACAAAATCGACTCCAAACACGTCTTACACTAATCCTGTCTCCTTACGTAAGAGAGACAACCCAGCCTCAGATGGGGTGCTGAGCACAGGCTGAGAGGTTGGGATCGGGGACACAACAATTCAGTCCTAGGATCGCCAGAACAAAAGACAACCAAGCGGGGTGCTTACAACACAGGAATGCGTGTGTTTGTTTGCTTGCTTTCTCGGTTCTGGAGACTTTGTCCAAATTCACAGTATTAGCCAAGAGATCGATCGAGTTCCCCCAAAAGAGGTCTCCAAGACCTGGGCGTGCAGGGAGGACGGCAGCCCCATTTCCTGGGGTTGAGAATCAGGAGATTAGCAGGTTTGGGTGAACAAGGAGGGGAGTGGGAACAGGAAGAGGAGGCATTAAGGCTTGGACAAGTTGAGACTTGAGGCTTCTGCTCAACATCTGGGTCAAGATGTTGAGGAGGTTGTTTGTCAGGGAGAGGCCTGGGCTGGAACGTGGAGTGGAGACCTCAGACTGCAGGTGGTAGTCGGGCCCCAAGAGCACACGAGATCATCACCACGTGGTGGGTGCAGGGGCTTTGCAGCACCGAGTGGCTGGGCGGGAGAAGGAGCTGGAATGGGCAGTGGCACTTGGGATTTTCCTGATAAGCAACCCGCTGCTGAGAACTAGAAAAGACAGCTGGATTAACAGCATGCTTGGCGAGTGGGAAGAGAGGAAGTGGAGACAGTGAACGTAAACAAATAAAAGATATTCATAATAGCAGCAGCGGCTCTAAGAAACAAACAACTGGAGGGGAAAATCTCTCCAAAAGAAGGAATGACCTTTATGGGGAAAATGCTAGAGGGACGCCTTGAAGACACCCAAGCCTGCTGCAAATGGCCTCTTTAAGGGTTCGAGGGCAAAGACTAAGTTGTGCCTGGCCCAAGGGATGGTGTGTTCATATGTGCACAGATGCACACACACACAGACATGCCCACACTGTCACACAGACATGCACAGATGTCCACACACACAGATACACATTCACACAAACACACATGTGTACACAGTCATGAGACACACACTCACAGTCGCACAGATGAACACAATCACACAGGCATACACAGATGAGCACACTCACTCATACAGATACACACATAAAGAGACATAGACACACACAGATGTGCACACTCACATGGACACACACAAGTGCACATCACACACACTCACAAGTACGTATGCCCCTACAGACACATTAATGCATGTTCACACACATGCACATACACATTCATACTCATGGACACACACACAGATGCACACGCATACAAACGTGTGCGCTCACACACCAACAACATATGCATGAACACATGCTCAAAGACATGCACAGATGTGCATTCACAAACACACACACATGCTTACATTGACACATACTCATACAAACCTGCACGCACTCACAGTCACCAACACACACACATGCATGCACACACACTCACATAGATAAACATGCACACATGCAACTGCACAAACTCATGTACTCACACATATGTGTTTGTGCATATACACACTCACACAGGCACACAGACATGCACATGTGTATATCCATAAACACACACAAACTCATATACCAGGAAGTACCCAAAATATGGAATTTTTTTCAAAGTTATGTATTTAAATTTTTTTACAAAACAACCTTACCACCCTCAAAGCACTCTCCATTACACGTGATACATTTGTCAAATCTGTGGTTCCATTCTTGAAAACATTTTCAAACTCATTTTTTTCTCCACCTCTTCTACATTGTCAAATCACTGTCTTTTCATGTCCCTCTGCATTCGTGGAAACAAAAAGAAGTTGCACAGAGCAAGGCCAGGTGAGTCAGGTGCATGGGGCAAGAGAGGCATGTTGTTATTTGCCAAAAACTGGTGCACTGAGATGGCTGCATGATCAGGTGTATTGTCATGGTGGCAAAAATTGTCCCCCATCTGCCACCTTTTTTGTCAGACTGTTATGCTATCTTTTCAGAACCTCCACACAGAAAGCTTGATTAACAGTCTGACCCGGCAGAATGAATTCCAAATGCACTACCAGTCAACTTTTTCATCTGTTTAGGAAGTTGATAGATGTTCAGATTGAGGTTTGATATCAATCGACCGTTCACCTTTTTTGAAACAAGAAAACCACCGGTACACTTGAGTTCTTCCTGTAGCGCTGTCCTTGTAAGCTGTGTTCAACATTGCAACAGTTCCTGTGGCATTTTTTGTGAGCAGGAAAAAAATTCTGCAGCCACACACTGTTCTCGTAAATCGGCCGTCACAAAAAAAATGAGGTTTGAGTAAAACTGCTTTTATGAAAAAATTCACTGTGACCAGAGAGAACCTTCCCAGGCGATGCCACTGGGTGCACTACCTCAGAGCAAGTTGCTCAATGGTCACCTAGTGGGAAAATTTTTTTCCCTTTTCCTGAGTACTCCCTAGTATGCTCACATTGACACATACAAATGCACACTCACATAAACTTCCAGGCACACAGAGACCCACACACACATGAACTTAAACATATACATGCATGTATACACACACTCACACATACGCACACAAAGACACACACACAGATGCACACTCACACACAAGTGTCCACTCACACCCAGACACATGCTCTGAACATAAACAGTCTCAAGTGGTAGGAGCGACCAACACAGCTGTAAAGCTGACAGTCCACTCCCTGCATCCTGTAGGATGTGAGTGGGGGTTGAGTTGGACGCTCACTCTACCTGGGGGTGTCAGACACAGCTCTGCGTCATCCCCACCCCCTGAGAGGGAGTGTTGGCACCCTGACAACCTCACTGAAGACAAGTCTGTGGAGGGTGAAAGTTCGTCGCAACAGGGCCATCATCCGCTCCTGGAACACCTGGAACACCCTGCCAGGGGTCCGCAGGCCAACTGGGCAAGGCAGCTTGTCTTCAGTCCCAGGGACACCCAGCCTGAGGGCACTAGTGGCCCTGTGCACAGTGGCCGCGAGTGACGGTGTTGGTGAGCTGCAGCATCCAGTGTGCACATCTCTCCTGGAACAAGGGCAGCAGCTGCCACCACCTCACTCTCCTAAGTCTTACTTCTGCCCAGACCCTGGGCAGTGCCGTGGGAGAGTGGACCCTCCAGGCAGGCACCATCTCTGTGAGACAGCGTGCCTGTCAAATGGTGAGATATAACAGTGGCCCTCAGCTCCCCCACCCCGCCCCCACCTCTGCTGGTTGCAGCAAACAGACTTTTCTTCTTTGCTTTCGCCCCCTGCTCCAGTTCTGCATCTGTCCCTCTGGCACTGTCCCCACGAACAGCCATGCAGCCGAGCCCCGGGAGGGAGGGGATGGGCAGTGCTGATGCCAGAGTACGCATCCTTACAGCAGGCAAG
>NW_022107431.1:293457-311259 GCF_000313985.2 Echinops telfairi | reverse complement strand
AGTGTGTGTGTGTGTGTGCGTGTGTGTGCACATGAGTGTTTGAGTGTGAGTGCACGCACCTGTAGGTGACTGTGTGACTGTATGTGTATGAATGTGCACAGATGCTGCAGGGGTGTGTGTGTACGTGTGTGCACACGCACGCACGCGCACACGCCTGCTGAGAACAGAGGACGACCTCTGTGGGCTCGTGGGGACGCAGACAGGAAGCGGGCACAGCTGCTCCAGGACCCACAGGGAGGAAGAGGGTCTGCTGGTCCAGATGGGAGGACCGGTAATCGTCCTTCCATTGACTTGGGGTCCATTCTGAGGACCACGACCGGGCCCCCTCACTTTCAGCACAATGCTTGTCAACGAGCCTTCCCCCGCCCGGAAGCCATGGTCTTCTTCATGGAGCCCGTTTTCTCAGGTGCCGATGGAATAAGTATGGTGGAAGGACACATCCGTACCCCCTTCGTGATTCTAGACCATGATGCAGCATGCCTTTGTTCTGTTTGAAATGGTCTCTTGTCCCCAGACACGCTCCACATGCTCACAACGGGGTGTTCTGGAATTCCCAGTCTTCCCCACATTATCCAGTTTGTTAGGAACCACACAGTCAGAAAACAGCAACACAAGTAAACACCTTCCTGGTAGTTTCTGCTTTGGGCCCAGATCCATGTGCCATCACATGATTCCTCTTGTTCTGCATCCTCTTCTGACTCCAGCTTAAATAGATGACGGCTCCTTGTCCCTGGACTGCTGCAACCAATTTTGAATTATATTCTGAAACGTTTTACCTGCATGTGATATTACTCGGTAATTTCCACCTCCCTTGGGGCCACCCTCCTCTGGAACGGACACAGGCCTGGGCCGCTTCCTGTCAGCAGCCCCAAATGGCTCGACTCAGATGCGTGAGCGCTCCAAGCCTGCATCAGCCCCCGTGTGGGACCCACCGCCGGGCGTAGAGGCTGGGGCTGCAGCGCACCCGTGTTTGGGAAGCACAGTTCAACTAACCACCATAGTGAGATGGCTTCGGGGTTGGGATATTCCTGATTGATGAGCGCCTGGACTCTGGGGCCAGGGAAGCCTCTGGAGTCTCTCCCATCAGGGTCCCTTGACCGTTGTGCTGGGAGGTCCTGCCCAGCACACCTGCCATTCAGTTCTCTGGTCACCCAGCGGCCGTGGACTCTGCCGGGGCAGCCTTGGCTTCCTGCCCCAACGGCACTCTCCCTGGTACCCTGTCCCAGTTCCAGCAGTAGCGTGCGCCCGGTGGGGTGACCCCCAGTCCAGGCCGTCTTGGCTCAGGGTCCAGGCAATCCAATACCGGGACACCAGGCCCTGACTGGACACAACATCTGGGCCTAAGGATCTCTGTCTGTCTGTCCATCACAGAGCCAAACCTGCTCTTAGACCCAGGACAGCAGTGGTAGGGGTGGGGGCTGATTTGCAGAGGAGGTGACCCCAAAAGAAGTGGGTTATCGTGGATCTGTGTGGTGAAAACATGACAGGGTTGGTGGGGGTGGTGTCCTGGGCATGCAGAGGGGGTTGGCCCAGGGCTCTCTCTCTCAGGGGACTCACTGCCACCCAGCTTCTGGCAGCTAATGGACACACAGCCTTTGTGCAGTGGATGCCTGCTGGGCAGCAAGTGCTGAGGGTCAGGACCTCTGCCAGATGAGAGTTCCCATCTCCTGTGTGATGATGCCGAGCCGAGCAGAGCCAAGGACGCCAGAGGGCAGAGCCACCCCTCCCACTGGGCCCTGAGTGTTCTCCGACCCAGGGCCTCCCATTGCTCAAAATGGAGACCGAGGGCAACGTCAGCCTTCCCAAGGTGGCCCCATGCCCACGTGCACTCGGAGGTTTGGGTTCATGCCTCACAAGGTGGCCCAAGTGCCCAGCTTCAGGATCACTTGGTGGACGCAGGGTGCACTGCTTCCAGAAATGGGTCAGAAAAGCCACGTGGCCTTCTGGCATGTCAGCCAGCAATCGCTGGGCATGGTCTCAGCCCGCTGGGACTGCGTTGGCAGAGAGCACAGAGCTGGGGGTCTCTGAAGAACAAACACCTACTGTCTCCATGTCCTAGAGGCTGGAAGTTCAAGTTCAGGGTGTGGACAGGGCAGCTGCCTCTGACCCTTCCCTGTCGCTCCCTCTTCTGGAGGCCTCAGGCGTTCTGGGCCTGCAGACAATCGTCCCAGGGAGGCATACCCTGCCTGTCCCTGTCCCAGCCTCTGTCCCTGTCCCTGGGGCTGCCCCTCCCTTTTGTAGGAGAGCGAGCTCTGGGATGTAATTGGGACCCACCTGCTCCTGCAAGACCTTGGTAGCCGAGCACCTCTTCAAACAAGGTTACAGTCGATGGTGCAGGTTTGGGACTTCATGTTCTCTTTGGGGGACGCACTTCAGCTCATGACGCATGCAGCGTTGACAAAACCACATTTGGTGTCCTGAGGGGTGCCACTCATCGGTGGACCCAGCAGGACCTCTGGGTTGGGGAGAAGAGAAACTCCCGTGAGAAAGTTGGGGAGGGTCAGGGAGTCAGCAAGGAGGCCCACAGGAGCAAGACCCACTCCAGCGAAGGAGCATTGAGCTCTTTGCAGATGAGGAACACGTGGGGTGAGAATGTCCAGCGTGGGGTGAGAATGTCCAGCGTGGGGTGAGAATGTCCAGCGTGGGGTGAGAATGTCCACCAGGACTTGCACTCTTGACTGGAGCACTTCCCTGAAGCAGAGACCTCCACCCAGCGCACAAGAAAGTGTTTGGTTTTTAAACAGAGTTCCAAACACCGCCCTGTGGGCAGTGAAGGAAGGCTGCCAGGGTCCCAAGCTGAGAGCGAATGGCAGCTTGGTTGGAGGGATGGAGCCGGCACCCAGGAGGCCAGAACGGAAGCAGGCTCGCTCATCTGTATAGCAAGAGCCTCAAAGGGCCAACGCACAGGCCTGAAGGCACAGAGGGACTGCAGGGGACGGGGGAGCACCGTGTGGGGTGACCTCACATGGGAAGAATGACCACACCTGCTCAAGGTGAGGGCTCACTTTATCATCAGGTAGTTTCACCACATAGCTCCAACCCTAAACTAAACAACTCTCATTAATGGAGGCTTGTCATTAATATCAATTATCCAATTATGATTCCATTCCTGAATTCAGCATCCAACCTATAGCTGTGACTCTACTTGTCCTATTTCAACCTTAATTAGCAGCTTGATCAGAAAGAACTGATCCTGTGACTGACAGGAGCCAGTGGTACCTTCTCGTTCGTCACCGGTGTCTGCATCTGTCCCCGGGGTTCAGTCTGTAGATCCAGAAGACACCGCCCCCCACCCCCATGTCCCCTGGGAGAGTCAGCACCTAGGCCTCATCCCAGGTACCCATCACGGAGAGACCACGAGGGTGCAGACCCAGGCTCTGCCCCAGTGGGACCCCAGGGAGTGGTGGGAGGGGTGTTTCTGCTCAGGGTCAGCGGTGCAGAAGGGCTGTTGGATCCGGCGGAGGCAAAGGCCGGAAGAGGCCCTCCAGGATGGAAGGTCAGTGAGCCATGGGCACAGTAGCATGTGCTTGATGGCAATAAGAGGGCTCCATGGGCCGTGAGGCCACCTGTTCAGCCCAGGTCAGCTGATGGAGAAGCCATATGGCTGTATGGGAGACTGGAGCGGGAGCGTTGGTGTGAACAAGGCTATGGGCCTTTGTGCACCGGACAGGGCTCCCAAAGACAGTCAAGAGGAGGTGCGGAAGACCCTGGCCAGAAGCCAAGGAAACCACTACTTGCCTCCATTTCTCACAGGGTGAGTACGTGTGAGGCCACACATCTTAAGCAGGCCTGGTGCCACTTGAACACGCTAAGGTGAGACAGGCTGTGCCTCCAAGC
The DNA here is from genome assembly GCF_000313985.2 of Echinops telfairi. Classification (NCBI taxonomy): domain Eukaryota; kingdom Metazoa; phylum Chordata; class Mammalia; order Afrosoricida; family Tenrecidae; genus Echinops; species Echinops telfairi. Next base: position 307,422 of record NW_022107431.1, on the reverse strand, counting down.
AGCTCTGTCCTCCCTGACCCCCGGCTCCGGGGCAGCCCAGACACCAACTGTGATGGCAGCAGCCCTCGCCCGCACTGTCCTCAATGAGTCCTCTAGCCCCCCACCAATGCAGAGCTCAGAACCACCTTTCACCCACCCACTGGCTCCCCGTCACCCCAAATCACAGACTGTGTCTCCAGCTTCTCTGGGGAGAGGGCTACAAGGACCCCAAACAACGTTGTTTTCATTTTCATTTTTTAATTTAATACATTTTTGTTCTAACAGTTTATTAAAAACACGGGCGAATGGAGTCTACATGACCCAGATTAATACAAAATCTAAAGTGAACAAGTCCGGCAGGGGGGGTGTCCTCACAGCAAATGGCCCAGCCAGTCCACCCCAGAGGAGGGCCAGGCGCCTTGTAGGCAGAGGAGAGTTTGTCACTTTCCCATCCACCCCCACCCTCTTCCGTGTTTGAGGAAGAAACCACGAGCTCACAGCAGGTGGGGGACACAACCGGGCCCCTCCAGGGGCACTGAGTGAAGGCAGTGCTCAGGGTAGACGGAAGACCAGCATGAGCATCTACCTAAAGCTCCGTCCCACTGTGGCCCCCTCCTCACTGCCAGCCCCCAGCCCAGGTGGAGGAGCCCGGCCAGAGCAGGGGCGGGGGTGGGGGAGGCTTCAGGCCGTGACTGCCCCGTGGGACACCGTGTGCTAACATTCTGCTCCTGCTGAGTCCGTCGGGCAATGAGCATGGACTGGCGGCCACCTAATTACAGCAGATTAAGGATCTGGAGCAGAAACGGAGTTTAATAGGCCCTCGCCTGGACTTGCTCTGCAGCCTCCTGGCCTCTCCCCACGGCCACTGCCACCTGGTCCTAGTGAGGCTGTAGGCTTCTCTGCCTGGATGCCAACCTTGGTCTGCTGGCTGCTCCGGGACAGAGCAATGGCCACTCACCATGGCATGCGCCCATCTGCCACCTCTGGTGGCAAGCCTGACTACTGCCTGAATGGACCTGCGTGTCCCCTTCCGAGGGTTCCTGGGGTGGGGATCCTGGGTGAGCAGCGGCTCCTTTCTGGGAGCAGAGGTCCCCTCCCTACCCGGTGCCCTGAAACACCAGCACCCCTTCACTCGGGCCTCATCACCTGGCATCCACCCTAACAATGAAGAATACTTTGAACAAAGGTGCTCAGGAAGAGGAGAAGGAAGGCGGGCAAGGCAGGGCAGGCCAGGGGGCCTGGTGGGGCAGGGCAAGGCCCCTCCTCCATCACCATATTCCAAGGTGCCTTGTCTGTCAGCACCGTCACACTGCATGGTGACCCAACAACCACCAAGTCCCCTCCGAGTCTCTGGCAGGGGAGCCGGCTGTGAGGGGCACACAGGAGCCAGAGGCCCCTCACTCACATCAGTCAGTGCTGAACCTGCAGTGCCTACATGCTGCGGCCCCGCCCACGGGTGACTGTGCAGGCCACCGCTCTGCCCAGGAAAACCCTCAGCCCCAGGCAGGCCAGCAGCTGCGTGGTCTGTCCCCGACTCTGTCCTTCCTGTGGCCTTTGGTGTCCTTGGCATGCCTGGGTACATCCTGGATCTCAGGCAGAGCAACTGGACACCCCCAGCAGACCCTCTCTCTTGGCTCAGGGGCCCCAGCACCAGGAGCATGGGTGCTTTTCCAAACCCACCAATGAGTGGGTTTTCTGGCCCCACCCACAGGGCTCTAAGGGACTGGGTAGAACTGCCCCGGGAGTTTCTGAGACGGTCACTCTCAGCAGAAGGGAAAGCCCATCCTTCTTCCTCTGAGAGGCTGGTGGTTTCAAACTACTGACCTGGTGATGAGCAGCCCAGCATGTAATGTTTTAATGGTGACATCAGCATATTCACCTTTATGTCCACATGCTTGTAAAAGTCCTTTCTGTGTGAGGGACACAAGGTTGCTGCCCGGTCAGTACTTGTGATCAGAGCTCACAGCGGCTCTGGTGACTGTCCCCAAGACCATATGAGGGTCGCCCAGCACAGTGTGGGGGTGGGGACACCCCCCAGCCCTACTGTGACGATGATGGCAAATGCAGAAGCAGCGGGACATGCTGGCCTTGGAGGCCACAGACAGGGAAGGCAGGGAGGATCCCTCGGGAGACCCACTGGGGTCCATGCAGAGCTGTGAGTAAAGGGCCTGCCCTGGCCTGTGAGGCTACCACAGCTGTCCCCGATGCCAAGTGGCCCCCAAAAGGTCTGTCCAGAGAGAGCCGCTCCCTATGGCCAGCCCAGGACCCAGCCTCTTCCTCAGCGCTGCTCCCCAGACCCCTTGCAGCGGGCCTCCACCAGGGCTCTGCTCCCACGACATTGGGCCCTGCAGACACGCCCACAGGGCTTGAGTGCAGCAAGATGGGCCCCCTGCAGGGCAGCTCTGGGTGGAGAGGGCCCCCTAGACTGATCCCTGGCCTCGGCCCTGCAGCTCTGGGCAGAGGGTGGGGAGGAGCACCCCCAGACTGGTCCCTGGCCTCGGCCCTGCATTCCTAGCTGCTGGAGGCGGGCTGCTCCCCAAGAAGGTACACAGCCCAGGAATTCATGCTCTCGGGGGCCTGTCCCGGCCTGAGCCCAGGCCCATCTGCTGCCCAGGTGTTGTGGATGGGAGGCAGCAGGCAAGCTGACTCACGGAAGGAAGTCCCAGCTACAGCCCACTCCTCATGCCCCAGGGCCCAGTGACCCCACTGAGGAGCACCAGTCTCGGATCTGAGTCTACTGAGAGCCGCCCACTCACACCAGGTTCAGAGGGCACGGGGTCTGAGCCCAGCTTCTATCTGCAGCCTCCCTCTGGCAGGTGTGCGCCTGCCCGCCCGAAGCAAGGCCCCAGCTGCCAGGTCACGGGGAGGGGGGGGCGGAGATGGCAGAGGGGGGGCAGGGGGTGGGAGCTGTCATGGCTCAGGAATGGTATCTACAGGGTGGGGCTGGGGCTGAAGCACAGCTCCAAAGTCAACAGGCTCGGAGCAGGTTCAGGGCCGCGGGCACCTTCGACTCCTGAAGCCAGGCCGCGCCCTCCCTGGGGGCACGCACCCTGCTCACCTGTCTGAAGCAGGAGCCCACATTGAGCCCCAAGGCCCAGTGCTTCCCGCCTGCCCCATGTCCCTGCCACAGCTGGAGCCTGAATGGGAGAGGACTGGTCGGGGCACGTCCGGAGCGGGGACCAGCCAGGTGGCTGTGTGCACTGGCCCGCTGGCCTGCTCTCCTGCTAACTTGGGCAGGGAGCCCCTTGCTCCAGTCCTGTGCTGCTGACAAGGCCCGGAGCAGGGACGGGGCTCTGTGTCCTGGCTGAGCCTCACAGGAACGGCTTTGGAAACGGCTGTCTGTGTTGTAAGGCAGTCCGTCCATCGTCCTTTTACAAACAACAAGGGCCTTTTCGGGCCATTCTAGGTCCTGTTTCTCTCTGAGCACCAAGCCCGCATTACTCAGGCGAAGGACTGGGCCCTGCTTGGCGCTATACCACCCCTCTGAGAAGGGCTGGGAGAGAGAGGAGGAAGAGGCCCACAGCCCTCCATCACCACAGTGCATGGGGTCAGCCCACGTCACACAGCAGCCGTGGAAAGCCGTCCCACAGAAAATACCGCCACCGCTGCTACCGGGCCACACCATGGTCTCCACCCTGCCTTCTGGGTGTTGTTGGACAAAAAGCCAAGTCCCACAAACACCTGGACACATGGGACGGTCGAGGGCCTGGCATCTAAGAGGCACGTAAACCCTCTTGGTAAACGCCGAGCGAGCACACACTTGCCGAATGGAGTATGCCTGCCGAGTCACCACTCCGGCCTGGGTGGAGGACAGCCTGGCTCTCTGTTGGCGTGCCCAGCACTGGGTTCACAGAGAGCGCCATCCTCAGCGTCAGCCAGGTTGGAAGTCCAAGTGAGAGAGACGTGCTTGGCCCCACTGTGACAAAGAATGTGAAGTGCCCGCTGTCCCATACAGGAGCGCAGCCATCCCAGTGAGATGTTGAGCAAGTCCGCATGGACGACGGGCACCATCATCAGTCACCGGAGATTGTGAAGCACATGACCCTTCGGAGTCGAAGGAGGGATCAGTATCAGAGCCTAAACGGTGAGAATGCGGTTTGCAGAAGGCTGTGGATGACAGTGGGAGCCCAAGACCCAACTATGGGACTACATAGGAGCTAAACCTCCTCTGAGCTCCCTCCGTCCACATCGAGGGCTGGGAGGAAAGTGGCTCCTACACAGAGTACTGGCGAGGTGAGCACAGAAGATCCAAGCAATAAACCTGACTTGAAGGGTTAAGACTTTATCAGTTGATTCCTCCCTCGGATGCACGCTGGACCTGATATGGTTTTCCACATTTCTGCGTTTCTGTTAGTTCACACGAGGGCTTCTCTCAGAGGTGCTATGTCCTTGGGAGTCACCCTCCAGAACTTATGTCTTTCTGTTTCTCAGTCTACAAAACCCAAGACTGATGAGCCCGTAGAGACAACAAGTGGAATAAGAGTTTACGGGGTGGGAGGGGGCAGATCCCTCCAATGGGGGGGTATAAAAGGAGGTGGTGTCAAGGAGTGGAGGAAGAAAAAGAACGTTTGGAAACTGATTGTGGTAGCGCCTGTACAACACTGCTTGAAGTGACTGCACTATGGAATGATGTGATCTACGCACCAACTCCCAGGGATACTAAATTAAGTTAACCGCACACATTTGAACAAGAAGACATGCTTGGGAAAGGCACGCGGGGTGGTGCGGAGTCCCTGGGTGTAGTGCCTGTCGCTATGCTGTTGTCTGGAACGTGGTGGTCTTTGTTCGTCATCAGGCTTGACCCCAGGCTCTCTGTCTGATCCCTCTTCCCTCGGTCACGGAGAGACACAAAGGGGGGCGGGGGGGGGCGGGGGGACCGAGGGAAAGCAGTGGGGACCCTGGAGGTCTGTGCCAGGAGCCCCGGGGAAGGAAGGGAGGCAGGCTGCCGTGTGCCCTGAGTGCTCAGAGATCAGATACCAGTAGCCCCTGGTCGACCCTCCTGGGGCATGCTCTCCAGGAGAACCCAAGAGGGGCCTTTGTTTTCCTCCCCTTACACAGAGCACTTCCCACGCCGCTGCCCAAGGGGACCCAGGCTGACAGAAGGCCCTGGGTGGTGCGGAATGTGCTGAAATGCACAGCGACCCCACTATGCCCCTCCGGAGCCGTCATTCTCACAGTCCCCGTGCCTGTGCCCATGTTGCAGCCGCTGTGCCCATTCGCCTCAGGAGGGTCTCCCTCTTTCCCACTTGACCAAGCATGACCAAGGCCTCTCCAGGCTGGTCTCTCCTGACACAGGTCCTCAGACCATGAGGCGAGGTCTCGACATCCCTGCCTCGGAGCAGAGTCCAACAGTTAGTGCAGAGCGCCCAGCAATGCTAATGGCGCCACAGGGCCCCACCCTTTGGAAAGACCCAGACTCAGAAGGTGGCCCCCCCCTCCCCCGCCAGCAGAACATCCCAGCACCGAGGTTGGAAGAGGACAGCGGAGACAGCGGGCATGCGCTGGGTCCCTGATGAAGATGAAGACCAGAAACCCCTTCCTTGGCGGCAGTGCGGCCTCTCGGCTCGACGTTTGCTTTGTTTTTATTTACAGGCAGCCCTGACACACAGCCAGCCAGGGGAGTGGGCAGGGCCTCCAACAGGTTTCCTCTCAAATTCCTAGGACTCAGCCAGCAGGACAGATCTGAAAGGCCCCCCAGAGCCAGGCAGCAGGTGACAAGGGCCGGCTCATGCATAAACATGGCCCCTAATTGTCCCTTTGTCATCCCCCTTGCTCATCCCCCTCCACCCCTCTGCCTGGAAGACCTGGCTGGTCTTGCAGCTCTGATGGGGATTAGGCACCCCATGCCACCGTGGGCACATGAGCCATGAGCTGCTGTCCACCCAGAGGGACCACTGTGAGCCTGCAGCTCCAAGGGGACACAGCGTACCCGTTTTTGCCTGCTCCCTCCCCACAGGCTGTCAGCCCAGTGGGGGGAGATGCCGGCACAGGCCGTTTCCAGGGGCGGCCTCAGCCACGCTGGCCATCTGGTCATTAGGGCCCGACGGCTGCCAGGCCCACTCTCTTTTTCCATCTCATTTCAGCATCTCTGGAGCCAGGGAGGCCTCAGGGGGGTCTGGCTGACGTCCACCCTGTGTGCAATCAGAGAGCAGCCAAGAGCGAGCGAGTGAGCTGTGAGACAATGCCACAGTGTGGGCCCTGTGTGCACACACACACGTGCACACGCACACCCACACTCCACATTCACACACCTATGCACATTCGCACAGACACTAGTATGTGTGTACCTGTACCTGTGCAGACACAGCCAACACAAACACATGACACATGCGTATCCCTGAACACAGAACATACATATGAGGGGAGGGCTTCAAAGGTCCATCGCCTAGCTCACGATCTTTCCATTCCATTTTCCAAGTACTCTTTGAAGCCCTTCACACATGCACACGCACGCTCATGGAGTACCCGCACTCATGCACCACACATAGCCAACCATGCAGCACACACATGCATGCACACACACGTACGGGCCTCCCACGCAGCACACACGTGCATGCACTCACCCAGTTTCATCTCTCAGAGATGGAAGGCAGACCTGGACTGGACAAGGCCCTGTCAGCCTGGGAGAAAGGCAGTGCCCTTCCTGGTGCCTTTGAGTCCCACACTCCCACCTATGCAGCTCCTGGGGTGCAGCTACCACCAACGGGCCCTCAGGGACCCACACCCAGTGTCCCAGTGCCACCGGAGCAGCCCTGCAGTGGAGTCTTGCTCAGAAGAACCCAGGGACTCCACGTCTCCCAGCTCAGCTGCTCATGCAAGGTCGGGGCAGAAAGACGTCCCAGCCCCTCCTGAGAATCGGCCATGAGAGCCTCCCAGGACACAGCAGAGCACTAGTGCAGTGCTGGGCCACAGCCCCTGGGAGGAGACCTCGAAATGCGCAAGCACAGCAGCGATGGGGAGGAGGGCCCAGCTTGGACGGCCTCTGCTCCATTGTGCTCAGGGTCCACCTCAGCCTTGGCAGCTCCTGGCCAGGCGAGGAGAAGTTCCCATAAGAAGGACCTCAGATCCTCCCCCAGGGGCACAAGAGACCACGGTGCCTTGAGCGTGTGGGCAGTGGGGGCGTGGGTCTGCCCTCCACACCTGTTCCCAGAGCCACTGTGCCCTTCTCTGGTCCCTGAGTCCCGGCTCATCAGATCAGAGCTTTGCCTCGAGGACATCCGAAAAGGGCCAGCAACCCTACTCCTTCTCCGGCGAACTCTGTTCAGGATTTGGGGGCGCTGTGTAATGAAGGATGTGCATGGTGCCCTGGTCTATTGCTTGAGAAACCTCCGGAGTGGAGGTGCTGACAACCAAGGGGATATTGAGAATTCCCACCAGCCAGGGGGATCCCTTTAGCCATAGACAAAACACGTCACTCACCTTCAGACCACCTGAGACCCTGGCTGCCCTCATTGGGCACAGCACCAGCCCCCACCCCTGACCCTGGGCTGCACGACCGGGCTGTGACCCTGGGATGTGGTGCAAATGATGAGACAGGGGGTACTCGAGCTCTGAGCTGGCTGTGGGGGTGGGCTGCCAAGACCACCAGGGACAGGACCTACAGAGACCACCAGGGTGCCCACCTTCACTTGATCCTGGGAAGTGAGGCCCCTAGAACCAAGACTGTCTCTCAGACGACACGTCCTTCCTGCTCCCCAATAAAGCCCTTCCTGGAACCAAAGCAAACCTCATTACTCCCGTGTGCCTCCCACCTGTTAGGAGTAATTAGCAGGGTGCAGAGAGTTAATTAATTACTCTGAGAGGAGTGCTCTCGGTCCTCGTGTGAAAGAAACCTTGGAAGGTGTTATTAGGCAACGTCACACACACACAGCACAGTCGGAGAAAGAAGTCGGGCCCATCACCTCGCCCTCAGCTCGAGACACAGGAAATGCTCCCACCAGGACTCGAGAGGTCCCACCATCCTATGGTCAGTCCCGTCACTGCCAGACAGCCCACTGACCCCACCTGGCAACCAATGTCCATGAGCCTCAACGCATATGCTGCACCATCTTGCGGCATTTGCTCAGCCAAGAACGCTGGCCCAGAGCAGCCGTGAATCTTCCAGCCACAGGGTTGGGGGTCTCCTCTTTGGCACCCCCCCACCCTTGCCAGGAAAGGCCCTTCTCCTGTGTGGACACCAGCTGAAGCAGCCAGACAAGATCCCGCTGGTCCCAGAAGAGTGAGGACAAAGGCCAGCGGTTGGGTGGAGGCAGCACAGTGGGCGCTGCTCTGCATGTCAAAGCAATGCCCACAGCCGGCCTTTTGGAAGCAGGTCCCAGGCCTGTCTGCCCAGTGAGCAAGTGTCCGCCACACCCCGAGAGCTTGGCTGAGGCGAGGCTGTGTGCTCTCCACGTGCTGTCTGCTTCGGTGTCAGTGCTGGTCCCAAGCTCTGAAGGCTTTCCGCCGGGCACGCCAGCCTCGCCTGGCAGGGCATGTCAGGAGTTTCACAGAGCCACCAGGGACATGGACAGCCTCCGTGTCTAAAGTGCATAAGGCCAAGTCTCACCATGCTCTGCTCTAAGGAGCGTCCAGACACATGCACCAAACAGCTTCAAGCACAGTCTGCTGTGCTTTCCGTTCTCCTCGCCAACGCCACCCTCAGAGGCCTGGGCTCCTCGGCAGGCTGCTTCTACCTTTGACCTAATGCACCTAATGACGCACACACCCACGCCGATCCCATATCTCCCGCTGGCCCCCAAACGGAGCTTATCAGCCCTACTGAGAACCTCGGCCCCATTTCAACCCTGTAACTCCACTGCTGATTGGCTGAGCTCCTGATGCCTGGACACAACCCGCCGATGATGGCAGCCCCTGGGCTGGGCCGGGTGCAGGTCAGCCGTCAGGTGGCACCTAGGCTGCGCCCTAAGGAGACCTTCCACGGTCATTTGGTTTCTTGGCGCTGCTCCTGGGGCATAGCCGTGGATCCGGAGGCAGTGAGGTCCTCGCCAGTGGCAGCACGCGCCTCCTTTCTCCTTCGTCATGCAGGACATTGCTGCTTGGTCCAGGAGCCATGGTGAAGAGGACTAGCAAGACCATAGCATGTGCTTGAGCTGCCGTAAAAGAGGCCTATGAACTTCTGAGATGGATCAAGCCTTGGGGCAAAGCTCCGTTATCCGGTTGAATTGTCATGAACGAGGCTGGCTCTGGGGGTCCGAGAGAAAAGACCATCTCAACGAAGCCCAGGAAGAGCCAGTGTGTGCGCCTCAGATGCGGCTTTCCCCACTTAGGGATGCCCCGTCCCCCGGCTCTGCTCTCTGCTCCAAGGTCGGGCTCCCACAATTCTGGGTCACGTGCGCCTTTCCCCACGTGGGCCCACCACACGACCTGCCCGTCCTCTTGTCCACTGTCTCCTGGACCCCCCATGCCCCGCCCCTCAGGCCAGGCCCCCACTCTCCTTCCTCAGTCACTGCTCCACTCACCACTGAGCGTCTCCTTTACTGTCCTGCTCACGCAAAACATGGTCCGAAGAAGACCCGCTGGCCAGGGCCCTTGCTCTCAGGAAGCCTGGAAGCGGGCCCTTCTCCTCCCCTGCTCCTGTGCTCCTCTGGGCTCAGAGGGCGGCCAGAAGGGTTCGATGGGATGGAGTTTTGTTTCCAGTGACAACTCCATCGAAGTCCTTCACAAAGCCAAGGCCGGCCATAAAGCCATCCATGCACATTTGGAAGCAAACGCCAGCTTCGGCCCAAAGTAGGAAAGGCTTCAGAAGCCCACGGAGTTTGTCTGTTTTCCGTTTTTTTTTTTTTTCTTTTCCTTAAAAAAAAGCTGCCAATTAGATGGGTTTAAGATTCAGCGGAGGCGTTTTTGATTCACAGGAGATGTTTGAAGAGGCGTGGACTGAAGCAGAAATTCTCCCCTGCTGGGCGCTGATCGGCTATTGATTAGGGGGAGGGGCGGCCGCCAGAATCATCAATGTTGAAGAATAGGCTCCCGGCCTGAAGGGACTGACCTGGCTTTCGTTGTATGAAAGTAAAGCCAGCCTTTTGTCGCAGCAAAAAGCTGTGGTCACCCTCAAGGAAAAGAAATGTTAATTGAAAAATTCCTGGAATAGGTGAGGGGGACCGGTCTGTTTTACATAAAAGGTAGGGGCTCACAATGGGCAGGAGAGAAAGGAGCCTGCCTTGAAGAGGGAGTTTTCTCCCCAGTCCGCTGGCCGGCTGATTAATCTCCACTCTCGGTGACAGGAATTGATGGAGGCCGCAGTCAAAGGCCGGGCTGTGGGATTAATTGGCCGGCCGGGAAAGGAAGACAAAGCAGCCTCCCGTTGGACACCTCGGAGGGTGAGCCCTGCCCGTGGACACGCTTCCTGGAAGCTCCAGACCCTGGAAAGCCACCATTTCCCAACACAATGCTTCCACAGAGGGGCAACACACACCCACCAGCCTGGCTTTGAGCTGGCACCCTTCCCTGGGGGCTGGGGGGGCGGCACTGATAGCGGCAGGGGCTGGGACCCAGGTGAAGGAGGGAAACAGCAGCCATGTGTTGACACTGCCCTGACCCGAGCCCACCTGGAGGTGGTGCACAAGCCCTTGGGGCACAGGGGAGACCCCGGGCATTCATCCCATGAGTGTCAGAGCCCAGCCCCCACAGCCTTCTCTGTCCACCAGCCCTCTCGGAGGACAGCAGCTGAGCCTGAGTGCATGCCAGGCCCAGTGCAAAGGCGGGGCCTGCTGGGTCAGTCTGGGCTGCCCTTCCGTCCCCGCATTGGCCATCAGAGCAGCTGGCCAGTAGGCCAGAGCAGAGGGAAAGTGCCCAGTCCTGTTCCCTTTGGCCTTGGCCAAAATGCCCGCCCTGCCTGGGTGTGGTCTCGGTGCCGGAGGAGAAGGGGCCTGGGGCTGAGGGGCTGGGGAAGCAGGGACGTGGTCCAGGTCTGTGTCACCAGAAAGGGAGCCACTCCCCCAAACAGCAGTCCAAAACCACAAAACACACACGCACTGGCATCCAGGGGACTCCGACTCATGGGGACCCTGAGGGCAGGGAGACCCCCACCTGTGGGTTGTCTCTTCAGGGGAGCAGAACGCTGCTAGTTTCCAGCTGTTTCCCTTGAGGGCAGCAGCCCAAGCACACCCTGCCAGGTGGCTGGGAGGCTGGCTGGTCGAGGAGAGCAGGAGGTCCAACGGGGCAGTACTGGACCTCCCCCAGGGACACCTGGTCAGCCACGACCTGGCACCCACCCGACCATTCAGGGAGACACATCCTACCAGCCCAGAGAATGGCTCTCAGGCACCAGTGAGTATAGAGTCCTGCCCATGGGCATTTCCAACACAGCGGGTGTGGAGTCCACGGGGGTGGGGGGTGGGGGTGGAGGAGCTGCAGACTCAGACAACCTCTGCCACACAGCAGGTGGCCTCCCCATCCTGTCACTGTCAGATGGAGCTCACACTTAGAGTGCCCCGCCCAACACAACTGCTTTCCACTAAAAGAGGAGGCCTGGGTGCCTTCACGCGTCTGTCTGCCTCCTGGTACAGACCTGGAGAAAGAGCGCGTGGCCCAATTTCACCAAGTGCAAAGGAAGGAATGTGAGACCACAGGCAGAATGAGACCCCACAGAGCAAGAAGGGGGGGCCGACTGGGGCCATGTTAGGAAAATAGCTTAGACCAAGCACGCCCAAGGAAGGAGTCACTGGGCCTGGGGACTCAGGGCCGTAGTTCTGGGGCACACCAAGGTCAACTGGCACCACGTGGTCCACAAAAGCCATGCTCCACTTGGGTGAGCAGCAATGGCAGCCTACAGCTGGGGGGAAGCATCTACTGGTCTCTCCCCATCCCAAGGGAAGAAAACTGAAGGACATGGGAGCAGCTCGTCCAGTGGACCAATGGACTATGTCCGCCTCCGCCTCCACAACCTGAGACCGGAAGGACGAGACGGTGCCGGCTACCACTGCCCACCCCTCTGAAGAGGATCCCCTCGGGAGGTCCTGGATAGAGGGGGAAGGAAAGGTGGACAGGAACCAGAATCCCGCCCCCAGGCTCTCAGAGCAGCCTCCAGACCAAGCCACGGAAGCACCTCCACCAGCACCCTTGGCCTCACCAGAGGTCACTGCCCAGGCAGGGCCTGGGCAGCAGGCACTCAGCCTCAGCAGAGCCTTCTCCTCCTCCTCCACCTCTTCCTCCTCCTCCATCAGAAAGCTCCTCAAGCCCCAGCTGTGTTTTCAGGAGCGTACCTTCCAGGGCACTCATGTCTCCGTCACACAAGCACATGTCCAACCAACCCAGGCACATGAGCATGTGGGCACACAGGCACACAGACACATGGGCACATGGCCACATGGCCACACAGGCACACGACCCACACGGGGAACACTGGCACATGGGCACACAGGCACATGGACACACAGCCACACAGGCACACAGGCACATGGCCACACAGGCACACGAGCCACATGGAGCACATGGGCACACGGGCACATGGACATACAAGTACACGGGCACACAGGCACATGGACACACAGGCACATGGGCACACAGACACATGGACACACAGGTACACAGGCACATGGGCACACAGGCACATAGTCACATGGGCACACAGCCACATGGGCACAGGCACATGGGCACACAGGCACATGGACACACAGGCACACAGGCACATGGGCACACAGGCACATGGGCACACAGACACACAGACACACAGGCACACAGGCACATGGGCACAGGCACATGGGCACACAGGCACATGGGCACACAGACACACAGGCACACAGGCACACAGGCACATGGGCACAGGCACATGGGCACACAGGCACATAGTCACATGGGCACAGGCACATGGGCACACATGCACATGGGCACAGGCACATGGGCACACAGGCACATGAGCACATGGGCACACATGCACATGGGCACACAGACACACAGGCACATGGGCACACAGGCACATAGTCACATGGGCACACAGCCACATGGGCACACAGGCACACATGCACATGGGCACACAGGCACATGAGCGCATGGGCACATGCACATGGGCACACAGGCACACAACAAATGTGAAGTTGCACCCCAGGTCCTTGCCTCTGGGTGCCCTCAGTTCCCAGAGATTCCCCTCGGAAATGTACCGGACACTACCACATGCCTGGCCCTGGGGGAAAAGCAGCCTTTGCCTGGACCCAGTCCTGCTACGTGAGGGATGACATCGCGTGGGAACTCAGGGCTGGGTGACCTCGCAGAGGCCGGCTGCGTGGGACCTCAGAGGGGGGTGGGTTTCGTCTCAGCGTGAAAACAACAGTTTCACACAATGGGTGACAGATAATGTATCAGACCAACACGCAAGGCCTCCAACCCTCCCGTTTGGAATCAGCCATCAATTATTTAAACGCAAATTGAATTAACAAAATATTCAACATATGTTCTCTTTAAACCCCGCTAACTCAGGGAGCCATCCCCACACTGATCTATGGGGTGGCGGAGGGAGAGCCTCCCGGGAGGGGTGGCAGGGCTGTGTCCCGCGGTTCAGGGGGCCTGGACTCTGGGCTCCCCGGGGAGAGGGTGATGAATGCCGAGGCCGAGTGTGAGCTGTACCTGACCTGCTCTCATCAAACCCTGCTGCCACCATCTGCTGCTTCTAATTCCTCCGCAATATTTGTACTTGTTCCCGGCCTGCGACAAAGAGAGGGGGCGGGGAGGAGGGTCCCCACACATGAATGGCGAGCCTCGGACGGCTGAACCCTGGCCAGAAGGCATCTGTTGCTCCAGTCCCTGCAGCATCTGCCGCCACAGCCCTCCCGCCGCGACGCAGCTTCTCCCAAAGGTGGCCTCGCGTGCCCCATTGTCAGCCCCGCCATTGTCTGCCTCCGTTCCCACGGCTCCGCCACGCCGCTGGCCGCTGGCTGCCTGCCTGAGCCCCAGCCTCGTGCTGGTGGGACTGCACATGGGCACACGGGGTGGACAGCCAGGGGCACGCAGGGGGCAGGCGTCCAGCAGGGTGGACAGCCGGGGGCATGCGGGGGG
>NW_022107431.1:266097-293344 GCF_000313985.2 Echinops telfairi | reverse complement strand
GCATGCGGGGGGAGGGGGGGGGCGGCGGGCAGGTGTCCAGCAGGGTGGACAGCCAGGGGGCACGCGGTGGGCAAGTGTCTGACTGGAGGGACCAAGTGGGTACCCAGAGGGCAGACATCTGACTTGGGGAGGGGGGGTAGGAGCACATGAGAGCAGGCATATGGAAGTGTGGACAGCCAGGGAACACTCGAGGGGCAGACATTCTACTTGGGGGGGCCGGGGACACATGGGGGCAGGTGTCCTACTGGGCCAGGAAGCAGGCATCTGGCTGGGGTGGGCAGGGGGCACATGAGACAAATATCTAGCTGAAGGGCCAGGAGGCACACAGGGTGGGGGCATCTCCCTGGGAAGGGCCAGGGGTACATGGGGTACAGGTGTCCGGTGTGTGGACAGCCAGGGGGCATATGAGGGGGGCCAGACATCCAGCTGTGTAAAGGATAGGGAGAGCATGTGAGAGGTGGCTCACACATACACACCCATATATGCACATTCATGTTCACACACTCACACATGCGCACACACACATACTCACAAACACATGCTCACATACTTATACATGCTCACATGTACACGCACATGCACACTCACACACATGCTCACACACTTGCACATACTCACAATTACACGCATGCACACTCACACTCACTCACTCATGTTCACTCCTAACACACCCGCTGCCCACCAGTGAGTGCCAGCTGGGTGGACAACTAAGGCCACTATGGGGGCAGATGTCCAGTCAGGGATATTAGGGGGTGGGGGTGCACTGAGAGGCTGGCATGGGGGCTAATGGGACACACTGAGGTACAGATTCAAGAAGGCAGAGCTTCTGAAACATGTGCTGAGCAGTTTTCTCCCAGCCCCTCCCCCCACCCCAGGGGAGTGTCCTGCACTCAGCATGGAGTGCACACGCGCGCTCATGCGGAGGTTGATCTGGGAGCACCTTCGGCTCGCCGGGTGCAGCCTGGAAGTCGAGGGTCCAGGGAGGGCATCTGTGAACCAGTGCCTGTTCTGGGAGCCGCTGCCCTCACGGAGCTGGTGGAGGAAGCCAGGAGTGGGGGACATTGAAGACAAGCCTGCCTGCACCCCCACAAACCCTGGGAGGGGCTCAGAGGTGCCAGCTTCACTGCGGAGGACGACTCCCCTGGGGGCTGGGACCCTCCTCAGCAGGCAGATGAGAAGCTCAGCATGAGAAGGTGGGCACTACTAGTGGTTCCAGGCACCAAGGGGGGTAGATCAGTATTTGCACATGCATGCGCACACACAGGCACAGGCACACACACACACAGGCTCCGGGCCCCTTCTAGCTGCTGAGCCTGGCAGTCCAATGCAAAGGCCTAGGCTTCTCCACTGGCTAGGTGGAGCGAGCCACCCCAGGTCCCTGGCAAGGGGATAGACGGCGATGCGCACTCACACGACCACGCGGTCGCTGCCCCAGATGAGGCCGTGGGAAAGCGGTTTATGGGGCTGATGTTTGGCTCACACCAAGTCTCTGCTCATCTCCTTGTCCTTTAATTACTGTGCGGACCATCCCTGGAGGTTTTTATTGCTGCGCAAAGCGGAGCAGCTGTACCTGTGCTGGTTTTCCCCAGGCCGGGGGTCCCGCCTCACCAGACGGGGGTTCTGGTGCCCAGCACGGGGGTGCAGCCGCACAGGACTGAGGTCTGGCTGCCAGGCATGGCCTGCTGCCTGGCTGCACTTCTACGTGGAGAAGAGTCCACCCACCCCCACAGCTGAGCCACCAAGAGGCCCCTCCAGCACGTAAGTGCCCAGGCTTTCTCAGGGGCTCGTGCTCCCCTGCCCGAGTCCATTGAAGGAGCGTGCCCAGTGCAGACCAGCCACCAACTGGCACCTTTGTGACCGACCCCCGCACCCTGCCAGGTGACTGGAAGGGGCTTGGGACTTCGGGAAGCAATTGGGTGCCTGTGACCATGAGGTTTCCCTGTGGGACAGGACACGCACAGACAGGCCACTCAGCAACCCTCTTCTGACATGTGGACACCCGGTGACACAGCGGTCACCGCCAGAGCTGAATGTAAAACCCTGCCCGCGAGTTAAGGGAAGGGTAAGGGGCCTGGTAAGGACGGAGGGTCGCACACAGTCGGCTGCCGAGGCAAGGTCTGCAGTCCGAAGCCACCTCCACTCCACAGGAGAAAGAGGAGGCTTTTGGCTCCTGTCAAGAGTTCCAGCCTGGGAAACCCACAGGCACAGGGCAGTTCCACGCTACCCCATAGGGTCACTGTGAGTCCCAACAGGCCCAATGGCAGCGAGTGTGGAGCTCTTTTCTGGAAAGGGTCTTACTTCCCACTGACAGCTGCACAGGCACACCAGGCGCAGAAGGGGCAGCAGAGCTGTGCTGGCTGAGAGGAGGGATGGGACCCTGCCCCAAACACAGGGCACCTGCCCTCCTCGACCCTGAGGAGGAGATGGGAGCTTGTACTAGGACAGCTCTGCCCTAGCTCCCATGCACACTTATGCTCTCTCACACACTCATGCACACTCACACAGTCACACACACACACACTCATGCCCACACACTCACTCATGCAGTCATGCTCACGCGTACACTCACACATGCTCACACACTCACACATGCACACTCGTGCTCACATTCACTCATGCTCACACACACTCGCACATGCACACTTATGCGCGCACACTCACTCATGCAGTCAAGCTCACTCATACACTCACACATGAACACATGCTCACACACATGTTCACTCCCATACACACTCATGCTCACTCATCCACATACATACAGTCATGCTCACTCATGTACTCAAATGCACACTCAGACTCACAGGCATGCTCACTCCTACTCACAAAAACACACTCACTTCACACCCTCCTTCATGCACACATAAAGCATGCGTTTCACTCACACTCACACACCCACACCCTCACTCATGTTCACACACTCACAAACATACATGTACAGTCACACACAAGTACACTCATGCTCATTCAATGTGCAAACACTCATGCATGCTCATGCACACACATATGCTGTTACACACATGTACCCACTCACACAAACATGCATAAACACTCGTATGTGGGTACTTGTGTGCATTCCCATGTTTGCACACTGGTGCACTAACACACTTGTGAACACAGACACAGCCTTGCTCCCATCTTCCCTGACAGTGATGCCCCTTCCCCTTGCCCACCTCTCCTGACTCCTAGACAAGATGGGGACAATAGGGGTGGGAGGGGCCATGAGGTAGAGCTGGTAGTTCCGAAGGGTGAAGGTGAGCACTGAGGGGCAGGGTGTCTGCTCGGTTTATCAGAGGCTGAACCCCCACAACCAACCACAGGAACCTTCAGCTGTTAGACCAGGTACCCGAGTTCTTACAGTACATCCCTCTACCATGTCCCTTGGTCCCCAGGCCCTCAGGCCAAGCCAGAGCAGGAAGAGCAAGCCTGTGCCCTGCAGTGTCCGTGCCTGGTCAGGGCCTGCCAGGACAACACCCCAGGTGCAGGCTGTGAAGCCTTAGGGCCACACCGGCCTGAGACTCTGGCCACTCATACCAGCTTTCTGCCTGTCTCTGGGAAAAGTCTAAAAAATGGAAACAAAATTCATCAGGCGGGCAGCAGACTCCACTGACTTAAACAGCTGGCCACTACCAACTCCCCCTTGTGATGCTAATTACACGGACTCCAGGCAAGTCCCTCTTCTGCCCCATTCCCCCCTCAAACCTCCCCTCCTCTCCCCTCCTCCTCCCCCTCCTTCCTTTTGCCCTCAGTCCTCTCCGTCCTCCTCCCTCTCCCCACTCAGCCCTCCCCTCCTCCCATCCTTTCCTGTCCCCCCTCCCAGTCTTTCTTCCAGACTCTAAAAGCTGGGACACAAGCATCAGGATGAAGGGCAGGGAGAAGTGGGTTCCCTAGGGAGGGCCCCACCCGGGAGGGCCCCACCCCAGAAGCCCCACCCCCAGAGCTACCTCCTGCCTCAGAAACACAGGCCTTTCAATAAGGCCTGTGGTAACAGACCAACCTCAAATCCTTAAATGATGGATGAACCTGTGGTTATGGAAACCTCACCCAAAGCCTGAAATAATGGCCTGGTCTGTGGTTACAGAGACCAAACCTAAAGCCGAAATGGTGCCCTGACCTGTGGTAAAGCCAAGCCCAAAGCCTTAGCCAATCCTCCTGCCATGGTAAGTAGCCCAAACCCAACCCCCGACACGGGTGCCCCAGCCTGCTCGTCCACAGGCCAAACGCAGCACCTGCAAAGTGGCCTGGCTGGTGGGGCCACTGCAGGGAGAAGCCCTGATCTTGGACACGCTGTGCTTCCCTCGGAAACTTGGAAGTTCACATTGGAGTTGGGAATGCCCTGATAACAGGGATTGCTCATGACCTTCTGGGTGCTCCCTGCAATGGAAAAGCAGCTAGGTGAGTAAACCGAGGCATGAGGCAACAACCCCCACAGGAAACACACTGCTCACAGAAACCCGCCTCTCAGGAAGCATCAGCTTTTACGTGCATGGGCTGTGCAATCGGAGGTGCTCGATGTTTTTGCTGGACCACCATTCCGGGTCTGAGCCTCTGGGTTCAGGCTCACAGGGGCTGGTTACTACAGCACTAGGGCTAACACATCAGGACTTGGACAAGATCCACGGGTATGAACACACCAGCAGTGTGTGGGAGCCGATGAAACCAGGTGGCCCAAAGCGTCACAGCAACTAGGGCTTAATGACACCTCTGCCAGGAGCTTGTCAAGTGGCTCTGACTCACAGCGCCCCCACAGGACAGCACCCCCACAGAAACCCAGTGGGTTTCCAGACTGTAGCTCTGTGGGAGCAGACAGCCTCATCTTTTTCCAGAGGAGTGGCTACTGGTTTCAAACTGCCGGCCTTGCCGACAAGGCTCCCCGGGAGCACATTAGAAAGTTCAAAAAGCAAGTTGAGCGTTGTAGGTATACTGATCAACACAAGCCCGCCTACAGAAATGTTTTTGGTGGCACAACTAACTAAAAGGGTCATTTTTATTAAGAACCGTGCATTTCTGCTGAAACTCTACACAAGGATTTTATGGACAGCAATTTGGTGTCTCACACACCCTACCCATGATGCTGTCACCTGGCCCAGTTTGCACCCTACACCCCTGGGATGCTGTTGTGGGGCTCACCCACTTGTTAGGATCCACAGGGTGAGCACTGCTCAGTATCTGAGAGCCAGGCATGAACCAGCTGGGCACACTGGACACTCGGACACATCAGGATTCACCTCCTGTGCTTCGGGGTTGTGGGGGAGGGGAGTGAGGCATGAGAGGCACTGATCACTACAGGCATTCCACTCCTGGGGAGGGGTCCCTGCCTGAGAGCCCTGACAGTCTGTAAACTACAGAGGCTCCAGGCTGCTCACACAGTTGTCCACTGTGAGAGGACCTGCCCCCAAGCTAGAGCCCCAGGTGTGCAGTGGGGTTGGATAGGACGAGGAAGAAAGACATCCCTCACAAGACAGACCTGGCCCCTGAGGCCTCAGAGGGTCCTGCACTTGCTCAGCCCATCGCCTCCACCCGACTTCTTGAAGCTGCACACACCTGGCCAGGTGGGGTTAGGAAGCTTGGGTCCCAACAGATAAACCCAATCAGAGCAGCTATGGACCAAACTGTCCCTGAAACGACGCAGTGGCATCCTAGCCCTCTCTCTACTTCTGGAGGAGGTGCCCCAGGGAGCAGCAGGTCACATGTTGGGCTGTTCACCACAAGGTCAGCAGTTCAATCCCACCAGCCACTCTGAGGAAAAAAGAGGAAGGTGTCTGCTCCCATACGGATGTGCAGCCTTGAAACCCTAGGGAGCCATTCTACTCTGCCCCACGGGGTCCCGGAGTCAGAACCCCTCCATGGCGGTGGTTTGGTGTTGACTTCAGATCTGTGGGCCAGACCCCATGGGAACGGGGCTTTCTCTGACCTGCATGGGGCCATCCGTGCAGGGTGGGTTTTAAGCTAATCATGTGAGGGACGAAGGAATGGGTTAGACCCAGAGTGCGCCCAAGCATTGCAGAGGGGCCCAGGGGCACCGCTGGGAGAGCCAGGACCGGACCCCCGGGGCACCTGTGTCATGCAGGATTCTCTAGAGAAACAAAACCAATACACGTATGATTATATATAAATATAAAGATAGGTTTATATACTGAGAAGGAATGTAACAGCTAATTAGTCCACACAGCACTACGGAGAGCTCAGTTTAACTCACTTCCGTGGGACAGTTAATATACTGAAGGTCCTTCAACTCACAACTCATACCAGCAGCTGGTCCAAGGTCACTACTGGAAGAGACAGGACCCTGAATGGGAGGGGCCTGTCTTGGCATGCACTTTGATTTTCCCCTTTCTTTCCTGTCTCTTTAATGACCTGTTGCTTTCTTCCCAGGTGGTGTTTCTGATGTCCTCCCACAACTCATCAAGCCTTCTGTCAGTAGCGTTCAAGGCAGCAAATCTGTTCTTGAGATGTTCTCAAAAGTCAGGTGGGATCGACTCAAGGTCATAGCTCGGCTCTCATGGACTTTGTTTTAGTTTTCTTCAGCTTCAACCTGAACTCATATAGGTGTAATTGATGGTCTGTTCCACAGGCAGCCCTGGCTTGGTTTTGATAGTGAGCTTCTCTATTGTCTTTCCACAGATGTCGTCCATCTGATTTCTGTGTATTCCGTCTGGAGAAGTCCTGTGTATAGTCAGTCGCCTTTTGTGTTGTTGAAAAAAAGGTATTTGCTCTGAACAAGTTGGTCTTGCAAAATTCTATCACGTGATCTCCAGCTTCGCTTCTAGCACCAAGGCCATAGTTTCCAACACCTGCTCCTCTTTGTTTCCAACTTTGGCGTTCCAATCGCCAATCATTATCAATGCATCTTGATTGCATGCTTGATCAATCAGACTGAAGACATTGACAGAATGCTGCAATTTTTCCATCACTGGTTTTTGCAGTGGGGCATATATTTGAATAACAGCCATGTGATTTCATCTCCTCGAGGGTGGGTAGTAGATTTAATCCTAACAGGCAGCATTGTGCTTCAAGGCAGGTCTTGCAATGTCCTTCGTGAGGGTGGATGCAACTCCATTCCTCTTGGTCTTTCACTCCAGGACTGCCAGCCACCTTGTGTTCTGATTCAGAGCAACTCCATTCCTCTTGGTCATTCACTCCAGGACTGCCAGCCACCTTGTGTTCTGATTCAGTGCTTACTGATGCCTAGATGGTTGACTTCTGTGCATCCCCACTTCATTGTTTTACCACTCCCAATGTTCTTAGAATCATACTTCATGCATTCCGGGTTCCAATTATTCATAGACGTGTGCAGCCGTGTCTTCTCACTTGGAGTCGTGCCCCATCAGCACATGAAGGTCCGGAAGGCCTTGCTCCCGCAGCCTTGACTCCACCCACGTCCTTAGGGTCGGCTCCACCCTGAGCAGCAGCTCGTCCTCAGTCATAAGTTGAGCGCCTTCCCACCTGCGGGGCGCCGCTTCCGGCAGCGTCTCTGACATGGTCTGCTTCTGTTCACGAGAAGTCCAGTATCTGACAATGTTCCAGTTCTGTCCACTAGCCTTTCAGTGGCTAATTCCTCAAATGTGGACAGCCTCTTCCTTCTCTGTTGTCTCTCCTTAGCATGGAAGCTCCGCTGAAACCTGTTCCCTTCGGGCGACCCTGCTGGCATTTGAAACACCGATGACATCGCCTCCAGCATCACAGCAGCACACAAGTCACCGCGGGAGGACAAACTGAGTGACAGTGGTGGATAGACCCTAACAGCCTATAGGAGGCATTGGTCCCCTGTATAACAACCCTGCAGAGTAGCAGAGCTGCCCTACAGGATAGACTAGAACTTCCCCCCAAAGGGTCACTGTGATGTCCTGGAGGGTAGCTTAGTGGTTATGTACTGGGCTACTAACCACAACGTGAGTAGTTCTAAACCACCAGCAGCTCCTCAGGAGAAAAACGAGGCTTTCTACTGCCATAAAGAATTACAGCCTTGCAAACCCATCAGGGCAGCTCTAGCCTGTCCGCTAGGGTCAGAATTGGCTCGATGGCAGGAAGCTTGGTTATTTTTATCTGAGTGTTACCTCTCTGGCTGCCACTTCTTCCTCCCATGGAGGGGAGAGGCTGTGGGTTTGAGCAGTCACCCTGTAAGTGGCATCCCTGCGGCCTCGTGTGCAGACACGCAGACAGGCCCTGCCTGCAGTCTCCTGCATGGGGAGGAGACCTGGGCATCCTTCCTCCCTCCCTGACCACTGCTTCCCATCAGGGCTTCCCACCCAGCACAGCTGACTGCAGGCCTCTCAGAAATTCATCCTGGCCAAGACTTGGCCTTTCCCCAGCCCTCACCCAGAGGAGAACCCCGCCCACCCAGTGGGGAAGTCACTCCCTGCACACAGACCAGCTGCTCAGAGAGAGCAAAGAGGGACTGGAGCGCAGGTTAAGCCCGAGTTCATCGCAGATGCTGAAAATATCTTACCTCGTGTTACTGTAAGCCAGACCCCCCTCCCCCCAGTCCCTCCCGCTGCGCCCTCCCTGTGCCTGTTGGGCATGGGGACATGGGACATACCTTAATGGCCCATCCCAAATTTAGCTCCATGAAAATACAGAACGCCGGCTTAATTTGGATTTCAAGACTGTGACATTTATTTTAGGAGACATGCCTCTTGTGGTATTCAGGACATCTTGGTAGCCCTGTGGGGGGACCTCGGGCTGCTCACCACAAGGTCAGTGGTTCAAACCCATCAGCCACTTGGCCAGGGGAAAGGCAAGGCTGTAGTTCCTGTGAAGCCCTGGAAGCCCTCTTCCTGGTTAAGGGAGAAGCAGAGTGGGCTCGAGTTGGGGGTGGGGCTTTGTTGGTGGCCCTGACAGCCATCTGTTGTTGCCTGAGATTCGAGTTCGAGCAGCCTGTATCTGGCAGTCTGGCCCCAACGGCTTCCAACATCTGTTCTCCTCACCTCTGGCTCCTGCCTGGGGACAGGGAGGTGACAGGGACCTCCTAGGGTCCCTCTGTCCCTGAACCCAAAAGCAACCCACTGGCTCATGAGGACTGAGAGTGCACATCTGTGTGGGAGCAGACGGCCTCGTCCTCCTCCTGCAGGGGGGCTGCTGGGGACCCCCTGGCAGTGAGCAGCAGTGCTTAGCAGGCTGCACTACTGGGACTCCTGCCCTCTGTCTCTAGCCACTGTCACCCGCCAGCCTTCCACAAACTTCACTCTCGGTCACTTGCAAGGTGGCAGAGTGGAGCTAAGCAGCTGTATGGCCTAAATTGCAATGGCCCCACCAAACACCACTGCAGGAGGTGGGCAGCCAGCAAAGCTGCTGAAGGGTCAGCTGCCCGGTGATGTCAGACTGCCCGAGGCCCTGCAGCTGCCACGTGACCAGCTCCCCAGAAGAGAGGGATTTCTGCAGGGTGTGAGGGAGGCCTTGTGTAGTCCCCAAGTGTGGGAAGGCTTCTCTGAGACCCATCAGACCCTGGCCACCGGTGGCTTTGTGTATCTCCAACGCAGTAAAATTCAGCTGGTTGTGCGAGCAGCTTGTCCAGGCCACACACTGCCTGTGCCCCAAGACCAGGCCACTTCTAAGCGAACAATTGCCATCCTGCAATGCGTGGCCTTCTCAGGCTTCCTCCCAGGCCCGGGGCAGCAGGACCCAACACCGGTCCAGCTATGGGGCCCTTGGCCATGGCCGCACCAACTCACAATGTCCCATGGACTTGCGGTTGAGAAAGTCCTGGTTTAAAGCTTTGAAACCAAAGCCCTCAAAGCAGCTGTGGGGAGCTGACTTCTGCTCGTAGTGGCCCACGGGGCAGAGAGAGCTGTGCTCCTGGGTCTTTCCACGCAGGGCTTCCTGAGGCACGGTCACCTCGAGGTGCCTCTGGGGTGGTGCTTCAAGCCCCAACCTATGGGTCAGCGACCCGTCTGCAGCACGGGCATCAGGCTATAGGGGTTCTGTAGGAGCCCTCTTCTGTCAGAGACGGCAGTGCCTCTGTTGTTGTTGTTGTCAGTAGGTGCCATGGAGTCGGTTCTGACCCACAGTGACCCTACATACAGCACAACAAAACCCAGGCCGGCCCTGCACCACCCTCACACTGTCCCCATGCCTGAGCCCAGCGTTGCAGCCGCGGTGTCTGTCCACCTCGTCTAGTGCCTTCCTCACTCTCACTGCCCCTCCGCTTGACCAGCATGACATCCTTCTCCAGGGACTGCTCTCTTCTGACAGCAGGTTCAAAGTATGTGAGAGGACGTCTTGCCATCCTTGCTTCGAAGGAGCCCTCTGGGCGTACTTCGTCCCAGATAGACAGGTCTGTCCTTTTAGCCATCCGTGGTATTTTCCATATTGGTCTCTAGCACCACAGTTCAAATGCACTGACTCTTCTTTGATCTTCTTTATTCAGGGTCCAACTTTCACATGCATGTGAGGTGATTGAAAATACCATGACTTGGGAATAGAAGAAAAGACACTTATCTACAAGATATGGGTGGAAGAACAGGCAGTCAGGGGAGGTCAGACCAAATCCATGAAGATACATGTGAATCCAACATAAAGAAGGGGGAAGGGGGAAGGAGGCGGGAGAATGGGGGTGGTGAGAAACTGAGAGGATGACATGGGGGGAGCAGGGCGCTAACTCACCCAGGGGGAGAGTATTGGTTGTGTCCCCCCAGAATTGGAATGTGCATACAGACCCCACCGTGACACGCCAAACCGGGAGGGCAACGTAACACGTGGAGGAATCCATGAAAAGACTGGACTACCAGGCAGGCCCCAACCAGCCTGACCCCCACCCTGGAAGTATGTACCGCACTGAATGACACTAGACCATCAGGTGGGGGAGGGGAACGACCTACCATACCCAGACCAGTCGGAAGCAACCAAGAAGGACAACGAGAAAGGGGCAGGCGGCCTAGACTCCATAGGGCACCCCAAGCCCAGAGGATGAGCTCCCTGCATGGAGCTGCTGGGGCACAGAGAGGACTGTGGGACCACCAGCAACTCAAGACATGCTGTCCCCTAACTGGAGCATACGGTGACAGGGGACAATAATGGGGACACACAGCGGGGAGACAGTGTGGGAATGGAGCATAACAGATCAGCAATTGGAGCAAAGCCGAGGCACAGAGCCCCTGAGGAGCCCCAAGAATGGACTTCGGGTGAGGAGGGACAGCCCCCAAATCTCCCTCGGGAACAGCGGGGAGGGGCTCATGGGGGCCAACAAACAGACCTGGACATATGTAGGGTTTTTCTTTCTTTCTTTTTGTTTTTCTCTCATCTTTTTCTCTCTCCTTTTCTTTCTTCAACCGTATGTCATCTTATTGTTCGGACTGGGACATGGATGGGTTGCCTAATTATATGGGTTGGACCATGGGAGAGAAGCCAGGGGAGAAGGCAATGGGGCCAATGGCCCCAAAAGGTAGAGGGGGACGAAGGAGGCGGGGAGAAGGGAGTGGGGAGCGGACGGCGTCGTGGACAGGGGAACAGGTAGGAAGCGGAACCAGCATCTAGGAGAGGGTGGAGATCCTGGGAGGATTAGAGCAGCACCAAGCTAGTGGAGAGGAAGCACTGAGAGGAGGAAGAGGGGGAAAGTGATGGCGGGGCAGGCGGAGGCAGAAGGAAACGGAGGCCAGCTCTAGGAAGCAAAGGCATGGATAGGGAGATTAACAGAGGTGTGCGCTTATGTAAGTACATTAATCCATAACAATAGAGGTATTGGCCTATGTACATATATTTATAAGGCTGAGGTTTCAGACGGGTTCTGGGCCTCGGCTCATACCTTCCCTCAATGCAAGAACACTTTGTTCTAACAAATTGGCATTCCGTGATGCTCACCCCCACCACCTCCTACCTGATCTCTGAAGACAGAATGGGTGCATAAGGAGATGTGGGGAAGACAGAGGAGGGTGCCCGGCTATTGAAAGATACAGTGTCTGGGTCTTAAAGGCTTGAAGTTAAACAAGCGGCCATCCAACAGTGAGGCAACAAGCCCACATGGAAGAAGCTCACCAGCCGGTGCGATTGTGAGGTATCACTGAGACTGGGCAGCGGGCATCAGAAGATTCACAACAAACAATAAACAAACAAACAAAAATGCATTGGTGAGAATGGAGGGGGGTTGGAGCGGAGACCCAAAGCCCATCTGTGTACAATGAAGCCTCCTCTCACAGAGGGATCGCAGGGAGGGAACGAGTCAATCAGGGTACAGCAGAGCACTGATGGATCACACAATATACCTCTGATCCCTTCAGGCCCCTCACACACACACCCCCCACTATCATGACCCCAGTGCCGCTCCCCACTCTGGACCAGACGGGAGCATGTACGTAGGTGTAGGCAAGAGATAAAACTCACAACACGTGGAACCCAGGAACAGGAACGGGAATAGAGATCCCAACAGGGCAGGGGGAAGGGGAGAGAGGTGGGGAGGGAGAGGCCACCGATTAGAATGGATGGCACATAAACCACCAACCCCATCCAGGGGGAAGAACAGCAGAAACCACAGGGGAAGGGAGACAGTGGTCGGTGTAAATATGAAAATAATGAACAACATGTAATCTATCAAGGGACCACAAAGGTCGGGGTGGGGCTGGGGGCGGACGAAGACGAGCTGATCCCAGGGGCTCAATGGAAAGTCAATGTCTAGAAAAGAACAATGGAATTTGTGTACTAATATGTCAGATACAAGTGATGTATGCATTATAACCAGAGTTGTAAGAGCCCCCAACAAAATGATCTAAAAAAAATACTACCATGGCTTGGGTCAGGTGCACCTTAGTCCTCAAAGTGACAGCCTTGCTTTTCAACCCTCGAAGGGGTTGTGTGCAGATTTGCCGAACGCAGCGCGTTGTTTTATTTCTTAGCTGATGCTTCCATGAGCACTGACTGGACCCAGGCAAGAGGAGCCCTTGACAGCTCCCCTTGTCCTGCTGTTGGCCCATCAGTTAGGGTTTGGGTCGTCTTTACACCGTGTTGTCTTCCAGACTGAAGGCTGCAATCTTTGATCTTTAGCAGCAAACGCTTCTCTCTTGAATCTGTAATCTGCATGTGGGCAATAGAGAAAAGCCTCTCTCACCCATATGAAAATGCATGTGATTAAAAAGAGCTTGGTGTCAGTAAAAGGAACAAAGAACTTCTAGCCAGCAGCAGGTCTGTGAGGTCTGTGGTTCTCAGAGCGATGCTCTGACTCAGGCCCATGGGCAGTCCCTTCAGAGGGTCCAGCACTCTGCAGCAGGCTGCTCCACTGAGGACTTTGGGCCTCGGTAGACAGACATGGCCTGGAGTCCGTGCTTACCATTTCCACTGGGAAGCTGAGCTCTGTGGCCTGCCTTGGTAACATGTCAAGCATGGATTTTGTTTTTACGACCAAGATTCATGAAGGCAGCAGTGGCTCCGTGTGGGGTCCTCGGCATCGAGCCCAGGCACTGCCTACGCAGCCACCACCGTCTGCCAGTGGGGTGACATCCATCGCGTGGCCATGATGCTGAGCCATTTCCAGTGGGGCTTCCAGAGGAGGATGGACTGGGAAGAAAGGTCTGGGATCTACTTCAGGGCCTCAGCCAGAGGAAGCCCCAGGGACCCCAGGGGTGGATCTGCCACCACTCGTGGAGAGGTGCAGGGGCAGGCAGCCTCTCGTTCCATTTTGCTCTGAGTCCTCACATACCGGGCCTGGCTCAAGAGCAGCTCACAACACCAGCACCCACAGGACTCCCTCCCTCCGGTGGCTGCAGAACCCGGGAGCTATGAAGAGCCATGTCTGTTCTTCTGGGAGCTCCTGCGGGCTCCACCCCTAACATGCACACTCAGCCATGACCAGAAGATGAGACTTAAGAGTGGAGAACAATGTCTCCTTTTCCACACTCTCTTCTCTTGTAAGACCAGTCCATCAAAATTAACCCCTGAGTCTCTCCTTTGTATTCCTTCTACTCAGCTGATAAACACATTTTTGTCCACATCAGGTTTTGTTTGTTCAGAGAGCATGTGATCTCATCAGATGTTTCTTGCCCTAAAAGTGGAAACTTGGTGGAAATGGAGGTGGGGATGGTGATGGAGGTGATGATGATGGTGGTGGTGGGAGTAGGGATGTGGTGGTGGTGGTGGTGGCAGTCATGGTGGAAGTGATGGGGGTGCTGATGGGATTGGTGGGAGTGGGAGTGATGGTGAAGGTGGTTGAGGTAGTAATGTGGGTGATTATAATGGTGGTGAATGCAGTGGAGGTGGTGCTGGTGTTCCTGGTGGTGGTGGAGGAGATGGTGTTGTTGATGGTGCTAGGGGTACTAATGACGGTGGTGGAAGTGGCAGTGTTGAGGTGGTGATGGTGCAGGCGGTAGGGGAGGCAGTGTTGGTAACGGTGATGCTGATGGTGATGACAGCAGCTGTAGAAATGGGGGGGGGGGTCTGATGGTGGTAGCAGAGGTGATGGCTGAGGGTATGGAGCCTGCAGTGATGGTGCTAGTGATGGCTGTGGTGGTGGTAGTGGTGGTGATGGTATAGAGGTGGTGGTGATCATGGTGGTGGTGGGTGTAGGGAGATGGTGGTGGTGTGGTGGTATGGTGGTTGAAGCGGTGGTGGTGATCAGGGTGGTAGTTAAGGTAATGGTGGAGGGAGTGACAGAGTTATGGCAGTGACTGATGACAATAAAGATACTGCTATTGCTGTTGCTTGGCGAGAGGAGAATTTCTCAGAAGCTAAGCCACGGGGAGAAGATAAACTCTAACCCAAAGAGAGAGACACACATATTTCTAATAAAATCTTTTCTGTGATGCTGAATTTAGCAACCAAAATTCTACAGGGCGTGGCTATTCATGTCTTTCTGAGAGAGAGACAAATCTTGCTGCTTCTAGTGAGTCAGGTAATGATGGCTCAGCTCAAAGCCCCCAACCACTCAGACCTGAGAGATGGGAGAGGCTCTGCACTGACTAGAGGGGTATTCCCAGCCCACCTGGCGGTCCTTCTGTCACTGATTCTGATTTGGGGACATGGCCCCAGGTGCTCCCTGTCACAAAAGCGCATCTTTCAAACAATCCTGTCCCTCAGGGCACAGTATCACCAGGCTCTGGAGGCCCGTTGTGAAATGGCTTTCGGCATGTTGGGAGGGAAGCTAAGTGCAGCTCACAGCACCGAGGAGCACTTCGCTCTTCACTCTCTGGCGTGAGCTGTCCCCATCACTAAACCCTGCCATGCTGCCGGGGACACTGGCTTCCAAGGAGGGAGGTCAGAGATCAGCCACTGCCCAGGCTTCTGCTCCGCCCCCTTTCTCTCCCTCTACCCTCACCAGGCCCTTTCTTCGCCCTTGGTTTCTTCCTGGGGGGAGGTAGGCGGCATGTCAAGGCAGCCCCTCCTCGAGGCTTATGACAGCACAGTGGGGACCGCGGTTTCCCTGAGCTGCCTTTGAAAGTCACTGCCATTTCCATGACAAACAGGAGCCAGGGCTGTGCTTGTCTGTAGTGACTTCATGCAGCTGGACACGGGAGTCCTGCCCCCGTACCACCAGCTGCTCCCGTCTGCTCAGGCCAGCCGCTCCACACGGGCCTTGCAGTGGGCCGTGGTCAGCACCGCCACAGATCGGGTCCCCACCGCAGGGCAATAAAAAAAAACCTCATGCCGGCAAATGACCAAGTCAAAATAGACTTCCTTTGTTTGGCCTGTGGCTGTCACACCCAGGAGCGGAGATCCCAGGCTCTGCTGGCCTGGCCCTCACCAGGACCCTCAGGCCCCCAGCCCCTCCAGCGCCGCCCGGCCAGCCCTGGGCTCCTCCAAGGGCCGGACCTACTGTGGCCAGCATTCTTCTGGAGGTGGCCACTCGGGAAGGTGGCAGTGGTGGCAAGTCCCTGTGAACATGTCTGCTGCACAAGCCGACTGAACAGGAGTTCCTGAAGCCTCCGGGGGTCCCCTTCAGCAAGTCCGCATTCAAGCTGCAAATGCACACGGCAAATGGTGTCACCCAGGAGAGACGGCCCTGGGTAACGTGAGCCAGCGCTGAGGCCCCCGCGCAGTGCGGCCTCCCTGTGTGATGTGGGCAGAGATGGCTGGTGCTCAGGAGTGACCGTGAGTGGGCAGGGCAGCCTGGAAGGCTCTGAGCGCTGTACACAGGAAACCCGATGGCTCAATGGTTAGGCACCCACTCAGCCACCACCACAAACCAGAGTTCGTACCAACCGACTGGGTGGTTTTAACAACTTGGCTCCAAACTCAACTCATGGGGCTGCTACGGGGCAGAGCAGGCCCATCCCACAGCACCCCAGCAGTCAGTCGTCATGGACACTGACTCCCTTGTCTCTCTCCCCAGGGGTGGCTGGTGGGTTTGGATCACCCACTTGTGGGACACGGCTCTGCACCTCTGAGCGCATAGGCCGGTGGGGTGGGGGGTGTCCCCTGTGTTTCTGTCTGCACTGAGAGGGAGGACAGTGGAGTGCCTGTGTTCATTGAGCTCTGTCCTCTCTGTCCTCCCAGCACACCTATCCTGGTGGCCTCTCCAACCAGCACTGTCATGTCCTCGGTGACAGCAAGGTGCAGTGCCCTCTCGAGTCTTGAAGGGCTTCTGAGCCTCCAAGCCAACCAGGTCCCCCAGAGCCTGCCTTCTTGTGGGGAAGGGCCTCTCCCCCCGCCCTCCCTGCCCACGGGCCACCTCCCTCACAGAGCCACTGCCCACCTCTGCCCAGCTTCAGCAGGGACAGCTGCATTGTGACCCACGAAGCTAGAGAGAACAGAACCGTGCCCTTCTCAGTGCCATCTGTCACCCCGGGGAGTCTGCACTGTCCACAACGCAAGGCACCCCACCCCGGAACACACCCCACCGACCTCCAGCGTGGCTGGGCCCCAGAAGAGCAGGTTGTCCTGGTATCCTGTGATTCATCCAGCTTTTCAGAGACAGGCCAGGCGCGAGTCCCCACAGTTCGCCTGCCAAGGCTGCACAGATGCACAGCACACGTGTCTCCGAAGGGCTGCAGTCAGCCCGGGGCCTGCACACCGGTCACCCAACACTGGGCAGCTGCTCGCTTTGGCAACAGAAACCCCTTTGATCCACAAAGTGGTCAAAGAGATTAAAGCAAAACTCCACCCGGGTCCAGGGAAAGATGGCCAGAGGGTCTCTGAGAATGGAGAGGTGGAGAAGACCCGCGCCTGACACACCCGGAGAGCCTCCTGGGGCCGAAGCGGCCCTGGGAGGGGCTGCTTAGTGTGAGGCCTGCTCCAAGAGAAGACAGGAAGCCCAGCGAGCCCCGTTAGACCAGCGTGAGGAAGCGGTACCCCTTTCATGGGGAACTGCCGATGAGTGCCACCCAGGGAAACAGTGTTCACCTCCCACCTTACGAATGCTGGGAGAGCTGTGGGCAGCAGGGAGCCTCCTATGTTGGTGGCACTGCGGTGCCCCCGGCTTCTGAGAAGCAGATGTGCCGTGTGGTCCAGGGAAGCACGCCCATCCCCTCTGACTGCAGCCAGCCCGGGGGGCGGGGGTGGGGGGGCTGTGTGAACGTGGCAGGTCACCCTGTCAAAACAGGTACAAGTGCCCGATAGGTGTTGCATGGAGACTGACAGCCACACAGGAGCCATCATCCAGGCAGGGTTGCCTCCTCTCTCCGTGGTGACAGCGCAGCGAGAAGTGCACACAGAGGGGGCGACGCACAGAAACCGCAGTTGGCCGTGGCTGAGGACACAGAGCTGAGGGGTTTCCTTCTCCGCACTTCCCAGAGCGTCACTGGAAACGCCTTGCTTTCCACAGCAGGGTCGTGGTTTCTCCGTGGGTGCTAAGAGGTGACTGGGCATATGAGGAGGCCCACCCAACACAGCTGTTGGCCACCTCAGCTCATAATGCCTTCTCCCCAGAAGGGCCAGCTCCCACATGTTCTGATGATGGCTCAGCACAGTCAGTACTGACCGTTAGCGAGGCAGGTCGTTCCGGCCAGAGAGCTGCATTTGGGTCCTGCGTTTGTTACTGTCAACTCGGCTAATGGCTCATGTCTAAGGATGGAGGCACCGCCCAGTCCAGCACCACTCCCATGTCCAGGGACGGAGGCACCACCCGGTCCAGCACCATCCTCACATCCTGGTCCAGCAACACCCTTATGGTCATTGGCCTGTTTGAGTCCGTCTTTGGCCACTGCAGTCCCTCCAGCTTGGGGCGAGGATTCTCAGCATGTTGGGAGAAGAGCCTGGGGCGAGTTTGAACCCCAGCACTGTCCCCCTTCCTCCCTGTTGCCCTCTGTACCCCCACACCACCCTAGGCCACTGCTTAATCCAGGAGCCACAATGGATCCAGCTGAGGTCCCAGAGGAGGAGGGAACTTGAGAGATGAGCAGCCTGGCCCTCCCCCTGCCCGCCAGACAAGCAGGTGTGTGGTGCATCCGACAGACCAGGGGTTTCTGCTGTGGGTCAGAGGGTGCACCTTGTGCCCTTCTAAGGGAGCCCCTCCTCTCTTCGGGTGAGGCGCAGGATGAAAGTCGAGGGCATTTCCCTTTAAAGGCCTTCTGCAGAGCCGGCAGAGAAACCCTCCACAGAGCCAAGCCGGTCTTCCCTGGCAGGAGTTGCCTGTGACATCAAGGGTTAGAGCCTCCATCCCTCAAACGCAAGTGGCCAGAGAGAGAGAGATGTGCACAAAGAGCCACCTGGGTCGGTGGAGAGAGCAGGGGGCTCCCTGTCCCCAAACATTGTCCATCTCAGCAGACAGGGACTTGGGGGGAGCTCGGGGTGAAAGCTTGCCCAGGAGGGCAGCTGCACGGCCTTTGTCCATTAGGGCTCCTCTCACACCACGGTGCCCAGCTGCGCTGCGGCAGCAACTCCCTTACAGCTGCTGTGGTCAGTGGTCTCTCGCTCCTGTCTCTCCCTGGCTGCCCGGGCCCCACCCCCACCTCCACCCCCACCTCCACCCCACCCCCCACCCCCCACCCCCGTGTCAAAGGCTGTGTGGGAGCTGCCAGGGCTGAGGGTAAGGGGACTGGGTTCTGAGGTGTGTCTTCTTGGAACCCCACCCCCACCCCTGAGGAAAAGGAGCTTCTGTTAAAAAGCATCGATGCCGACCAGATGTCACCAACTTGGGGGCTTTTTGCATGTGTCCTTTAACAGCTGGCAAGAATATCAGCTCAAATTATTCTCCACAAGCACACACTTTCTGTTTGTCTCCAGATAAAGGGATTTAAAACCGGACTTGCCAGAGAGGAGTGGTGAAACTGTGGAATGGATTTTTCCAGACGAAGAGAGAAGTGGTTCTCTCCTTCTCTGCCGCCTGCATGCGGCTGGGGACACTAGTGGAAAGGGTGTTGGAAGCAGGGAGGTTAGTTCCCCATGGCGCATCCTCCTCTAGCTTGGGGAGGGGCCCATTGTAGACTCAGCTGCTGATCTAAGAGTTGACCTTTCTAAGCCACCAGAGGTGCTTGGAAGGATGGCCTGGCTCCCCATAATCAGCCGCCCCCCAGACCAGGCCACCGTGAGTACAGCCATTCAAGAGCCATTGGTTGATCTGGCTGGTGGGCTCAGCCCCCTGGGTGGTTGGTGGGCTCAGCCCCCTGGGTGGTGGGTTTCTGACTGTGGACACAACCCTCTGGTGTTGAGCTCCTGGTTTCTTAGCTGACAGAACCGCTGCCTCTCCTGGGAAAGACCACAATGGCTACCATCTACTCATTCCAAGGGGGGGATGGCCCTCACAATGTGGGCATGTCTGAGGACTCGAGGCGTGGCTCCTCCCACCCTCATGAGGACCCCACCCACAGACTGCCTTCAGCGTTTGCCTGTACTTATTCCATCTGTATGCTGAGCAAATATTCCAAGGAACTGGACTATATAAGAAGAGTGGGGCACCAGGATTGGAGGGGTTCCATTAACAGCCTGTGATCTGCAGAGGACACAGCCTTGCTTGCTGAGTGTGAAGAGGACTTAGAAGCACTTGCTGATGAAGATTGAAGACTATAGCTTTCAGGACGGGTTGCACTTCAACATATTTTTTTTTCATTTTCACCACTGACTAATAAAAAATAGCATGCTAAATGTAAAAAGATCGAACTTGTTAAGGATTTCATTTTACTTGGATCTATGGTCAATGTTCATGGAAGCAGCAGTCAATACACCAAATGACTGATTGCATTGGGCAAACCTGATGCCCAAGACCTTCTTGAAAGTGTTTGAGAGCAAGGATGTCACTTTGAGAGCAATCACCTCTGATGCATCACAGCGGTGGGCAAACTAATAAGAAAGAACAGAGATGAATGGGTTCCTTTGAACTCTGAACGGTGGTGAAGAATGTTGACTATGCTGTGGACTACCAGCAGAGAGAATTCTGTCTTGGAAGAAGCACAGCCGGAATGCTCCTTGCAATAAGGACGATGAGACTCCATCTCATACATTTTGGACACGTTATGAGAGGGGACTTGCCCCTGAAGGAGGACATCATGTTTGGCAGAGTAGATGGCAGTCCCTAAATGAGCTGGATTTGCACTGCGACTGCCTGGGACAACGGGCTCAGTTGTTCAGACGGTGCAAAAGGACAGGTTCACCCTGCCTTGCACACTGGAGGAGCTGCTGTGAGCCAGAAGTGCCTGGGTGACACCAGCCCAATGCCAGGTCTGATGGGAGAGACAACAGAATTGTATCCCAGGATGTGGTGGCATCAGGGACGAACAAGCTCCTTACTGGGGGGTGACATTCTTTCTCATCTGAAAACGCCTGTTGCTATCTGTGGTCGTTACATAATCTGGTGTCAACTTAAGACAATTAAGAGTGAAGGAGTGGAAGTTAGCCTGTCTGTCAGGTCGCAGCTGGATGACCTCACCTGGAGGCACTAAGAAGATAAAGAGCTCACTGGCAGCCAGACACACACACTCTGCTACACATTCCTGTTGACAAGCCACATGGAGCTCCACTGAACGAGCCAGAGTCCTGGAGCTGGAGGAGCCACAAGGAGACCCATGCCAGCACTGAGATGCTTCCACCGCCACTGGATCCACAAGACTTTCCACCCACTGGCTTGTGATCTTCCTGCATTCAGTGTCATTGCATGTGTTTCATGAGTCTAAAGAGGTATTTACAGACTGGTATTGCACATAGGGGCTAATATCAGACTTATGGACTTGATCTGGACTGGGCTGGGATGTTTCTTTAGTATACAATTACCCCTTATATAAACTCTTTCTTATGTACATATGAGTGTCTGGGACATTTGTTTCTCTAGTCCACCCAGAGTGACACACTATCATTGAGCCCAGTGACATTGAGCACACCACCGTGAGCACACAGAGCTGTGACAACCGAGTGCCTCAGCATCCGCGTCGACCCCGGTGTACACTGCATGCGTGCCTGCCTCCAAGTCTGGGTTGGAGCCACGGAGCCCAAGGGACCCTGCTGGAACCGAGTCCAGGTGCCCAGAGTGGGCCCTGATTTCTCACTCGCACAGGAGCATGCCCTCCCCGCCTGGCACCGCAGCACCGTGCTGCGGAAAGCACGGGACACTTGTTGCTTTGCTCATGCAGTACGGGGCACAGTCTCCCTGCAAATGTTTGCCAGTGAGAGGTACAGCCACACAGTGCTGTGCGCAGCCCCCAGGGCCCCGGCATCCTGGTGTGTTCACAAGACACACGTACATGCGCATGTGCCCTCCCAGAGTCTTGGTAGCCTGTCACTGTGGACGGCTCACCCGAGACTTTGTGCAGCTCCTTCCATCTCTGAGCCTGCCCCAACCTAGGCTGCAACAAGCAGTGCCCCAAGGACGCCAGTGGGGAGCCAGCAGTTCGCTCATAGCAGCTGCGAGGCCCCGACATGTAGCTCATCCCCCCACCCACACGTCAGCACCCAGATCGGCCACAGTCCCCATGACTCAGCTAATAAGCACCACGTCTGCTGCTGTAACGAGGGAGATCAGAAAACATTCCTTGAATATTTCTGAGCAGAATGGCTCAGCAAGGGCCCCCGTCCCCACAGAACGCATGCTTAAAGGAGACCAGTGGTGAATCGGGGCCAGCTGCGCCCACACCTGCCAGCCCGGCTTGTCATGCACGCACCCCATGACTGTGGGAAGAGCTGTGTGCTTCTCCAGGAGCACCCTGGCTCTGCACAGACACCAAGGGGCCCTGTGAGGCAGCCAGTCCCCATGCAGTGCAACCCCCATCATGCCCCTGCCCCTACTTTATGCTCCTCCCCATGCCTTCATCCCTCATGAATGCTCCCACCATGCCCCACCCTCTTCCCCCCACACCCCTGCTGCCTGCATCCCTCCCCATGTCCTCCCCCTTCCTCCTCCCAACATCCTCATCCTCTGCCCCATGCCCTCCTCCCTGTGCACCCAACCCAAGGTTCCTCTCTCCACTCCCCATATCTCTTCGGCACACCCCTCCCATGCCCCCAAAGTTCCCAACAGCGACCAGTGTGTACTTCCAGCATTGCATTTCTACTGGCCTTCCACCGGCTCCTGGACCGGTGCCTTCAGTGCAGCTTGGGTTTCTGCTTTCAGCACCACCAGATCTTGATCCTACGCTACCTCCTGAAATGCTTGCCTGTCAATCAGTTCTTTTTTGGGACAGTGGCTCTCTTTAGTCCTTTCATCTTCTTTTGATACTCCCTGCAGGGCTCAATTTTTGCCCAGAGAATTCTTCAACCATGCAACTCAAAGCTTGAACCGTTTCTCCAATTCTTTCCATTTGAGAAAGTTTGAGTCTGTTCTCCCCTTTTGGATCACTAACTCTAGGTCTCTCTCTTCACATTTCCTTACAGTACTTTACTTGGCTCTCTGACGTTGTTCTCTGAAACCCTCTGTTTAGATCTTCCGCTGTATCATTTATTTCTTCCGCTCTCACTAGTCTGCACTCAAAGGCGCAGTACCAGGTGAGCGTGGACTGCTAACCGAACGGCCAGACATTCAGCCCAGTGGCTCTGAGGGAGACAGATGAGGCTCTCTCTCCTTGTAAGATGTATGGCCTCAGAAGCCCTATACAGTGTTACTCCAAGTCCAAATCAACTCCGTAGCAGGGGGTTCTACGCCCAAGGGCAACCTCCGGGCTCTCTTCTGGCATCCATCTGGTCTTCTCTTTCTTTCGCATGACCTTTGTCCTCCTTGTGTACCATGTCCCGGATGCCATGCCCGTTAGTGGGTAGATCATTAGTGCTCAGTGTGCTAAATCTATTCTTGAGCTGCTCTAAATTCAGGTGGCATCTATTTTGACTCTCATATTCTTATTCTAATTTTCTTTAGCTCCAACATGAACTAGCATATGAGCAATTGATGGTCTGATCTGCAGTTGACCCCAGACCTTGTCCTGACTAACAGTGAACTTCCCTATCATGTCTCTCCAGCCTACTCCGGTGTGGAGGCAGTAGTAGCTCGGGGTAGACTTCTCACCTGCCATGTGGGAGACCCAGGTTGGGCTCCAGGCCAACACACCTCGAGGACGCCACCACCCATCAGCCAGTGAAGCCTAAAGGTCATTGAGGAGCTAGGCCTTGGAGCTCCTGCAGGCCTGCATGGTGCTTCATGCTGCTGTGCTTGAACTACACAGTTCTGGATTACAGCAGACTTCAGCATAGACTCATCAGAGCTCATGACATTTACCGAGAGTCTCATTCCTGTTTATAGGAACTACGGGTTCTCACCACAGGACAGGGTAGCCCTGCCCCTGTGGGTTTCCAAGACTGTACCCTTGAGGGGAGTAAAAGGCCTCCTCTTTCGCCCAAAGAGTAGCTGGTAGTTGTGAGGAGGAGCTGCTGACCTTGAGGTTAGTCCCCCAGTGTGTCACCACAACTTCCCAGGGTTAGAACCCACACAAATCACTTTGTAGGGCTGTGCTAGAGAAATGAGTCCAGAAACCCTCAAATATGTATAAGAAAGGCTTTATATCAAGGGGTAACTATGTATTAAGAGAACATCCCAGTCCAGTCTCACGCAAGTCTTTAAGTCCAATACTAGTCCCTAAGTCCCTCTTCAGACTCACACAGCCACAGGCAATGATGCAGAATGCAAGAAGACCACAGGCCGGCGAGTGCAGAGTCTTGTGAATCCAATGGCTGTGAGCACGTCTCCAGGGCTCTGGCAGGTCTTGGAGTGGTTTCCCAGCAGGAAGGTGAGGCAGAGAGAGAGAAGGAGAGGTCCCCAGGTCCCTCCTTATGAAAAGGTCATGCCCACAAGGAGTCACCATCAGGCTGTGACCTGATTGACAGGCTAGACTCCACCTCTACACTTGTATAACTTCAAGTTGACACAAAACTATGTAACTACCACAAGGACGTGAAGCAATGACCCACAGGGACACAGGAAGTACAGTCAGGATTCAAACACAGACCATCTGAGCACCCATGTAGCCCCACCCCCACCCCCCTCGCCCCATCATCAGCACTGAGATAGCCAGGTCTTCACGGACGGGCACCTGGAGCAGACAGAAGAGGAAGACAGTGGCCGTCACTGGGTGCTACTCTGACCGTGTCCCAGCAGACGTGTTTTTGGGGTAGTGGACATGAGCCACAAGTGGCTATTTCAGCTCCAATGACTAAAAACAATCTGAAACTCAGCCACACTGGTCACACTGGCCAGCGGCTGCCGTTTTGGACAGTGCCGATTGGGACACGGCAGTCAGCATGCAAGGTTCTGTTGCCGACGTGGCTCTGGGGGAATGAAGTGAGAGGCCCTGATTTCCACCAATCAGATAGAGGTGGAGACGGGGAGGGGGCTTATTGTTGAGAATACACCCAGCGAACAGACAGCAATCCAACCGTTTCTGGACAGCGTTTGAGGGACATGGGTGATGCTCTCTGGGCTGTGCCCCCTCTCACCCTCCTTCTCTCCGTTGATTGAAGCTCGGTGTCCCCAAGTTTCCTGGCGAAGCTTTCAGTCACTGCTGTCAGAGTGTAACGCCAGAGGAGAAACTTTTTACCAGTGAAGCTAAATGACTGTTTGGTTGTAAGAAGATGCCAGGAAATATTTTTGGATAGAATTGAAAAATTATCTCAGCGCAATAGTTTCAGTTCTTCACTCAGCTTCCCTAGCTCCAGAAAGTCTGGAGTCTTTGAGAATATGAATTTTGTTCCATATTTCCCCCCTTTTGATCAAGATTCCTCTGTAAAATCCCATTTAATTTTTTTATTTTTTAATAAATGAATTTTTATTGTGGATTAGGTAGGGCACTTAGGTGGAATTTCACAGCATCGATTCTGCATCCAGCGGCTCAAGCCCCTCATCAACACCTCTCCCACAATTTAGGCACAAGCAGCCCAACGCTTAGTTCCAAGTGGGGTTTTAAACCAGTCCAACAGGGCACTAGCAGGCTTTCCAAAGCATGTGGTTGGATAGCAGTTGCCTTCAAAGCCACTGGTCATGCCTTCTGTGAGCCACCTCTTTGTCCTGGAACCTTTGTCCTCCCTGACCAATGGAAACCTTGTCTGCCTGGCTGCAAATCTGAGGTTCCTGGGTCAGAGGTAACGGGCCTCGTGCCCCGCAGCAGCTTCGGGAGGATGCAGCCTGACTGCCAGGCAGCCACACTGGGGATGGGGAGTGTGGATACATACCTGTCAGCTGTGACCAGGAGCTTCAATCCAGCCGTGAGCACAGAGATCCTCAGCCTGGGGCATGGGCCCTCTCTGCTGCATCTTGGTGGACGAGGCCGGTCTTGGGGAAGAGGGCATCTGGGGCTTGGTTGTGGAAGAGCTCCCTGAGACTCCTGAAAGTGGGGGTGGCACAGCCAATGCAGATGGCGAGGCAGCTAGCTGCTGCCCCGGTGCTGGCCTCCCTTTCCCATGCCGGCCTTACGCCTGACCCACCTGCATCTCTGACACTGCTCCTGCTCAGGCTGTGGGCACCGTGGACACGTGGTGGACATGCTGCCACACAGTGGGCGGGGTAGTTCTAAAGAAGAGTTTACTGAAAAAAGGACAAGTTATCCTCCACCCACCTCTGTCCTCTCTCAAATGGTTTGCACCATCATACTGAGTTTAGGTGCCAAAAAGTTTTAAATCTTTTCAAATTACATGACAGATTGTTCAAACGACACCTGGCTGCGTTAGGCAGAAGCCATAGTTTGCTAGGAATGGTTTTGTCGGTGAAGTATGAGGCCACTCCCTCGGGTGGCCTGACATGTGAATTCCTGGTCTCCTACTACCTGCAGACAAGCAGTGTCCCCCCACACCCTGTGGGGAGTGTCCCTACACCCCAGCATGTCCGTCCCCACTAGGATAGGGAGGATGGCTGAGCCCTGCCCCCAGCCCCACCCCCTCAGCACACCCATCTAACAGCCTCTTCGTCCAGCACTGCAGTGCCCTGAACAGCAGCATGGGTGGAAGACACCTTCTCTGGTCGCAAAAGGCTTCTGAGTCCCCAAGGAGAAGCAACCACGTCGGCCAGAGCCTGGACTGCTGGTGCAGAGAACCCCTCAGACTTGTCTGAGTCTCAGTAGAGCCCCCCTGAGAAGGGCATGGATGTCTGCCAGGTCCTCTGGCGGCACTTGGATGTGAGGCAGGCTGCACCCCTGGAACTGGGGGGTGGGGTGGTATCCTGCAGGGGCTGAAAAACTGAGACCACAGTACACTCCCTGTGCAGAGAGAGCTCGCCCAGAGAAGGGGTCCCTGAAGGCCTCCCCGCTTCCTCTGCCATGAGACCCCGTCCAGCTGGTGTGATGGTTGCCGTGACAACACATCCCGAGGCCAGCAGAACCCTGGTGCCCATGGTGTGCCTGGTCCAAGTGGCCCTGTGCTGGTCCATCTCAGGGAGGCTCCCGTGGGCCCCGGCCTGCATCGCCAGCAGCCGTCCTTCCCTGTCCACAGTGAGCAGGATTCTTCCATCCTCGCTCCGAAGGAGTGACTGACCGCTGCCCTGCGCCAGGCACTCTTCTCCACAACACCACAACTCGAGGGCTTCAATTCTCGGCTTAGTCCAGGCCACCTCCGTCCCACACTTTTGAGGTGACTCCGATTGGGGTCCTCCAAAAGGGACAATGCATAGATTTGAGCAAATGAGTGTCAATCAAGGTTGCACTGAGGAGGCAGGGGGGTGGGGGAGCGGACGTGAACTCTGGGCAGTGGTGTGTGTCCCCTTTAAGACAGTACCCATGGGTGACTTGCAAGAGGCAGGCACTTGCAGCTCCCAGGTGTCATGTGCTGCAGCATGGGGAGTTCTTGGAGATGCCACCATCTCTTGTGTCTGGATGCTGGCCTGTCACACTCAAGACTGCATTTAGAATGCCCCTTTCTTTTTTGATTTAAATCATTTCATGAGGGGCTCATACAACTCTTATCACAATCCATACATACAAAGCACATTTGTACATTCATTGCCCTCATCATTCTCAAAACATTTGCTCTCCACTTAAGCCCCTGGCATCAGCTCCTC
>NW_022107431.1:256294-264725 GCF_000313985.2 Echinops telfairi | reverse complement strand
TGGCCTTTAGGAGTGTTTTCCAGTCCAGTCTGCTGGGGCACCATGCCCTGGCCCCAAAGTCCACCTTCAGCATTCCCTGGGGACCTCGCCGCTCCGTTCCCTTGCTGTTCTGTTCTGTTGTTCTGCTGTTCTGTTGCACCCCTTATTGTTTTGCTTATTCACCTGTTTATTCGGTGTGGCGGCATCAGATCGGGCACAATTCCCACACTGTGTCTCCGGTGTTGTCCCCTGTAGGGCTATGGGTCAGTGAGGGTCGTCATGTCTCATAGTGGGGTCGGCCATGTGGTCCTCTCTGTGGACTGTAGAATGCCCCTAAGACCCCCAGCTGCTACATCGAAAGCAGCTAAAGTCCCCACATCCTTCCTGTGACATTCACAGGTCACCAATTGGACCCCAAGCAGACTCCTGAGAGCTCTGTGGGCTCTGTCTGACCAGTGGGCAGGAATCCCACTCTGGCACATGTGGGCAGAGCACATGAGCCTTGTGCCATTCCCACGACTGTGACCCATCAGGCGAGAGCACCAGGCCTTTCTTCCTGGGCGCCGAGAGAGAGTTGCTGAGCACATCGCTGTGGAGGCCAGCTGGGGAGTGGGAGCCACAGCCCTTGCTTCTGCTCCACCCCATGCTGGTGAGCAAGAACAGCAGGCCCCGCTTCCACAGGGTCCAGCGAGGGCAGGGAGCGAGGCCAGGGCGCTAGTCTGCTGGGTGCACAGGCTCGGAGGCAGGGGCTGCACAAACCAATAAAGTCACAAGACCCATGGAGTCTGGGAGGGGCAAGGAAGACTTTTAGGCAGAGGGCAGGGGGAGGAGCTTCAAGCCATTGGAGGGGTTCCCTGGAGAGGAGGACTGGGGTGGGATGGGAGTAGGGGGTGGAGGAAGTCACAAGGCTGGGAGAAGTCCTGAGCTCTGTCTCTGTCAAGAGTGCTGCCAAGGGGAGAAGTGGACAGACAACACAGGAGAAGGCGGCAGGAAGTATGGCCAGCCTGTGAGACTGAGGGACCCTCAAGGGCCCTATGGCTCCAGGCTCCTGCCCTTGCACCTCACAAGGACCCTCTGGTGAGAAGGGAGCTCGGGCATGGAAATGGGGCCACAGGGACCGTGCATGGTCCCGGAGGGCATAGAGAGAGGAGCGGAACACACTCAGAGTCATGACGACGCCGGGCTCCCCGCTCGGATAGACGCTGGCCCCGAGACCTGAAACTGACCTCATGCTCCAGAGTCCTGTCCCCTCTGGCCACAGAGGCCTAAGGGGCAGGGCAGCCCTAGGATACACACTGGCCAGGGCAGTGTCTCAGGACAGGAGGAGAAGAGACGCAGACAGGACCCTCAGGGCTGGGTTGTGAGGCTGCCCTCTGTGAGATGAGACCAAGGGTGTCTGGTTGTTGAGGGTGAACTGGCACCATGTGGTGCGCCCCACCAGCCCAAAGTTAGAGAGGCCCCGTGTGGTGCGGCCACAAGAAGGCCCGGAGCGGGCCATCATGCCAGCTATCAGCAGGTCTCGTTAAGTGACTGTGTGGGCACCCCCATGAGGGCACAGTGGGGCCGGAGGAAGCTGGGCGCAGACTCCAACGGCACCACGGTCATTCTGTTTCAGGTCCCAGGTGCACGTGAAGGCTGCATGCGAGCAGGCGGTGCTGCCATGAGCGGTGAGGCGACCCACATGGGTCCCCGTTGTCTCCGGGACTGCTTTGCAGAAGCAAATCCCCAAGATCAGCTAGAAGCTCCTCTGAATCTCACTGAGCATCACAGCAACACACGCCTGAACCTTACTGAGCATCACAAAGACACAGGCCTGAACCTCGTTCAGCATCACAGACACACAGGCCTGAAAATCGCTCAATATCAGACACACAGGCCTGAACCTCATTCAACATCA
Organism: Echinops telfairi; assembly: GCF_000313985.2. Classification (NCBI taxonomy): domain Eukaryota; kingdom Metazoa; phylum Chordata; class Mammalia; order Afrosoricida; family Tenrecidae; genus Echinops; species Echinops telfairi. Next base: position 262,849 of record NW_022107431.1, on the reverse strand, counting down.
AACACACAGGCCTGAAACTCGCTCAGCATCACAGAGACACAGGCCTGAGGCTCACTGAGCATCACAGACAGGCCTCCAGCCCAACCCCAGTCACCCCATGGAAAGCGAGAATTCACCCGAACAAGGGGACTGAAGAAAGAGCTGCCGTCAAGTTGCCCCTGGCTCCAGGCGACCCCACGCGGCAGAGCAAGGGCTCAGTGATGTCCCCATGCTCACTTCCCTCAACTCACCACTGAGCCTCTCTCCCAAGGCAGAATGTGGACCCCCACCCATGAGCAACCCCAGGGCAGGATGGGAAGACCACTCTGGTGTCATTCATAGTATTTATTTTGGAAAAATATTTTAAAAAGGAATTTCTTCATTAACAAAACAGTAAAAAACTCAAATAACATTTGCACAATATTCCATAAATACATTTATATACAAAAAAATATAGTCACAGAGACCCGAAGTGCCTTTGTACATATTTACCAGAAAATTTAAATTATAAAAAAATGAACATCACGAAAATACTCAAGCTTTACAGATATCATGAAAATATTTTTACAAATCCAAAAAATAACACACATTTTTTTTCCACCTAGAAAAAAACATATTTCAGTATCCAAAGAGGACAAACAGGCAGTGTTTGTGTTTAACTCAAGAAAAGACTGGCTCGGAGGGTGGCAAACACACACATGAGGCAGCACACAGTCTCTGCCGTCAGTCAGTCCGTCCGTCCATTAAATATAAATCTTTAAGAGCAACTGTCCATAGTGCAATGGGAGTCAGAGGCCATGCAGTGGGCGCCCGCGCTGCCCGCCGGCCTGGGCCATGAGCAGGCGCCCACTAACTTCAGGAAGAGAGCCAGCTCAGTCTGAATTTATCCCAGCAGCAGCCGGGCCTCCCTCCTCATACAGCAGCATCCGTTGGGGCATATATCCTTGGAATTCTATGTGTTTTAGGAGAAACGGGGGGCTGGGGGTGCCATATCATTTCCCTTTTACACCTGAGGAGACCACAAGAGAGAGAAAGATGGGTTAAGGATGGGGGCCATTGTTCTCAGCCTGCTCCACTCCCTCCCCCCAAGGGTCCAGCCTCACACCCGATGTCTGTTCCACACCACATGAGCTGGTGCAGAGTACCATGCCCCACCCCAATGCCCCTTCACAGAGCCTCAGGCCCGATACCAAACCCCAACACTGAGCCCTGATGCCCACAAGAAACCCCAGGCCCAATGTCACAACACCAAGCCCCAAAACCGAGTCCTGATGCCCAGAGCCCCTGTGCCCCCATGTGGAGCCCCATCCTTCAACCCTGATACCCCCACACTAAACCCCAATATCACCCATGCACAGAGCCCCACCTCCTGAGCTCTGACCTATGCCCCAATGTCAAACCCAAAACTGAGTCTTGCACCCCTACATGGAGCTCCACCCCTGAGCCCCGATGCTTGAATATCAAACCCCAACACTGAGCCCCAACACCACATGCCTGCCTTGAACCCCTATTTTGGATGAAGGCCAGCAGCCTGACCTGGGCCCTAGTCCTGAACCCAGTGCCCCACCCAAGCCCAGCACCCTTCCCCACTCCCTCCTGAGCACAGGGACCCACCCAAGCCCAGCACCCTTCCCCACTCCCTCCTGAGCACAGGGACCAAGGGAGGCCCACACAGACCTCCGTGGCGATGACGCACTCGTCCTTCTCCTCAGAGATGACGAACACCGACTGGTACTTGGTGTCCTTGGACGTGCCACTCACGCTCACTGAGTCCCGCCTTCTCCGCTCAGACGCTTCCCCACTGGACAGGGCAGGGCAGGAGGGTGCGGTGAGCACACAAGAGCACACACCCCGCCCACCCCCTTGGCCCACGCCCACCAGCTCCCCACCCAGCGCCCCAGGACCCTTGGCTCACGTCCCCCTTTCCCTCCCCCTCCCACCAGGAGCTCCTTGGCTCATGCCCACCACCCCCGGGCCTCACGCACCCCCTGGGCGCCATAGAGCCCCGGTCCACGCTGGAACAGCCGTGTGGCTCGGGCCTGGCTTCGAGCTTGCCGTGGGCATCCCTGGCGGGGTCCTCGTTCCTGAGACCCTGCACCAGGTTGTAGTCCACAGCCGGGTACCGGGCCTTGAAGCTGCCCTTGTCGCCACTGTGGTCGCCGTGCACATCTGCCTTCTTGTTGGTGTTCTTGATCTGCGGGGCCCCAATGATGCTGACTGCCACGTCCTTCTCGCGCTGGCAGCTGGCCACGTTGTTCATGGTCTCCACCTCGGCCCGGCCAGCCTCGCTGGGCAGCCGACGCTTCTGCGCCTTCAGTCGCATGCAGACGCCCGCAGCCGCGCAGCCCAGCAGCAACAGCAGGACCAGCACTGCGCCGGCGCAGACAGCCACCCAGGGGAACGGGCCGCCCCGAGTCTCCAAGTAGCTCCCAGTCAGGTCCACCACCACAGGGTCTGGAAGCAGGAACTGGCAGTTGGGGCCACCGTAGCCGCGTGCGCATTCGCACATGTAGCGGAGGTCCCTCTCATGGCAGGTGGCCCCGTTGTGGCACGGGCCGTGCTCACACCGGCTGACGGGGGCGCTGCAATTCTTGCCCGTGTAGCCCGGGGGACAGGTGCAGGAGTAATCGTTGACGCGATCCTGGCAGGTGCCGCCGTTGGCGCAAGGCAGGGAGGCACAGTCGTCCACGTTGCCGTCACAGTGCCGTCCGGAGAAACCCGCCGGACAACGGCACAGGTAGGAAGCGCCCAGGTCCACACAGTGTGCCCCTGCAACATGGGGGGAAGGGTGCGTCACTCACCTTGCTGGCACCTGCTCACACGCCTCCCACGTGCCTGGCACTGGGCACAGAGACAAAGCCAAACGAGAGACAGACAGCCTTTGGCCTTGGCGGGGCCAGCGGGCAGCATGCCCGGCCCGCAATCATTAACCCTCTACAGAGTCCGGGCTCACACCCTGCCTACTGGGCTGTGTCTGGAGCAAGTGTGTCCACAGGCTGCCTACACAGGCCAGGGGACAGAGGAGGCAACTGACTCTGCAGGGGGCAGGCTCCTGCCCCGCAGCCACACAGGGAGGAGCCAGTAGAGCAGGGCTGAGAGAAGGAAGGAGGTGCGGAAGGGGGCGGGTCTGGCAGGGACCTCCTCTCCTCCCGCCCAGCTCCCTAACCCTCCATGCCACGCCTCTGGAGCACAGTTTCTCAGGCCATGCTGGTTTAGGGAGTGGGAGTGAAGGCACACACCAGTTGGCCCAGGGGCCCTCCAGGGCCGTGAGACTACACACAGAAAGCAGTCAAACACTTTTTCCACTGACGGCTCCCTTTGATCACGGTGCCTAATGAGGGTCACCAAGCACCAGGCTGTACGCCCATACCTACAACAGCCCGCCTGGTTCCCATGCCCCACACCAGGCTGAGTTTGTCCAGTGCATACAGTATGTGCCTGACCAGCAGACCACACTGGTCTCGGTCCCCATGCCCCGCACCAGGCTGGGCTTGTCCAGTGCATCCACTATGTGTCTGCCCAGGGGGTCACACTGCCAACTCCCTCATGCTCATGCCCCACTCCAGGCTGAGCTTGTCCCCACACCTGTTCAGCAGACCACACTGGACCCTGGGTACCCACACCCCACACCAGGCCACTGAGCTTGAAAAGGAGGGGCCAGAGCTGAGCTTACACACACAGACACACATACCACATACATAACACACATACCACATACACATAACATACACATACATAACATACATGCACACGTATAACACACACATACACCACACATAACACATACAACATACACATATACACCACACACAATACACATAACACATACAACATGCATACAACACACATAACACAGAGAGACACACATTCACATACATACATGCACGCACACAGGCCGCCACACTCCAGGCTGCTATGTCGGCCAGTGCCTGCTTCAGTGCCTGTCAGGTTTTCACTGTCCCCGGATCGTGAAGGCCCTGAGGGGGGCTCAGGAGTGACGTTTCCCCGGAGACTACGGGCCACTCGGAACCACACTGAACCGTGCTCCCTGGGGCTTCCACTGGCGGACCTGCTCTGAGCAGAGGCCTGGTCTTTTCTTCTGAGGCACCCCTGGGCAGGCCTAGCAGGCAGCCTCTGGTCAGCAGGCCCGTAGTGCATCTGCCAGCGTCTTACCGTTGGAGCATGGTGAAGAGCCGCAGTGGTCCACTTTCTTCTCACAGTTAAAGCCAGAGTAGCCTCTGGGGCAGTGGCAGGTGTAGCCCCCGTTTGGGTTGTCCGAGCAGCGCCCCCCGTTGAAACAGGGGCCGTCAGCACATGTCATGGCGCTCAGCTCACAATGCTGGCCGTAGAAGCCTGGGGGGCAGGCACAGGAGTAGCCATTCTCCAGATCCTAGAGAACAAAGGTAAAACTGACTTCTGGGGGCATCTGGGCACAAGGCTCCACTCACTCCAGGGATAGGCCCCAGCCTAGGGAAAGGTCCAAGCATCCCTGCCACGACATACCGTGCAGCTTCCTCCATTCTTACAAGGGCCAGCATCACACTCGTTGACCTCGATCTCACAGTTGGTGCCTGTGTACCCAGGCCTGCAGGAGCAGGTGTAGCTGCCCTGACCAGTGTTGGTGCAGGCCGCGCCATTCTCACAGGGTTTATGATGGGTGCAGTAGTTGAGATCTGTGGGCGAGCAGAGCGTACGTCAGGTCAGGGGGCTGGCCCCTGTGGCCACCGCGCGAGGGACCGGCCCCTTGGGAAGGAAGGCAGATGGGCTCGGGCAGGACGCTCACCCTGGTTGCAGAAGAGGCCACCCCAGCCCTCCTGGCAGTTGCACTGCCATGGCTGTTGGCAAGTGCCGTGGAGGCAGCCGGGGTACCGAATGCACTGGTCGCAGTACCGGCCCTGCCAGCCGACCCTGCACCTGCAGGACAGGAAGCACCAGGCTCAGGACAGGGCCACTGCAGCAGCGCCTCAGTATAGAGGCAGCCATGGCCCGAGACCTGCCCCATCTCGGGCTGGGAGTCCCTCCAGGCAGCCGGCCTCAGACCTGTGGAGCTCCAGGCTGCCTTTGGGCTACCTGTGACCCAGGGGAGGGGCCCTGAGTGGCCTTATGTCTGCACTTCAGGTTGCAGGCACCCACCCAGCCCCGCCCAGGGTTCGGTACGGCACACAGGCTGGAGGACAGAAAAGCCAAGAACTTACTTGCACTCTCCTGGCCTGTCGCAGACCCCATGCTGCTCATCACAGCCGGGCAGGCAGATCGCTGAGGAAGGGACAGAGAGAGGGGGAAGAGCAGGGTGAGACCTGGTAAGCCGAGTCCCAGCTGAGTTAAGCTCCCTAGCCTGGTGGGTATTGATCGGCTGCCCCACACTCAGCCCCGGGGCAGCATTCTTCTTAATACAGTTGCACACGGACAAAAGGGGCTCAAAAGCCCCCACCCCACCCCACCCCTTTTCTTCTCGGAGGGTCAGAAGTCCTTCCCCCTCCGCCCCTCCCCCACTTCCCAATTCTTAGCACAAAGCTCCACCTCTTCATCTCCCAGAACGTGTGTGGATAAGAGTGGACAGCTGGTGTGCAGGGTGCCGGGCGGGACAGCTGCTCCATTGTCTGCGCTCTCCCAGCAGCTGCCCCGGGGCCACAATGCGGCCTCCCCTCCCCCGGCCCCCTCCGTGCGCCCCGCGTGCGCACACGCGCGCGCGCGCCCCCGCGGCCCCGCCGGCCGGCGCTGTGGGCGAGCTAATCTGCGGCACGCGCGCGGGCGGGCGGCGGCGCGGCCCGAGGATTTGAATAAGAAGGAAAAGTGGAAGTTTACGGCTCCTGGCGAAGGACTGGGTGGGCTCGGCCCGGCCAGCGAGGGGCGGCGCCGGGCCAGGCGAGCTACTTCCCTCGCCTGGTTATGGGTGCGTTAAGCCACGGGCCCGAGTGTTTAATACGACAAAGCCCTGCCGGAGACAGGGGGCACACATAGGGCGTGCGGAAGGGAGGGTGCCTGTCGAAGGGGCAGGCCGCCCCTCCCCCGGGCGGAGCCAGACCAGGCACAGGCCCACCCACTTCCCAACTGGGCTACCCGGAGAACTCCGGGGGGCCCACCGCCCCCGGGCCCCGGGGGAAATTGAAGGCCTCTGTCGCCCGGCCCGGGAGAGGCTCCGGCTGGTCCCCCAGCCCCAGCCCCGCCTGTAGAGCCCGCCCTACTCCTAGAGCCGTGACCACTGGGTACCTAGTAATCCGAACCCGCTTTCCCTGTTGTAGCACCAAGATGCCTCTGCAGCATTGTGTGCGCCCAGTCCGCCCCCTTCGCCCCCTGCACAAGGCCACACAAACCCCCGCCAGGCAGGCGACACTGGAGCCCGAATTCCCACGGCGACACGCACAACAGCGGCCTGTGCAAACACAGGTGCTTGTCACCCTAGAGATTTGGGGGCCATAAGCACCCCAACTCGGAGAACCAACGCAATTCCCAGTGAGCGAGCGCTGTGACAGCAGGCCTGGTTTCCACCGGCCCCACAGCGCTGTCCTTCCTTCCTCCTACCCCCACGGGCTGCAGGCCTGGCCCCAACTCTCCCTGGTAAAGCAGGCAGAACGG
>NW_022107431.1:253986-256194 GCF_000313985.2 Echinops telfairi | reverse complement strand
GGGGGGGGGCTAATAAGCGCTGAGGGTGAGGGGAGGTAGAACCACCCTAGTGGGCTTGGGGCCCGGCGCTCTGCCCCCAACCCCGCGCCCACCTTCCCCGAGCGGAGGCCAGGCCACAGCTCCCCCCAGACTCACGCTCTGTACAGTAAGGGCCCTTCCAGCCGGGGTTGCAGGCCTTCTCCCCGCGCTCGCCGCAGCTGAAGTGGCCGAAGGCGTCGTCGCGGGGCCGGCAGAAGACCGAGCAGCCCTCGCCATAGTAGTGCTCGTCACACACGAAGCGGTAGGCGTACTTGAGGTCTGTGCGGCCGCTGCTGTGTTGGTCCTGTGACCACTCCTCACCGACCGTCAGGTGCCGCTGCGTGGCCAGGCGGCTGATGAGCCTCTCGGGGTTCTCTGGAAATAGAGGAGAGGCATGGGGTGGGCCTGGGGCTCTCCAGCACCCCTCTGCCTCCAACGTAGAAAACCAGGCGCCAGGCCCTTCCTTTACCTGTGGTTAGGTCGTCTGGGGAGTCCGTGTGCAAGGCTTCAATGATCAGAGAGAAGGTACCCTGGAAGGGGAGGGGCGTAAGACCAGAAGTGTCCCCCAAATCCCGAGGTCATGCCCTCTCGGTCCCAGGCGCCTGAGCGTGTGGCCTGAGGAGAGCCCGCGTGTATCTTTGGGCTGTTTTCACTTTCCTCAAGGAAATGGGAAAACTTTTTAAAGAACCGTTTCCTGCCCTGGTTTTTTGTGTTTGTTTTGTTTTGTTCAAGGCGAGCTAGACAGGACATTGCTTTGTAAAAGCTGAAGAGGAGCCAGAGGGGAGCCATCCTCTATCTTCTAAGTATAAAACGCTAGCCTGGCAGGTGGGTGAGAGAGGCCCAGTCCCCTGGGCCTCAGCCCTAGACCACCAGCTCGGCCAAGGGGCAGGGGCGAGACGGCCCAGCGCTAAGGCTCCAGACCGGGTAGCGTGGACCTGCCCTGGGGTTTCACGGGCCCGGCCCTCAGACTTTGTACCGCCCATCCCACGGTCTTCCCACGGTCCTCGGACCCCCTCAGCCTCCGGGGCAGGCACTCACCGGCCAGGTGAAGCCGAAGGGAAAGCGGATGGGATTGCTGAACGCGTGGCCGACATCCACGCCGTCTGGCAGGCTGAAGGAGTCCACGCCGAGGACCGGCGTGACGGCACTGCCGTAGGTGCAGGGCGGCTCGGGGGACACGCTGGCCTGGTAGTGCTTGAGGCACACACGGAAGTAGGTCCGACACTCGCACTGCGGCGGGCCCGAGCCCCCCGCCGCTCCGCTGCAGCAGTTGCGGTTCCCCAGCGGGCCCTTCTTGTTGACGAACTCCTGCAGCTTCAACTCAAATACCCCGGAGCTCCAGACCTGCGAGGCAGAAAGGCCGCGGGCAACGGGTCAGGGGAGGCCCCCGCAGATCGCCTCTCCCACCGACCGTGTGCGTGGCCTTCGGGCTCCCGCCCCCTCCTACCTCCAAGCTCATCCGCTGCGCCCGCGCCCCGGGCACCCCACCTGGCATAGCAAGCTCTGGGGGGACCACCTGAACTGCAGGGCCCAGGCACCCCCTGACACGGCAGGCCCTGGACACGGACACGAGACACACACACTGCAGGTTTGGGACATCCCAGCTGAGACCACAGGGCCCAGGTCTCCCCATCAGAATAGCAGCCCAAGGACCCACCTGGCACAATAGGGCCGAAACCACAGCGAGAGCCAGCGCGCACGGGCGGCCCATGGCGGGCTCCGGCTCCCCGCGTTCCCGGCTTCCTCCCGGCTTTTCTTCTTCTTGAAAGGACAGGCCGCTAATGGAGTCTGGAGGGGGCTCCCGAGACACAGAGAGGAAACGCTGGGGTCTTGCCCGCAGTCGGGATAGTCGGACTGCTGTCGTCGATTGTCCTATCACCCAGTCCCGGAGGAGTCGCCTCCCGGCGGCCAGCCCCGGCCAGCGGCAGCTCTCCCGAGGAGGGGGGCGCGCTCTTGGAGCGCAACTTTCGGTTTTCTTCCGTCTCTCCCAGCCCGCGGCGGGCTCAGCGCCTCTTCCTGGTTCTGGCCCGTGCTCTTCTCAGGGGGCACGGCCGAGGGGCCCGGAGCCAGCGGGTCCCCTGCTGAATTCCCAGGCGTGGCCGGCGGCTTCCCGGGCCGATTAGAACGCGGCGACTGGAAATCCCTGCGGGCCAGGCGATAATCCCGGCGCCCGAGCGGCGGGCGCAGCGG
>NW_022107431.1:251927-253161 GCF_000313985.2 Echinops telfairi | reverse complement strand
CGTCTCTCCAGGCCGCCTCCCCGGCGTGGTCCCAGCCGCGCCCCTCCGGCCTCGGCCTCCCTCTCCCTGGGCACCTTCCCCCCGCGGCCTCCCTCCGCTTGGTAAAAGTGAGTTTGGTGTGTGTCGCTCGCGTGGCTGTCATTAGGCAGTTTGTTATTGTGCGCGGGCTGAATCAGTGGGCCTTTGTGCGCTCAGCTGTATGGTAATGCGGCCAGCACCTGCTCCCGCACAATGCGCACGGAGAAAGAGCGCCCCTCCGCGCCCGCCGCGCCCCTCCACCATGTGCGCCCGCCCACTTCTCCGCCCGACCGCCGACGCGGCAACTTTTGTTTTGATGTTTTTTTTATGGGAAATTAGTTTATGGGGAGGCCCGAGCACACACGCATCGCACAATGCGTCCCCCAAATTGCTGCCAAGCTTCCAGGGCGAAGGTGAGCTGGAGGTTTGGTGCAGAGACCCCTTATTTCGAGCGTGCCCCGGCGAACTCCTTCACCACCCCGCCTCCCTTAGCTCCCAGCCAACCCCCACCTCGCGTAACTCCAAGGAGAAGCCAGGTCCCAGGACAAGTCGCCCTCCACTGTGGGCGACACTGCAGTCCCAGCTAAGCCACGAGTGCGGTGGCTGGGCTGCATGCGTGGGCCGCCTTCGAACCCGGAGTCTGAGCCCCACTCGGGGGCGCGCACGGGCGTCTCCAGAAATGACATTGCCCTTAAGCAGCTGTCTTCAACCTGCGTTCTTGAATCCCTCGTGGAAAGGGGCGGGGATGCTCCCACACGAAGGAAAAGCACGGGCTAGGGCCTCGCAGACGCCCGTTGCCCCTCCTGGGGCTGGGATTCCAGAGCTCTGCTTCAGCGGCCCGCTGGGCCTTGCGATCCTCCTCCAGTCACCCGGGAAGTCTCGATAGGATCCGCAAATTCTTCGCCGCCAGGTCCGGGCAGCAGTCCCCAGTCGAGGCAGAGGGACCAGAGGGGCTGCGTACAGGTGGTGGTCGGCATCCCTCAGGACTCTCGCTTTGCCCACCCCCTGTGGCGCGGTGGCTCTCGCTGCGGTCTCCACAGGCTGGGCCAGAGCAAATCCTAAGTTAATTTTGCCACCTAGTGTCTGCATCCTTTTTCACTCGGGTGAGGCTTCCGCCGTCAGTGAATTTCAGAGAACCCTGCTTCCTACTGCTGGGAGGCCGTCCTGAGTGCCGAGTGCCGGGACCGTGTGGGGGGGACGTAGTAGCGGGGCGGGG
>NW_022107431.1:233941-251827 GCF_000313985.2 Echinops telfairi | reverse complement strand
GCGGGGGGCGGGTTGTCCCAGAGTCTAAATGCTCCGGGAGAAATTAAATTTCAGGAATCTTTTCATTCCAAGATGGAAGTGGGCTCAGGTTCCCTTGAATGCGTTTAGAAACCCAGAGATAAAAAGTTCCACCGGCAAGAGTTTAAACTTTGGAAGGGGGCGGAGGGAGGGGGAATTTGCCCGAGATCTTTAACTAACCCCTCAGCATCAAGTATTTGTTAAACTGACGCGACACACATTTCCCGACCACCGCGGCAAAGTGGGACTGAAAGGCGTCGTAAAGCCCACCCGAACCCTGCCCAAAGCGCCCATTCTTTCCCAGCTTAATTTATGCAGCTCCAGTCTGTCTCTGGGAAATCAGGCAGAAAGCACTTTTCTTCTCGTCCTTCTTCTTCTTGTTCTTGTTGTTTCTTTCTCTCTCCTCCCAAGTCTGCCCTGTCCCGGTCCCGCTTTCAAACGCCAGCTAGCTAACCAGGGGACTGTTTAACTCCCCGTGTTTCTATAGGAGCCTGTTGTAGTTTAACTCCTGCGCACCAGTAGCTGGGGGGAACAAAGGAGAGACGCGAGGTCCAACTATTCATCCTTTCTTTGCACTTTAATTTTCATTGATTGGGAAGACAAGGGGAGCCCTTAGGGACTCAAGCTGAAGGGGGATGACACGCCTTTAGACGCCATCAGCCCCCTAGCCAGCCATCTGCTCAGAACCAAATGGCGTTTTTTCACTCCAAGCTGCATGTCTCTATACTCTGAACCCAAATGCAGGAGGGCGCTTGAGTTAGAGTGTGTTAAATAGACGCCCTCCTGTCCACACACCATAAATCCTCACCTTGCTCATTAGGAAAACTCGGAAACTTTCTTTTAAATACTTTTTGATGTCTTAGCAAATCCACTGCACAAAGTAAGGGTCATGAGGGTTTAAGAGGCTCCCAATACATCAGAGGCCAGGGTGGGGGGCAGGGTCTGATGCCTGGAGGTGGCTGTGAGTGGAGTGGGCTCAGGCTGTGTGGCAAGCAGGCCTCACCCACAGCAGCTTGTGTCCCACCTGGCATCTTGGTCTCCAGTTCCTGCGGCCTGGCCAGTCTCTCTACCATGTCACTAGGCCACCTGGGAAGCCAAACCCTGAGCGGTCACTGCCCCCATCACACTGTTTCCAGCTCCAGCAGTGTGCTTGCCCCATTGCTGTGGTCACGCAGCCCCACTCCACCCCTCTCTGTCAATCCACAGCGAGGTTCTATTCTGAAGGTGTGAAAGGGGGTGTGCGAGGGGCACATTGCAGCCACCAGTGCCCCCAGAACCGGCTGCAGACGCTAAGGTTCAGCTTTCTGTGTAAACAAGTCTGGAGACTTGAGTGGGTTTGTGTGTTTTCTCAGGCCAACTGAGCACTGTATACCCAACAGAGAGCGTCTCTCATGCCTGCGAAGAATCAGGGGATTTGTTCTGAACAACAAGATAAAAAACTTCCAGGAAGCAAATCTGGTGTTGATCAAACATGCCAGCTTACTGGAGACAGAGAAAGGGTCTTAGAGTGTGTTTATTAATTAGCATTAGCATCACATCTCCCACCAACATCCTTTCTGCTCATTCTTCACCAGGCCAAGCTCGTACAGCAGTGAAGACTCCAGAGGGACTGGCCTTCGTGCTGCGGGCATGTCTGTGTGTGTGTAGCTATTATGCATACACTTGTTTCAGAAGGTTGGCACCCCAGGGACTCGGGAACACAAGCCTCCTTGACCTCTGCCCCTCCTCCCTGAGCCTCGCCTCTAACCAGCGGCGCCGGCTCGGGTCTGCTAGCTGGTACCCGTGGACCGCACAGCGGAGCAGAGCAATCGCTCGGTCTGCACGCGGGGAAAAGGAGGGTGCGGTGACTGGGAAAGGAGGGTGCCTTGCTCCAAGGAGCCAGTGCAGCGCATTCGCTGTTGCCTGGCGCGCTCCCAGCGGCGACTGGCGGCTGGGGCGGGGGCGCGCGGGGAGCGGCGGCGGGTTGTGTGGACCCAAGTGGAGGAGCCCAGCTGACTAATTTGTTGCGGATTGGGAGCGCGAGGCCAGGAAAGACCGAATGGCTGCGGCCTGGTGCTTCTCCGAGGACGCACTAACTTCCCCCAAGGGACAGGGTCTCCAGCGTGTAACAACAGCCTTTTCACCTTTCTCATGGAAACGGAGGCCTTGAGGAGGAAGGAATGTTCCAGGCCCACGTGGTGGGGCAGCGGGGGGGGGGGGGGTATCGGCGGAGGAGGAGTCTGAGTCACCAGACCGCGGGCAGGGACACACGAAGCACCTCATCCTGCCCGTGGAGTGGAGGGAGACTTGGGGCACAGCCGCAGGTTTGCAAAGGCATGTGCTGATTTGAATGAGAAAGGGCGAGTCGCGTGGCTCAGCTGGCTGGCCGGCCCTCTGCCCCTGGCTGGCCGCGCGGGTTGTCTGCTCCTGCGCCGCAGCGCCTCATCTCCATGACAAAGCGCGCGTGTTTACCTGTGAGCCCGGCCTTGGCGGCCGCCTTTGTCTGCAGATCAGATTACAGCGGCCAGCTGCTCCGCGGTCCCTCCGCTCTGCTCCCGGTGGACGCGCGCGGCGGGGGCCGGAGGGGCCGCCTATTGTCGCCGCGAGCGGGTTGGTTTTCACCATGCTGGGGCGGGCCCCGCGACCCTAGCGGGGCTGGGCACTCTGGAGGGCTTCACGGAGACGGTGTCTTGGGCGCACGTCGGGCCGCGCCGCGTCCCGCCTCAGGCCGCTCGGGAGCGCGCAGGACGTGGGGATGTCGCGGGTCCCCCACCTGCCGCTTAATTCTTGCGCACCTCCCCAGCTCCGTACCAACGTCAAGACGGTCCCTGGCTGCCGGTAGAGGGAGGAACTCGGGACAGAGAGTGCTCCTTGCTCCCCACCCCCACCCCACCCGGTTTTGTGCAGCCAGGCAGGGGCAGGGGCCAGGTAGAAAAGCAGTCCTGGGGGGGCCGGGTGTCGAGGTGGCGCAGCCGGAACCCCAGGGTCTCTTGAGTTGCAGATGGGTGACTGGGAATCGGCGTAGACGCGTGGCTTCCTCCGCCAACACTGGATTTTTTTTCCCCTCTCTCTAGAAGGAAGCTAGAGGAAGCCCCTGAGCTAAGTTGGAGCGGGAGGAAGGGGCTCTGGTCTGGGGTGGCCGCCGGGGGTAGTAGTGGCCGGGACCAAACAAGCGCAGCGGCGGGAGCGAAGTGCGGGAACGCTGGCTCCACTGTCCCCGGGTGAGCACTAAATTCCAGGCCTGCACCCGCCTGCAGCCCCTCCCCCTCTCAGTGCCCCAAGGCTGGGCTCTGGGGTGTGAGGACTCGAGAGCCGCCTGAGTAGTCCGCTCTCCGCTGGACCGGGCCGCGGGGCCGCATGCCGCAGGTCCCCAGGCCCCAGTCCGAGCGCCTGAAGCCGTAGTACCGAAGGGCGCAGCTGGCAGCATCTGGTGAGCAGGGGAAGGGAGGTAACAGACTGGCCGCTCCCCCACCCTCCGGAAAATGCCGAAACACCACCACCCCCGCCCTAAACGGCGTCTAGGGTGTCTCGGGGCACGGACCTCTCGCTGGCCCTGACGCCGAACCTCCGACCCGGTCCTGCCTGGACTGGGCCGCGGCCGGCGGTTCCCAAGCAGCCTTGGCGGGCCGCCCCGCCCCGCCCCCTCGCGCCCCCGCCTCTTTCTGCGAGCATCTGCCGGAGAACAGATGTGGGCACCTGCGGACCCGCTGCAAATGTTTCATCCCATTCACAGGCGCTCAGAGGCGGCACAATGCGCGGCCTTTGTGAGCCCGCAGGCCCTGAAGATAGTAATCTGTGTCCCCCAGAGCACCGGGCTGTTTAATTTTTCACTAGCAATAACATCTGATCTAATCCTTAAATCGGCTCCCAAGCTGGCCCCCGCCCCCCCCCCTCTCTCTCCCCATCTCCCTCCCCACCCCCTCTCCCGAAAACGTGTGAAGTTATTCAACCTCCCACCTGTTGTCTGGGGAATCGGGCTTGGACGAGGGCGGCCTCTCGCGGCGGTTCGGGCAGGGGGCGGACTGGGTGAGTGGTGTGGAGGGACGCCTGGGTTGGGGCCACGTGGGCATCGCTGGGACGTGTTTATCGGAAGGAAAACCAACACAAGTGCGAGTGTGGCGCCCAAATGTTGTGCAAACAACGAACAATAATCATTAAACAGCTTCCGAAGCGGGCCTGGGATGTCCACCCTCCGTGTGCGCCTTGCAAAACGCGCATCAAGTCCCACCTCTCGTTTTGTTGATTAAACTCCAGTGGTTACTGCCGACAGCGGTCAACAGGCCACACAGCCAAAAGGTAACATCAATCTCTGATGTAAGGCCGGGATTTTTAAGCAATTTTAAGGCATGGCTCTTTCATCTCAGCATCTCCCATTCTGTCTTGATTTGTTTTCGACCACAATGAGTCCTTCAATACCATTGTGGGTGTCACAATGCGGAGAGGCATCAGGCGGTGCATGGAGACAGGAGCAGTTTAAACAAGCCACGCTCTTTCTCTCCTTTCGCCCATTGTGACATCAATGGACCTTCTGCATTCTGCTGCTAGGGAACCGCTTTGAAAGCCCTGCTCCAATCAATGGCCACAGAGAAAGGGACCCCAATAAACAGGCCAAGCACTGGAGAAGGAGAAGGGGAAAGAGGGGACAGAATTAGGCAAGGTTTTTTAGCCCCTACCTTAAATCGACACATTTCTTAATCCCAGGAAGTAAAATGTGTTCTCAGTATTCCTATTCCTGCTTCCCACTCTTCCTTCCATCTCATCAATCACATCCCTACCCCAGCACCTTCCACCAGAAAAAAATGGGATGACTTCTCACCAAGACTGGTTTACATGGCAGTGTGCCCTGAGCAAGTGGGGGCTGGGCGGGGTGCTGGTGAGTGATGATTAGGGAGAGAGTTCGGGTCCCCCCTCTACGGAGTGGCTGAGCCTGCGTTCCCTTAGGGAACCATAATGTAATTAGCTTCATTGGTGGCGCAATTCTTTGGAGAAGAATTTCACACTACAATTTTTGTAGTGGCACCTGGATCTGTTCATATTCAAGTAGCAGACAGGCTGAAGCAAGGAGCACAGAAGGTTGAACCTCTGTCCCCCCTCCAGCCCTCAGAGTCCAGGTCTCCATCACCCACAGACCCAATTAGCCCAGAGCCCCCATGCCTCACAGGGTGAGGTTAGCCCAACCTGCCCTGAGCTAAGGGCAGTCCAAGAATCGGACTCCTTTTAAGCCTTTTACACCAATGGCAGGGGACCCGGAGAAGCAAGCCACCCGCCTTCCTGCAAAGTGTCAATCAGTCAGGATGTCTCCCCTCCTTCCCCATTTTCTCAGTCGGTTTGTGTAGGATTAATATTAATTCTTCCTTATTGTTTGATAGAATTCACAGTGAAGCCATCTGGACAGGGAATTTTCTTTGTGGGAGGTTTTTACGTACAAATTCGCTCCCTTTAATAAACACAGGGCTATTCAGATGCCCTCCTTTCTCTTTGGTCAGGTTTGATCATTTGAGAGCTCCCCTTTCATCCAATGGTGTTCCTAACATCCTAGCTGGCCCCTCTGGGGAGGCCCGCTTTTTGTTCCTGGTCTGGGCAGTTTGTCTCCTTACTTTGCTTCAGTGGTCACTGTAGGGCGGGTTTATCAATTTTCCTGCTTACAATGAGCCCACTTGCTGCTGCATTGATTTTCTCAGCGATTGTTCATTTTCTATCTCATCAGCTTCTAGTTTTCATTCATTTCTTCGTTCTTCATTTGCTCTAATTTTTTTAGCTTTCAAAGGGTTGTCTCATTAGTTTTGGGCTTTTCTCCTGTAAGTGTCCAGGCACCCAACTCTGCTCTAGTACAACTGCACTTGCCTTCCACGGATGTGGGTGTGTCCTGTTTCCATTGTGGCGCCATCCCAAATGGATCTTGTAGCTCCTTTGTGTTTCACCTTTGATCTGATGAGTTCTTGAAATGTGTTTTCAGTGTCTGCATATTTACCAGCTATGTTTTTGCTGCTGGTATCTAATTTAAATGGAGTCTAATCCTCTTGTAGTCAAAACCCTGTGGTTTGTGATAGTCACTTGTCTTCACGTGTTGAGACGTGGTTGCTGCCCCAGCATGCAGTATGCTTGGGAAAGTTCCATGGGCTCTTGAGAAGGCTGTGTATCCTACTGCCCCTGGCCACAAGGTTTCTCCATGACTGACGGAGTGTCACAATCTCCTGTGATAGTCATGCATCTATACACTTCTCCTCATAGTCCTGTCAAGTTAAATTTTTTAAATTAGACTTTTCATTCTGAGAAAATCCCAGATTTGCATGCAGTTGTAAGAAACACGGAGAGACTCCTTGCATCCTTCCCTCAGTTTCCTCCAATGGCAGCATCCTAGAACCCAACAACACACAACCAGGATGTTCGATGCCTGACAGAGCCTCCCTCCTCCACCCCCCACCCTACCCCCCACTCCTGCGGCCTACTCTTCAGAAGTCACACTCACCACCAATCTGCTCTCCATTTCTACCATTTTGAGGTTGCAAGAATGTCATATAAATAGATTGGCTTTTTCCACTCAGCGCAGTTCTCCAGCGATCCAATTCCATGGTACCAATGGCCATTCACTTATTGAAAGGCATCTGAGTGGTTGCCAGTTGTGGTCTGTTATGAATGAACCTCCTACAAACATTTCTGTACAAGTTTTTGGGTGGATGTGAGCCTTCATTTCTCTGGGGAAATGTCCAAGAGTGCAGCTGCTGGGTCATCGCCAAGTGTCCACACCACATTACAGGCCCACTATCAACACAGATGTGATCCAAATTCTCCACATCCTCACCAACATTTCTTGCTGTATTTTTAAAAAATCATTTTACTGGGGGCTCGTACAACTTTTACCACAATCCATACATCCATCCGTTGTGTCAAGCACATTTGTACATTTGTTGCCATCATCATTCTCAAAACATTTTCTACTTGAGCCCTTGGTATCAGCTCCTCATTTTATTCCCCTCCCTCCCTCACGAACCCTTGATACTTGATAAATTATTATTATTTTGTCATGTCTTACACTGTCCAATGGCTCCCTCATCCTCTTTTCTGTGAGTATTTGTAATGACTGGTTTGAGAAGTACGAAGTGGTAGCCAATGATGTTGAACATCTTTTCATGTATTTATTTGTCCTTTGGGAGCCCTGGTGGCTAGAGGGCTACTCACTGAGCTGCTAACAAGGTCAGCAATTCAAAACCACCAGCTGCTCTGTGACAGAAAGATGAGGCTTGTTATTCAGCTAAAGAGTACAGTCCCAGAAACCCCTGGGTTTCTACCCAGTCCTGCAGGGTTGCTATGAGTTGGAAGCAGTTGGTGGCACTGCATGTGGTTTGTGTGTTTCAGTCCTTTCAGTGGGATGCCCAACCGTATCTTTTGACTGTGCTCTCACTGGAGACTGTAAAGTTTTGAGAATGCTTTGAACACTACAGTAGCTAGTTGTGGTTTTGTCCATGGATAGGTAGCTTGCAAGTATTGTCCCTCCCTCTACAATGTTTACCCTCTTTCACAGAGCAACCATGTTTATTTTTTATAAAGTCCAATTCATTAGTTTTTTTCCTCTTAGGAATTATGCTTTTAGTATTAAGTCTAAGAATTATTTGCCCAGCCCTAGACCCTGAACATTTTTTTCCTACACCTTTTTGTAAATGTTTTGTTGTGATTTACATTTAAGCTGCTCACCCATTTTGAGTTATTACAAAAGGTGTGAGACTTGGACTGAGATAGGCTTGTTTGGGTTTGGGGTTTTGCTGGGGTTTTTTCCCCCTTCTGTGTCCAATTATTCCAGCATAATTTCTTGGGGTAGGGGGGTGGGGGAAACTCCCTCATCATTAAATCACTTTTGCACTTTTTCACAAAATCAGTTGGATATATTTGTGTTTTTGTTTTATATACAGCAACGTTGGGTCTTGCTCTTTTTCTTTCATCTCATTGGCTAATCTCTGTCTTTTAATTACCAACTTTAGACCATTTATATTTAATATCATTGTTGACATGGTGAAATGTTCTTATTACTGCTTGGTTTCTATTTGTCCCATTTGTTTTTTATTCCCCCACCCTCCAGCCAGTAGGCAGAATCAAGGCCTTCTAGGGATGTACACAGCCTAATCCCCTAAATCTAGGAATATGCCATCTTATGTGGCAAAAGGGATGTTGCAGCTGTGATTAAGTTAAGGATCTTGAGATAGGTAGATTACCCTGGATTATCAGAGTGGATCCATCAGAGGGAGCCTGGAGGGCCTGAGTCAGGGAGGAAATGTGGTAACAGCAGAGGTTGAAGTGTGTGCTGTAAAGATGGGCAGAGCACAACGAACCCAGGAATGTCGGGATCTTCTAGGAGCTGGAAAAGCAGGACTCAGCTTTCTGGGAGGAGTCCATCCTGCTGACACACTGAAACCGATTTTAGGGTTTGGATGTCCTGTCATACTTGCTAGCTGCTGCAACCGGACAAAATACTGTCTGATTAGTTGGACATCGGACTGTTTTCAGAAATGAGACATTAAGACTCCATTGTTTTAAGCCACTGAACTTATGGCACTGTGTTACAGCATCAATAGGAAATGAACATATCCATTTTCTTCCTTGCTGTGAGTCAGAATTGCGCTTGAGCTTTTTTTTAACCTTTGGTTTTGGATTGAGTGCTTTTTATTGTTTATTTTTATCCCCACAATTAGCTATGTACAACTTCTAAGACTCCATTTACATGTTAAAATGCTTGCTATTTCCCCACACGTTGCTGAAGTTCACTGGCCTTTGAGTTATGTATAGAGGAGCCAGCTGATCCTTTGTGGGGCTTGGTTTGGTTTTCAAAGCTGGACCAGGAGCAGTTATTCTCCACTGGGTTCAGTTTTGCCCTCCAAGAAACATTTGGCAATATCTGAAGACAGTTTTTTCCTTTTTAACTTTTTATTGCAAATTAGGTGGGGTTTACATATCAGGTCATCATTTTTTCATTCAACAACTTGAACAACTCATTAAACCTCCCCAATTGCTCACCCCACTAATTCCCTACCTCCTTACTTGGATCTCCCTCTTATACTACCTCCTCTTCCACTTCACCCAAGCACACACTCGAACACACATTGTCCCTCATGCACCTTCCCTGTCCCTTACTCCTCTAGTAACCATCAAGGGTGATCGCTTCTGGTATGAAATGTTTTCTTGATTTTTCAAATGGGCAGTGATCTCATACAATATTTACCCTTTTCTGTTTGACTGACTGCACTCAGCATAATGTCCTTTAAAACCATCCATGTTATGTGGTGATTCACAGCTAATGTTATTCTTTAATGACATGCCATAGTCTATTGAATGTATGTGCCCATTTTTTATCCATCCTTCCACCAATGATCATTTAGATATTTCTATCTTCTTGCCATTATGAATAGTCCTTTGACAAACATGGGCATGCATATATATCTGTTCATTGTGTGTCCTGTATTTCTGTAGGGTATGTAGCAAGTAGCACTATTGCTGGGTCCTATGATATTTCTATTCTCAGTTGTTTGAGGAAGCCCCTTACCACTTTCCATTGTCGTTGTACTGCACTGTTTTACAGTCCTACAAGCAAACATGAATGGATTTGGAGGACATGGTGCTGAGTGAAATTAGTCACTCAAGGACAAATATTGTATGAGACTACCATTATAAAAGAAAAAACATCAAGATAAAGGTTTT
This sequence comes from Echinops telfairi, assembly GCF_000313985.2. NCBI lineage: Eukaryota > Metazoa > Chordata > Mammalia > Afrosoricida > Tenrecidae > Echinops > Echinops telfairi. Next base: position 242,143 of record NW_022107431.1, on the reverse strand, counting down.
TCATACCAAAACAAACAGATTTTGATGGTTACTAAGGGTGGGAGGGGACAGGGCAAGATATTGGAGGTTTGATAAGTTCATTATATTGTTGAATACAAAATGATGATCTGAAAGGTAAACCCCACATAATTACAAAAGAAATTTTTTAAGAATGTTGCTGGGATTGGGACTGGACTTGCATTGTGTTCAGAAACCACTTTGGGTAGTGCTAATATTTTCACAATGTGAAGTCTTCCTAACCACGAGTGTGGCATATTCTTCCACTCACACAGGTCTTGTTTTCTTGCAGTAATACTTTGCAGGGTTTTGGTCTTTTGGTTTTTTGTTTACCTGGTTAGTTTTATTCCTAAGTATCTTGTCTTGTGGGTGGCTGTTGTAAACTATATTGTTTTCTTGGTATCCTTTTCAGAACTCTCTTCATTAGTCTACAGGAATCTGATTGATTTTTTTGTTGATTGATCTTGTACATCGCCATATTGCTGTATCTTTCCCACAATGCTCTGATTGAGTGATGTCTATGAACAGAAGCATGTTCTTTTCAAATAGAGAGGTTTACGTCTTTCCCAGTTTGGATGCCTTTAATGTCCTTATGTTATTTTATACCATTGGCTAATGTCGTCTAATATTTTCCCAGCATAATGTTGAATAAGAGTGGTGGCAAATGGCACCCTGGTCCTGCTTCGTTCGCAAAGGGGATGCGTTCAGTTTCTCCCCATTGACCATTGGTTTTGTGTCTGTGGCCTTTATTATGTTGAAGAATTTCACTTCTATTTCTATTTTGTTGAGTGCTTTTTCTATCATGAATGGGTTTTGTTAAATGTCTCTTGTATAGCAATTTATATGAGCATGCCATTTTGTTCTGTGTTTTTATTTATATGGTGATTTGCACTGATTATTTTTCTAATGTTGAATCATCCTTGCATACCTGGAATAAGCACCACTTAGTCCTAATGTATTCATTTTTAAAATCTTTTGTTCGATTCTGTTGGCTAGAATTTTGTTGAAAATGTTGTTTTGCTCACAAAGATACGGGCTTGCAATTTTGTACTCTCATGACGTCTGTCAGGTTCGGATGTCAGGGTTATTCTCAATTCATAAAACGAACTCAGATGTTTGCTGTTCTTTTCTATAGTGTGATTAAAATTTATGCCAGCTTGTCTCTGGATGTTTGGTAGCAATCCCTGGTGAAGTTGCCTAGTCTGGCGCTTTTTTTGTTGCCATCTGATCTTTTTTTTTCTTTTTAATCAGTCTGGGTTACGGTAGCTTAGGTTGGTGATGGAATTCTAGAAATCTGTCCATTTCCTTGTTTCCAAATGGGATTTTTGGTAGCTAGAAACAGGGACCCATGGTGGCCCTCTCCATGCCTGGAGGGCACCCCTCTAGAGGAGGTTGGAAGCCATAAAGGCTAAGGGGCATGCACCAATTCAAGCCCAAGGCAGGTGAGTGGTACACCTGGTTGGGCCCAAAGTAGGCCAGGTGGGCTTAATTCAGCCAGGGGGGGGTGTCAACCAATACCTTTGACCATGCCTCTCAGCCAAAGGCCCCAAATACCAGGACCTTGAGACCACCTGGTTCTCTGTCCTTCACTATGCTGTGCCGGGGGTCTCTCTGGCCTCAGGCCACCACATGTGGGTGTGCAATCCCCTGAGGTTGCCCGTGTTCAGTGACTGTAAAACCTGAAACTTCTGTCTTTAATAAAAACTCATTTGGATCACAAACCAGGTTTGGGGATGAATTCTTTCTCGTGTAAAGTCAAGAACTAAGGTATTTCCCACCCAAGAAACCTAACAGGTCGGAGTATAGTCCTTCATATTTTTATTTCAGTTGGTTCTGTTGTGATGTTGCCCCTTTTCTTGGTCACAATAAACTAAAACAAACAAACAAAAAAATCTCACTGCCCTTGAGTTAATGCCAACTCAGAGCGACCCTATAGTCACAATAGGTGTCCCTTCTCCTTATTTTCATTTGTGAAATTGACCAGTGGTTTATCAATTTTGCTAATCCTTTCAAGGAACCAGTTTCTTGTCTTCTTTCTGTTGTTTCCTGTCTTCCGATTCACTTCTGCTCTAGTCTTCATTAGGCCTTTACTTCTAGTGCCTGAGGGTTTATTTTGCTGCTCTCATTTTAGTTGTTGAAGACCTTGGATTAATGTGTTTGCTCTGGCTCTTTCTTCTTTTTGATGTATGTTTATTGCTGTAAATTGTCTTCTGAATGAGACATTAGCAAAGGTGTTTGTTATGTATTTTCATGTTAATTTGTTTCAATGAATTTGAAATGCATCACATATTCCCTCAATTACCCTGTAGCTTTTAAACTAGGTGTTGCGAAATTCCCAGGTATTTAATTTCCCCCTTAATCTTCCTATTATTGATTTCCAATTTTAGAAGGTGGTTTGTAATATCTCAATGTTTTAAAATGCATTAAGGCTTGTTTTGTAGCCTAACATATGGTCTATTTTGGAGAATGTTCCATGCGCACCAGGAAGCAACGCATAGTGTCCTGCTGTGGGGTGGAGTGCTCTGTATATGTCTAAGAGGTCAAGTTGATTACTATGTTCTTTAGTTCTTCTTTGTCTTTGTTGAGTGCTTCTAGTTGTTCCGTTCTCCCTCAAAAGAGGTGTAGTGAAATCTCCTACTCTTATTGATCACCACTTGTCTGTGGTGACTTATGTGTTGCTTTGATGCTGGAAGCAATGTCACTAGTATTTCAAATGCCAGCAAGATCACCGAAAGTGAACAGGTGTCAACAGAGCTTCCAGACTAAGAACAGACGATGAAGAAATAATTCACTGTCTACTTTTGAGGAATTACCCATTAAAAACCATATGCATAGCATCAAAACATTGTCAGATATTGAAAGCCTAATGAGCAGAAGCAGAACACGGTTAGGTAGATATAGCACCAGAGGCTGATCCCTCCGGTCAATAGACACTTAAAATGTGACTGGACTTGCTGCCTTCTCAGAGTAGAGTCCATCGCCATAGTGACTTGAATGAGAAAAGCCTGTGGGAATGAAGCCTTCAGGATCTTATTTTGCTGTGGGAGCACAACTCAAAAAGTAAAGAAACAGCTGCAAAATCCACTAATACTCAGAACTTGGAATACATGAAGTATGAATCAAGGAAAACTGGAAGTCATCAAAAATTAAATGAAATGCATAAAGATCAATATCATGGGCATTAGTGAGCTGAAATGTACTGGTATTTACCATTTTGAATGCTAAAAATCACATGGTTTACCATGGTGGGAATGACACAATCAAGAGGAATGACCTTGTGCTCATTAAAAAAGGAAGTTTCAAGATCTATCTTGAAGTACAATGCTGTCTGTAGAGGGGCCAGCCCCAAACCCAACTACATGAACCACTGCCCTCCCCTCCCCCACGAAGAATTCACTTCAGAGGACAGCACTGAAGCTACAGCTCAGGGAGAGGAACATGGCTGATCAGAGCACACAGGAGCCAACAAAGTGGGAGGGAGAGATAGTGGAGCACATGCTGGCCCACCAAGCCCTGAGGATGATATTCCTGCTCAGAGAGGACTATAGGGCTGGCCCCACCACAGGACACGAAGTCCCTCATTGACCCATAGTGCTAGGGGGGACAACACTGGAGACATAGTCCCCAGGGAAAACAAAAAATAGACTGTGGGGCCAGGGTATGGCACCCCATCAGACTCAAACGGAAAACACTCCTAAAAGTCAACAAACAGACCTTGAACTATTTATAGGCTTTTCCTTTTTTTGTCATTGGTTTTTTATTGTTGTTTTGTCATTGTTTTGTTTTCTTTTGCTCTATATTGGTTTTGTGCTTATTGTCTCTACATGTCTGTTTAGATAGGATAGACAGGATAAACAATCCGGAGGAGAAAACAACAGGACCAACAGTTTGGTGGGCAGGGCAGTGGGGAACGGGAGATGGGGAGACAGAGGAAAGGAAGTGGATGTCAACAAACCCAGGATCAAGGGAACAACAAGTGATCTAAAATCAATAGTGAGGAGGGTGTAGGAGACCTGGTAGGGCTTGATCAAGGTCAATGTAACCAAGAGGAATTACTGAAAACCAAATGAAAGCTGAACATGATAGTGGAAAGTAAAGTAAAAGGAAATAGAGGAAAGAACTAGGAGGCAAAGAGCATTTATAGAAATCTAAATATAAGCATGTACATATGTAAATCTATTTATATATGACAATAGGGAAATAGATCTATGTACATATCTTTATAAATTTAGTATTAAGGTAGCAGATGGACATTGGGCCTCTACTCAAGTACTCCCTCAATGCAAGAACACTTTGTTCTAATAACCGGATATTCCATGATGCTCACTGCCCCGACAGGATTGCTGAAGATAAAGTGGTGTAACAGCAAATGTAGTGAAGAAAGATGATGGTGCCCGGTGGTATTGAAGGCTTGAAAATAAACAAGTGGTCATCTAGCTGAGAAGCAACAAATCCCACGTGGAAGAAGCACACCAGCCTGTGTGATCATGAGGTGTAGATGGGATCAGATATCAGGTATCAAAGACCCAGAACAAAAAAATCACATCGTTGTGAATGAGGTGGAGTGCAGAGTGGAGATCCAAAGCCCATGTGTAGGCTATTGGACATCCCCTTACAGAAGGGTCACAAGGAAAAGATGAACCAATCAGGATGCAATATAGCACCAATGAAACATACAACTTTCCTCTAGTTCTTTAATGCTTCCTCTCCCCTACTATCATGACCCCAATTCTACCTTATAAATCTGGCTAGACCAGAGCATGTAATGGGTACAGATAAGAGCTGGAAACATAGGGAATCCAGGACAGATAAACCCCTCAGGACCAATATTGAGAGTAAAGATACCAGGAGGGGAAGGGAAAGGTAGGGGGAGAAAAGGGGAACTGATCATAATGATCTATCCATAACCCCCTCCCAGGAGGACAAACAACAGAAAAGTGGGTGAAGTAAAACATAGGTCAGTGTAAAACATGAAAAATATATATAAATTATCAAGGGTTCATGAGGGAGGGAGGGTGGGGGAAGTCAGGGGAAAAATGAGAAGCTGATACCAAGGGCTCAAGTAGAAAGAAAATGTTTTGAAAATGATGATGGCAACAAAGGTACAAATGTGCTTGACACAATGGATGGATGGATGGATTGTGATAAGAGTTGTATGAGCCCCCAATAAAAATGACTTTTAAAAAAAATGCTGTCTGCAATACGATTATCCACATTCGAGGAAATCCACTCAATACAACTATTACTCAAATTTATACACCAATCATGAAAGCTGGTGATGAAGAAATTGAAGAATTCTACCAATGTCTTCAATCTGAAATTGGCCACGCATGCAATGAAGATGCATTGATAATTATCGGCGATTGAGATGCAAACGTTGGAAACAGGTAGGAACAGTAGTTGGAAAATATGGCCTTGATGATAGAAATGAAGCTGGAGATCACATGATAGAATTTTGCAAGACCAACAACGTGTTCAAAGCATATATATACATTTTTTAACAACAGAAATGGCAACTACACATATGAATTTCTCCAGATGGAATAAACAGAAACCATATTGACTATATCTGTGAGAAGAGACAACACAGAAGCTCACTATTAGCAGCTAAAAACAGGCAAGGGGTTGACTATGTGACAGAGCACCAATTAATCATATGTAAGTATAGGTTGAAGCTGAAGAAAATTAAAACAAGTCTACATGAGCCAAAAGACAGCCTTGAGTCTATTCCACCTGAATTTCGTGAATATCTAAGAATAATTTGCCACATTGAACACTAATGACAAAAGACCTGATGAGCTTTGGGATGACAGCAAGGACATCATTCATGAAGTCAAAATGTCTTCAAGAAGACAGGAAATAAAGAAAATATTAAAATGGATGTCAGAAGAGAGTCTTGAAACTTATTCTTAATCACAGAGTAGCTGAGGCACGTGGAAGAAATTATGAAATCAAAGAGCTGAATAGGGCAGCCTGAGAAACAGAGTAAAACAGTCGTGAAATGTACAAAGAACTAGAATTAGGAAACCCAAAAGGAAGAACATACTCAACATATCTTAAACAGAAATAACAAGAAAAAATTCAAGCCTTGAGATACAAGATTGAAGGATTCTATGAGCAAAATATTGAATGCTTCAAAAAGAAGATGGAAGGAATACACAGAATCTGTACCAAACAGAATGAGTCCACATTCCACCATTTCAGAAGGTGGTATATGAAAAAGAGCCAATGGTAGTGAAGGAAGGAGTTCAAGCTGCCCTGAAACTATTAGCCAGTAACAAGGCTCTAGGAATTGACGGAATACCAATTGAAATGTTTCAACCAGCTGATGAAACACTGGAAGCAGTCGCGACTCTGTGCCAGGAAACTTGGAAGACAACTACTTGGCCAACTGACGGGAAGACATCCATATTTGTGCCCGTTCCAAAGAAAGGCGACCCAACAGGATGCTCAAATTATCATTAATATCACACGCAAGTAAAATTTTGTTGAAGATCATCCAACAACAGTCGAAGCAGTACATTGACAGGGAGCTGCCAGAGGTTCAGGCCAGAATCAGAAGAGGTGAAAGATGTTTACTTGTTTGGGGGGTGTTTAGCCTATGCCAAGCCATTCAGCTATGTGGGTCATAAAAAGTTATAGATAACCTTGAGAAGAATAGCAATTCCAGAACACTTCATTGTGCTCATGAGAAACTTGTACATGGATCAAGAGACGAGTGTGCAAATGGAACAAGGGAATAAAGCCTGGTTTAAAATCAAGAAAGGTATTTGTCAGGGTTAGAACCTCTTATATTTTTTCAATCTGTATGCTGAGCAAAGCATCAGAGAAGCTAGGTTATATGAAGAAGAATGCAGCATCACAATTGGAGGAAGGCTTGAATAACCTTGAATATGCAGAGGGCAAAACTTTGCTGAAAATGAGGAGTGAAAGCACTTGGTGATGAGAATCAAAGATTGCAGCCTTTACTATGGACTACAATTCAGTGCAAAGAAGACCCAAATCCTTACAACTGGACCAGCAGGTAACAAACACCATGCCAAATGGAGAAAAAATTGAAGTCAAGGATTTCATCTTGCTTTGATCCACAAACAATGCTCATGGAAGCAGCAGTCAAGAGATTTTTAAAAATGCATTGTATTGGGTGTATCTGCTGCACTCAGCTTATTTAGAGTTTTGGAATATAGAGACGTTGCTCTGAGGACTAACATGCACTTGACCGAAACCATGGTATTTTCTTTTTTTTTAATCATTTTTTGGGGGCTGAAACCATGGTATTTTCAATTGCCTCCTACGCATGTGAAAGTTGAGCATTGCATAAGGAAAACTGTAGAAGAATCAATGAATTTGGATTATGGTTACATCTTCTTGTTCAATGGTCCTTTTGATCATTTTGTACAGTCTTTATTTATCTGTCTTGGTGGATTTTGCCTTGCATTCTACTTTATCAGAAATGAATATTGCCATTGTCTTGATATTTTTTTCCATTTTTATTTTTTATTCATTTAGATCAATACATATGTCAAATCATTCCATAGTTCAATCGTGTCCAGCAGAATTATACATTTGCTACCACAATCAGTTTCCAAACACTATTTTTCTATATGAGCCTGTTGACATCATCACCCCTTCAGCCTACCACCCCTTCTGTTTCCTATATTTTCACATTTTAAAATATTTAGTCTTTATTTGCCTTTGTGTCTAAGGTGTGTTTTGTAAGCAGGACATTGATAGGCACGGTTTCCTTATTTATTCTGCTACTCTTTGCTTCTAGACTTACATATGTCATCCATTTATACTGCGTCATTATTAATAGGTATGGACTTACTGCTATTATTATGTGTGCTTTCTTGCAGTGATGTTGGTTTCTTTGTGCTTAAGTAACTTTCTGCACTGAGTTAATTTCGTTTGTTGGTTTTCTTGTCCTCCCTCCTCCTCCCGCCCCCTCACCTCCCCCACCCCCCACCCCCGCTTGCTTTGCTTTTGTTTTGCTGTGTACTAGGTGAGTTAGTTAATTGTGCCAGCCTGGCCGATAATAACATGTGGGGCTAATTGAAAGGCGGAGGGATAAATGGGTGGTGAGCCTCGCCTTTCTAGTTCTCTGGTCTCTTGTTTTGTGATGGTCGCACCAGTGTGCAGCTGCCTTAGCAGCTCCCTGCTTCAGCTTGCAAGATTGACTTCCTACAAGACATCCCCAAGGAGAAG
>NW_022107431.1:222912-232013 GCF_000313985.2 Echinops telfairi | reverse complement strand
CCAGCTGGATTTGTAAGGTAGAATTGGGATCATGATAGTCGGGGGTGGGGTGGGGGTGGGGAGGATGCATTTAAGAATTAGAGGAAAGTCGTATGTTTTATTGTTGCTACAATACACTCTGACTGGTTTGTCTCCTCCCTGAGACCCTTCTGTAAGGGGATGTCCCTTTACCTACAGATGGGCTTTGGGTCCCCAATCTGCACTCCCCCTAATTTACAATGATATGATTTTTGGTTCGTTAATGCCTGATACCTGATCTCTTTGACACCTCGTGGTCACACAGGCTGGTGTGCTTCTTTCATGTGGGCTTTGTTGCTGCTGAGCTAGATGACCACTTGTTTACCTTCAAGCCTTTAAGACCCCAAACGCTATATCTTTTGATAGCTGGGCACCATCAGCTTTCTTCATCACATTTTCTTATGCACGTATTTGTCTTCAGTGATCATATGGGGAGGCTTGAATTTTTTTCTTGAGTCCTTTCAGTTTAAGATATGCTGACCATGTTCTTCCATTTTGATTTGCTAATGCTAGGCCATGTACATTTCATTATAATAGTTTTACTTGTTTTTCAAGCTGCCTTTGGAAATTTTCTGTTCAGCTCTTTAACTTCATTTCTTCCATTATGATGATTAAGAGCAAGTTTCAGAGTGCCTTCTAACTTTTGGCTAACCATACGCAGGGTCTAGTTTTTTTTTTTTAGTAACTGGACGATTTTTAGATTAGTATTCACAGCTGAGTCACATGCTGTGATTCCATCCTTTTTCTTATCCAATGTTTTATCCTCACAGTATTTGATGATTACCTGAGATAATTTTCTAGAACCTCTGGCAAGCTTGTGAAGGTTTTGTGATGCATCCTTTGGACATGTGGTCAAGAAGGGCATCTTGCTTGGAAGTGGAGGGGCAGTGAAAACGAGGACGGCCCCAACCAGATTGGGTAACACAGTGGCTGCAACAATGGGCTCAGACATAAGGACAATTTTGAGGGTGGTGCAGTGTGGGAACAGGTCCGGCATGCAGGGGAGTGAGAGAGACGGGTCACTGCCCGCGCCCGCACACAGACTCCAGAGACCAGGCTCTGGTGGCGCAGATCTATTTTATTATTGTCTGTACATCGTTTATATAGGGCGCATAAGCCAATCAATTGTAGCTGCCCTTATTTCCTTGTTCTTAGAACTTATCCTTATAAAGTTATAAAATTGTGCTAATGAGGAAGAGGCAGGCTTTTGCCTTGGGCAAGAGCAAGCCGAGGAATGTGGAAACTTACAGAGCCGACTTGTCTGGGGTCATTGTGTCTCACCAGTGTGCTGGGAGCCATTGTAATAGAAAAATGATATGCCGCTTCTCAGGCCCGCTCGAGAAGGCTACGCAGCATTCTGCGCTTTCTACGCTGTTCCTCCTGTGTGCATTCTAACGCCACAGCCATCACCCGCACAGTGCAGGACTGAGCAGAGCTTCCTTCTGGTTGGTGTTGGGTCGCTATGGGTCCGAACCGAATCAATGGCACCTGGTAACGACGTAATTTGCCTGTTGGTTTTCTGTGTACCCGTTTCCAATCACCCCCGGAGTCCGAAGCTCTTACTGCCATCACAAGGTGCTCAGAATGCGCAGTGGCTGCAACCTTGCACAGCTGCACACCAGCCATCCCGACTGTCATTCTGTTGTGGGCAGAAGCAACCCAGTGCCCCCTGGCAAGTTGAAGTAGTAGTAGCAGATGATTATTATTTATCTCATGCTGTCCATGGCCCAGCTAGGAGCCCTGGTGGGCAGTGGTGATGCGTTGGACTGTGATCCCCACGGTCGCCATTCAAAACCACGAGCAGCTTCCGTAAGAAAATGACTGGGCTTTCTGCTCCTGTAAACAGTGACAGTCTCAAAAACACATAGGGGATCAGCATGGACTCCATGGCAGGGTTTGTTTGCTTTTTAATGGGCCAGCTTAGGAGCACTGTGGCCTCTTGAGTTCCCCGTTAGGCTGCGAACAGTAAGAGAAAGAGCCCGTTGCTCCCGCAAAGATGTACAACCCCACAGGGGGCCACAGTGTCTGCAGCCACTGCGCGAAGTGGGTTTGGTGTGGGACGTGAGCCAACTCCCAGAAGCACCATGGCCCATCGCTCAGCGGCCAAGGAACCCACCTGCTGCCCCACGGAGAGGCTGGAGAGCGGGACACGGAGCACCTGCTTCCTCCAGTGAAGGTGGCCGCAAGAGCCGTCTGTGTCTCACGGGTCCACTTGAAGGCAGCCCTCTCCTGTTTCTCAGAAAGCCTGGACTCAGAAGTGCCATGGTCCTCTCACCTTTGCCCCCCAGCGCCGTCACCCCGTTTCCCCTGCCCCCCCACTCGTCTCCCTTCCCCTGCACAAGCTCTGCGTGGGAACAGATGCAGCGGCTCCTTCAGCTGGGCTTATGCCTTTCAGCCAGCCAGAGCCTGCCCACTTGCAGTTAGGACAATCTTTCTATTCTTGGGCGAGCCGGGTATCACGTTCGTTCTTCACAAACTTGTGCATCAAGCAGCGCGAGGTTGCTGGGCAACAGGACCAACGCGCCTGCGCACATAAGGCCTGCCGAGCTGCGCTGCGGGAGCAGGCCTGCGCCTGCGCATAACAGGCGCCGCTGGGCAGTCCCGCCCCTGCGCACCCAGGGTCTGCCGCGCTTCCGTGCGGAAGCGGAAGCAGAAGCGCGCCCGGCGGCGGCGGCGGTGGTTGGTGCGCGAGTCCAGGCTGTGGCTGCGTCTCTAGGTAGGGCTGACCTTCTGTCCTTGCGTCCGCGCTGCTCTCCCCATCGCACGTGACTACCACGGTGCCTGTTGTGGGTGGTGGCTGCTCCCCGGGCGCGGAGCTGGCTGGCTGGGTTGCGCCATCTTAGCCGGGGCCTGTCGTCACCTCTTTTCGATCCTCTCCCACGACCTGACATCACCTCTCCACCCATATCCCAGCGGTGACGTCCCACCTCCATCCCAGCCTCACCTGTGAGTCACACTCTCATCCTTTCCAGCTGTGATCTTACATTACCACCCTACTCCAGTGATGAGATCTCCAACCAGATCACTAGCAGTGACATCACACCCCAGCCTGACTCCCAGCTGTGGCGTCAGCGCCCACCCTGCCCTCTATGTGAACTGTGAAGTCACATCCCTGCCATACCCCCCATGGCCTCTCGACCAGTGGGCCCTCTGGTCAGATGTCCTTACTGCAGAGATGGGTGCTGGCGGGGCATTCTCCTGGACCAGGCTCTCCTTTGCCCACCAGGAAGCATGACTGGTCGCCCCACAGCTCAGAGTGCTGGGCGCCCCTGCTCTCTGGGCTGCTCATGCCTGGCCCCAGCCTCTACCAGGCTCTGGGTTCTCGGGCACAGAGGTGGAAGTCAGGCTCTTTGCTGGTGCAGAGCTTTGGCTGCTGGGCCTTGGACAGGCTGCTGGAGAGGGAGGCCAGCCCAGTTTGCGACAAGGTACCACTAGACGCACGTGGAGCAGGGAGGTGATCGCTCTGTCATATTGGACCAGGTGTGAGGATGCTGGTCCTGTGAGGGGCAACCAGGGTTCTGCAAGCTTGGAGTGCCCTCCAGTGTCTGCTCCCATCTGCCAGGCCTAGGTCACTCCCCCAGCTTTCTTCCACGTTACTCCTGGGCATCAACACCACTGCCAGGACATGCCCCGTCCAGCCTGCATGCTTTCTCTGGGGCCCCAGCCCCTACCTTTGCCATCTCAGCCCCCTCTCTGTAGGCGCCTCTCCCTCTGCCATCTGGGACTCCCTGTCCTGTCCCCCTTCCTGACAGCAGTGCTTATCTCTGCAGGTGGGCTCCCCTCACCTCAGTGTCCCTGTTAGTGTGTAACAGACCACCATGGTGAACATGGAAGGCGCTGCTGAGTCTGAGCCTGTGAGCCACTCACAGGGACAGATTCACCTTGTCTCTGGTTCTGTGGTGCTCTCCGGCCGGACAAGGCCCGGCAGGACCGTCTAGAGCGGCTAGTATCCTGTAGCTCCGGGCCCCTGGCACAGTGGCCCTGGCCTCTGCTGCTTGGGCGCTCTGACCTTCTTCAGGACACCTTCCTTGCCCCCAACACTTACCCCTCTGAGTCCCCTCACCTGGAGACGGAGCACATGGAACTGACCGGTGCCAGCCAGCCATCTGCGCTGGGGTGAGAGTGACACTCATGTTGAGGCTCTCTCTGCTTCACTGCCAGCGCCACTTCCTTCAGGAAAAGGCGGCTTAACAGAGCTTAAAAGCAACTCTTAACGCCTTGGAAACTAGGGTTACAGCTGGGAACCCCTCAGAGGAATTCACCGGGACCACCCTGGTGTTGTCATCACAGAACTGACAGGATGTGTCCAACGACTTTAGCTCCTTTGCTTTAGACACCTGTCCCTCTGTCAGGTGTTCTGCTGCGAACAGTCTTCGTTTCTGCAAAAACACATGGGGCGCTTCTGAAGGGCTTTCCAGCAGCTGCTTAAACTCACCAAACAGGAGCGCGCAGCCATCACCTCACTGGGGAATCGTCATGTGCTCTACCTTCAGTCAGGTGTGCCTTGGCCCTGCAGTCCCTCTGCCTCAGCGCGAGGGGACAGCTCTTGGGCAGTAAGAGGAGAGTGTAGGTGACAGTCGACAGCATGGTGGGTGCGTGGGTGTGGAAGGCTTCTGCCATGGGCAGAGTATCTGGGCAGCCTCGGACACTTGTCCCTCTTCAAGCGGGGTTTGTCTCCGGCAGTGGGTGCCAATTTTAAAGGAACCTTGCCTGACAGTCGTGGGGGAAGAAGCCCTGTCCCCCTGATTTGTTGCCTGTGGCCATGTGAACAGGACTGCCCTTGGGGCGGCTGGAAGCCCAGGCAGCCTCTGCCCTCATTAATCATATGGTTGTCGGGCTTTCCTAGTGGCTCTTCCCCTCTGTGCCCCATGTCTGCTGCCAGCCCCCCTTCTAGCTGCTCCTGCCCTTCCTGTCCGCAGCCACCCACCTTCAGGCTGGGAGGGAACAGCACGCCTGGGTGTCTCTCACCAGGAAAGGGCCTGAGCTGCCATCGCTAGCTTGGTCTTTTACTGTGTGGCTGCCAAGGTATGGGCAGGCTGGTGCTCTTCCTGGGTGGGAAGGTAGCACCTGGTGTGCCCTCTGTCCCTGGGGGTGGAGGGCTGCTGCTGGATTGGGTGCCCCGCCTGAAGGCAACCTTGTGACCCCGTGGAGCACGGTTCTGCTGCAATGCGTGGTGACTACTGCCTTCCCGGGGACCTCCCCGGCAGGCAGGGCGCACTGCAGGGCAGCTGAGAGAAGCTCTCTGTGCAAGTGTGACTCCAGGCAGGGGCAGTGCTCAGAGCCAGGAGTCACCAGATTGCTCTCTGGATCCTTGGCAGGCCACTTGAGCCTGTTTCCCAGGACTACATCCAAACAGCCAGGACTTGCCTCCCCATTGCGGGCCAGTGATGCAGCTGCTGCCAGCAGGGCTGGGCTGTGGGTCGTGGGGAGTTGGACATGAAGCATGTTACTTGGGGATCTCCCATTAGCCCCTCTACACCCTAGGGACCACTGCTCTGTGTTCTCCCTCCCTAACTCAACATGAGTCTTTGCCTCTCTCTGAAGAGCAGGGCCTCAGAAACGGACTTGGCTGAAGCACAGGGCAGGGTTTGTGAGCTGGGTGGTGGGCACAGGGCAGGACCCATGAGTTACACACACACACACACTCGCGCAAGCGAGCAAGCAACACTTCTTGTCCTCCCAGTGGACTGAGGTGATCTCTGCCCCAACTGGCCGGGTGCTGGAGCCCCCCACTCCACAGGGCAAGCCCAGCAAAGGACCTCGCTGTGACTATGCCTGACCCAGAGTGGCTGGGTGAATCAGGGAACCAGCTTATTTCCCAGACTTGCACACAGCCCCGCTGAGACCTGCACCCCCAGAAGTTACAGACGGCCTGCTGCAGAGGCTGCCTGTCCTGCCCACCCTCTGCAGCTCAGTGCGTCAGCCCCCGGGAAGCGTGAGGTGTGTGCCCACAAGGGTGTGTCTGCAGGGTGTGGTGCTCCCTCCTGTGAGTGTGCACCGTGTTGGACATGACCTCCATGTTGGGCAGCCACTGTGCAGGCCTGACCTAAGGTGCCTTCTGGGTTCAGAGGATGAGTGGGCAGGTGCAGACTGGCTGTGGACAGGCTCTGTGAGGGCCAGCCTGCCCTGTGTGGGCTCTGGGTGCCCACGGCCATGAGCTGGACAAGGGACCGGGTGGGTAGGGTTCTTTCTTTGTTTTTTGTTACTTTGAATACAGTTCCTTTTATTAATCAGGAAATATCTCTAAATTTTTAAATAAATAAATACATCCTGCTATTTAAAAAGTCTCATTTATAAAAAGCACACATAGACAGTAAACCTGCACTCAAATTTGTGTGCTTTGTTTGACATTTGAGGTCATTCCTAACTCAAGTCGAACTGGGTGTTGAACTGTTGGTGGCTGCTGGATGAGGAACTGTATGCACAGTGATGGGTCCAAACTTTGCTGGGGCCTGTCTGTTTTCACCCCACTTTCCCAGCAGGCTGTCAGGGGCAGTGTTGCCCATGTTGGGGTTGGTGGGCTTTCCAGTCTTGACCGCTCACCCACCTGCTCACATATAGCTACTGAGTGCCCCTCGTGCCATGCTCAGCCTAGTGCTGGTGCCAGGGCAGCAGTCAGTCATCTGCAAGTAGGAACATGAGGAAAAGCACATAAATGCCATTCATGCTGCATGTTCCAGCACTGTAGGCCTGTCCTCATGTGGGTCACAGCTCTCTCGCTTTTAAACTGTGGTGTTACTGCCTCTTAGGGTCAATATCCTTATAAATCTGGTCTGCAAGCACCTGCCAGTGCACATGCGATAATGAGAGTACTGAAGGTCATGTCGACCAGAACCACACAGAAACGCCAGAGGGGAGGAAGGCTGGAGGCGGCTGGGATGTGTGGCAGGTGGGGCTGGACCTGCCTGTGCAGTGTACCTGCTGCGGCCAGGGGCTGCTATCAGCAGTCAAAGGCAGAAACCCGCCTGGACCACCACACCAGCTCCCCTCCCTGCCCAGAGTGCTGGGGAGGCCAGAATGCTTAACACCTTGGAGGTGCTGAGAACCTGGGAGGCACCTCTGCCCCCAACCTCTGGGTGTGATGAATGAAGAGCCACCTGGAGGGAGGGAATTTATGGCTCAAAACAGAAGTCTGGCCGAGAGGCAGGAAAACAGTGCCTGGTAATAGAATGGGGAGGTTTTCACACCTGGGGTGGGAGAGAAGAAAAGGGATTTGAATAAAATCAAAGCTGAAGGCCTGGCCTGGCCTCTTGCAGACGGATGAGAGACTGCTTTGAGGAGCTTGGTGTCACTTCAGTAGAAAAAGCCCTTTTATTGATGGAGAAAGGCATTGCTTGAATGCCCCACCCCCAGGTGGGGGTTGGGTGTGCCTTTGGGGTGGGCTCATCCCTCAGGATTCCATGCTTAGGGCCTGTGGGACTGGCAGGTTGAGCCAAGCTTTGCATCTGGAAGGTCCCCTTTGGCTGAGCTCAGAGCTGCAGGCACCCTGTGGTTGCTGGTTTCCTTCTTGCCTGCCCTTCCCCAAGCCAAGCTGCTCCCTCCCTGCACCTAAAGATGGTATGAGGAAAGCTGGCTGGCTCCAGAGATGCCCAGCTCCTTCCTGCCCCGGGGTGGGGACTGTGATAGGCGGGCTAGTGGCCAGCATGGGGGTTGTATGTTTTCCACAGGTTCAGTAATGTGCTGTCAGCATCTGGTGGACGGAGCCCTGCTTCCACCCTTTTGAGCCCTGCTTCCACCCTTTTGGAGCAGTGCCCCTCCTAGGGGTGAGTTCTGCAGGAGCCCCCAGACAGCTGTCCCTCTGCTTGGCCATGAACTCAGGTGGCTCTTATAGACAGAGCAGAGCCGGCCTGCCGATTCCTGCGGTCTGAACCCGAGGCGCAGGGGTGCGCTTTTGATCCCGGCTGAAGGGAGGGGCGGTTTCTGCTGTCTTGAGTACTTTGGGCCGCCCTGAGCCCTGGTGACTGTGACAGAGGACCTGGGTGAGCTTTATAGACCCTGAACTAAGAACCGCTGCCTACGAGGCTGTGGGCTTGTGTCCCTTGGCTAGCTGTGGATGACCCTTTGGTGACCTAGTGATTGCCTGTGAGGGTTTCTTGATGAATGTGGGTCTTGTAACCCCACAGCTTGATTGCCTGGGATCCTGCAGAAAGGTGTGTGGAACTTTCGGTGGGATTGGTCAGCTCTGCAGTGTGCTAGATGCACAGGGAACCTATCCCAGAGGCTGCAGGAGGGACATTGTCCCTTCAGGAGGAAGAGCCTGGAGGAGATCACATCTTTGACACCTGGGGTCTCTGCTCAGAGGACCTCTAACCTCAGCCTCGGGTTAGTGCGAGGGGGAGGGGGCAACGGCAAAAGCAGGGCACGGGGGAGCTAAGTTTGCAGACCTGGGGGAAGGCCTCTCCTGGCTTCCTGCTGCGCACTTCCTGAAGGAGCAGTTTTCCTGCCCCGGGCTGAGGGTGAAGGGCCCTGTTAGCCTGGTCAGACAAGGGCATCCCAAGTGTTTCCAAGCTGACCTAACCCTGAATTGTAAGCTGTGCTTCCCTGATGAACTCCAGAACCTTTGGAGTGGGCCCTAAGTTCTGTGAGGTTGTAGCAACAAATGATGGAAGAGGGGGGCTGTTTTCCAGAACCCAACTGGTCTGGTGAGTTTCCTGCCTGGGACAGGGTACAGCCCTGCGCTCGGCAGCCCTCACTGTTAGTGGGGGGTGTCTGATTCTTCCTCCTTAGACAGATTCCTGCCTTTGTAGGTTTCCCTCTCAGATGCTGGCAGGTTGGTTCTGACGCAGAGCCACCCACGCACAACAGAAGGACACTCCCCAGTCCCAAAACTCTTCGGTTGGAGCCATTGTTGCTGCCACTGTCAGCCCATCTCATCAGGTATGTGTTCCCGTCTGTCCCACAATTCGGGTGGTGCACTCCCTGCATACTTACATCTGTTCTAAGTTTTAAAATGAGTGGTTTTCCATTACACGTACGGCGTGGGTGTTGGGTGTTAAGAAAATGTAGAAGGGGCAAGTCCAAGTCTAAGCAGGTTCCACATCTGAGGGTCAGTTGCTTGGCTCGAGGCCTCTCCTGACTTTGGC
>NW_022107431.1:210792-222812 GCF_000313985.2 Echinops telfairi | reverse complement strand
GCTGATGAATCCCAGGCTGGTGCGGAGTGAGTGAAACCAGTGTCAGCAGGTCAGGCTTGTGGCCACAGAGGCGAATCACTCTGGGTCAGTGTGTCGAATGGCAGGCTGCTGGGTCAAGACCCAAGAATCAGAGGTTGATAAGCCAGATGCAGGGTTCAACCCCAGCAAAATCCAAAGGAGCCGCTGCACGGCATCCACTTCCATTGGAAGCTTCGCTTCAGTGGGTTGACCTGAGTGAGCGCATCGCCTCTGACACTCGAGCACTTTGTGGAAGGTGATTCTGTTAAGTTCCGTCCCCTTAGGAGGGATTTCAAAGTCTTGACCGCCCACCACAGAGGATCCAGGCCCAGCCAAGTTGACACACAGCTATCATACGTGTTTACAAACAGCTTCACTGAGGCGTACTTGACATGGATAAATTGCACATATTGAATGTGTGCAATGTAATGAAACGTGTTGAGTGTGCATACCTGTGAAATCCCTTGCTGGTGGTGAGCAGTCAACAGCCACACCCCACACCCCCTGCCACCCAACCCCCATCTACCCAGTACCAGACAAACTGACCACCTCTCTGCTGCTGGTCAAGTTTGGTAAAAATGGAGTCACCGATTGACCCCCTTCCCACTCAGCAGAGGCATTTGGGAATCACCCACGTTGCATGGCCAGTTGTGTTTCAGGGTTTTACAAATAACTTCCAGTGCATTGACGCATGGTTCTTCTTTGAAAACAGGATGGGAGGCGAGGGCTAGACGGCTGCCAGGTTGGACCCCGGGACTGACCAGGCCCACACTTCACCTTCACTTAGGTGGAGGCTGAGAGGCCAGCCTGGCAACTCAGAGTCGATGTTGATGCTGTCACTTTCATGTCAGCTCCACTCTTGTGACCCAACCCTATGTCCTCGCCATGGTCCTTGGGGAGCTCACGTCCACTCTTAGGCACCTTATGATCTGGTGCTGCCACCCTAGGACGCATCTTCCAGCACTTTATTGGGTAGCAACCAAACCCAGACCCCCTGCCGTCAAGTCGGTGCTGACTCAGAGCAAGCCTGGCTCTCCGAGACTGGAACTGTTCGCAGGATGGAAGCCCAGTGTTGTTGACAGTTGCTTGTCATGCATAAGGTTTTTGTCCACTGATTCAGGGGGGGTGGAGATTTCCAAGCCTTTCTCCTCGATTGTCTTGTCTGGAAGCCCTGCTGAGCCCTGGCTCCCTCGAGGGTGGCTAGCGCTCAGCCTCCTGTCAGCAGCCTGACCCCACCCTCCTCTGTCCCCTGCAGGCCCTCCTCGCCATGGGAGTGCGTGGTCTGCAGGGCTTCGTGGGCAGCTTCTGCCCACACATCTGCACCGTGGTCAACCTCAGAGAGATGGCCGAGTGCCACCGGAAACAGCACTCCAGCAGCCCCCCAACCATCGTGGTCGACGCCATGTGCTGCCTGCGCTACTGGTACACTCCCGAGTCCTGGGTCTGTGGGGGCCAGTGGCGGGAATACATGGGCGCCCTGCGCACCTTTGTCCAGGCGTTTGAGGAGGCCGGCATCCGGCTGGTGTTCTTCTTCGACGGCATGGTGGAGCGGGACAAGCGCGGTGAGTGGGTGAAGCGCAGGCACAAGAACAGCAGGGACGTGGCCAGGATCTTCCACCACCTCAAGTCCCACGGCGAGCAGCCCGGCCGCCACATGTTCTTCATCCCGACCGGGCTGGCCGTGTTCACCCGACTAGCCCTGAAGGCCCTGGGCCAGGAGACCCACTGCTCCCTGCAGGAAGCCGACTATGAGGTGGCCGAGCGGGGCCTCTGGGAAGGCTGCCTGGGCATCCTGGGTGAGGACACTGACTACCTGATCTACAACACCTGCCCCTACCTCTCCATCCGGGAGCTCTGCCTGGACACGCTGGACACGGTCCAGCTGAGCCGGGAGAAGCTGTGTGAGAGCCTGCAGCTCGCTGTGGCCGACCTGCCCCTGCTGGCCTGCCTGCTGGGGAACGACATCGTCCCAGAGAGCTTGTTTGAGAGCTTCCGGTACCGGTGCCTGTCCACCCACAGCGCGGCGAGCAAGGACCTGCGCAGGAGGGGCGGCACTGTCCTGGCCGTGGCAGACCACATAGCGCAGGTCCTCCGCGTGCATCAGGGGGAGAAGGCGCTTGAAGAGCTGCTGCCTTTGGGGCCGCACACAGCTCTGTTTTATAAAGGAGTGGCCTCCTACCTTCTGCCAGGACAGATATCACCATGGCTTTCCCATGCACCCAAAACTGTAGTTGCTCCGGACAAGCAAACAACATCTATGCTTACAGACTTACAGCCCCAGCGTGGAGCACCCCTGGTTTCAGACCCTGAAGCCCTGCAGGTAGGCAAACAGGCTGTGCCCTGCCAGGCGGCTGTGCTGCATGCCAGTCACGCCATGGGCACCCAGTCATCTGTGCACAGGGGCAGGCAGAGGGTGGGTGTGAGGCGCAGTCTAACGACATGTGGGAGTCTGAAGGAGAGCTCTCTAGATTGGGGTGGCTGAGCCTCTTGTTGGCTCTGTGTCCGAGGGCAGCAGTTGAGGTGCCCCTCTGTACTCTGTGACTCAGAACACCTTAGCCTTGACCCCCTTGAAGCTGCCCAGCTAACCGGCCATTTGCTTGGGGACATTTGAGCTGTGAGGGGAATACCTGGGGCCTGGCAGGTCCCAGAGAAGAGCAGCCGCGTGGATCCGTCACAGGGACTGGGCCACCATGCCCAGCTCAGGAGCCCTACGGTGGCCCAGGGGGGCGACACTGTCCTGCAGCTACGCAGTGAGAAACGGGCAGAGATGAAGACCTAGCAGGCCCGGGTCTTCAGAGGTGCCTGGGGCAGAGGTTCACCCCACTGTGACAAGAGCTCTTCACGGGGACTGACGCTGTGGGGGCCACTGTAGGCCGTCTGGCGTGGCTGCTGGTTTAACAGGAGGACGTAGAGCTGGTTTGGCCCCTGCCTGTGCTGGTGGGAGGGACCTGGCCTCCAGACCTTGCTCAGGAAACACCAGGAGCACAGCACGGAGTGACTGGACTGTAGCTCTGACTCTGACCTCAACTCATGATGCTGGGGGAACAGGAGAGCAGGTGAGAAAGAGAAGGGGACTCAGGAGACAGGGAAAGCACTGGAGGCCCTGAAGGAGCCAGGTGGGGGCTGAGGGTGCTTCAGAGTCAGTGGAGCTGGCCTTGTGTGGCAGGTGACAGGTTTTGATGCTGGTGAAGCCTGTCCTGGGCCTGAGGGTCAGGGAAGAGCTTGCCTGCGTGGTCACTTGCTCTGAGGAGGGTAGTAGTTGGCCTGGAGCAGAGCTATGGGGGTGCTGGGCACAGACAGCAGTCAGCCTGGGGTGGGGAGGGACCAAGTGGACAGGTGATGAGGCCCATGGCGGACGTGTGGTAGGGCAAAGCAGAGGAAGGTGGCAGCACTGTGAGCCTGGAAGCCGAGGGAAGGAAATGCCCACCGTGGCCTTTACTGAGTGGACGTGGGAGGAGCTGTGTCTGCGGCCATTTGGGGGCTCACGGGAGGTCACTGACAGGTGGTGGCCAGCAGGCCCCAGGAGAAAAGGCCCGCTGCTTGGCTCCCGTAGATGCAGCGAGGAGACCCTGTGTGCCCGAGGCGCGGTCAGTGCTGTGTGTTTTCCTTTGGAGCAGGTGGCTAGAGCGCACCACGTCCAGGGTGAGTGCTACCTAGTATACAACATCATGTGCAGTGGGGAGATCGAGTGCAGCAACACCTTGGAGGATGAGCTGGACCAGGCCCTACCCAGCCAGGCCTTCGTGTACCGCCCGGTGCGCCAGCGTGTGTACGCACTCCTGCTTGGGGCCGGGGAAGGTGAGTACCACTCACAGAGAAGCGCTGGGGACAGCCAGGACCAGTTAGCAGGCAGTCCTCTGCGTGAGTTCTGTGAGTGACTTATTTTTAAGGAATGTGGATGCTCTCTTCCTAATGGAGTACAGGGGTGTTGTCTATTAGCAAATGGCATTATCTTTGGTTCCCGTGAAAAATTCCCCACAACCTGGTACATTGTATTTTGAAGGTGAACACCTCTCTCCTGATTGTACATTTGCCTCACCCAGGTGCATTGCTCCCCAGTGGGGGCAGTGGCTTCGGGCCTGTAGTTCCCACAGTCAGGGGCTGGGGCCGTGGGCCTGGAGCTGAACCTGGGGCATGGCCCTGCTCACTCAGACAAGCGCCTGGCCCAGCTAACTGGTACCAGGACTTACCTATAAGAGCAGTAGAAACAAACAAACGACAGTAGAAACTGTTGTCAAATACCAGTATGATGATTAACCTCACCCTACTGTTCCAGAAAGTTAGGGAGTCCTGATATCACAGTGGGTTAGGCGTTGGGTTGCTAACCTCAAGGTCAGCAGATCAAAAGCACCAGCTGCTCCTTAGGTAAAAGGTGAGTCGGTTTGTGCCGTAAAGAGTTAAAGTGTCCGAAACCACCGGGCTAGCCCTGTTCTCCTTTGTGGGGTCCCTGTGAGTCTGCATCAACTTGATGGCAGTTGTCAGTCGTCTGAATGTGGCTCCCCCACCAGGCTAAGTTTCTTGTCCTTTTTCAGGGTGGGGGCCCAGCACCACCTGGCACAGACTGCTGCCTCTCCGACGAGGCCTGGGAAGGCTCTGGGCTGTTAAGGACAGGCCCAAGTGCCGGGCAATCTGTGTCTCCGGTGTGTGGGTGCCACGCGTGAGTGCAGGTTGACCAGTGATGAGAATGACGGGCATCTTTCACAGTGTAGAACTGCGTTTGCCTGGAATTGCTTTCAGAGTATTATTAAATGAGATGAAAATGTATGGCTTTTATAGTTGATTAATTCTTAAGTATATTTTTTATGTAATTTACTTATTGCGTAGTTATCAGATAACTGCATAAGCAGAAAGAATCACATTAACTTGTCTTCATAGTAGATCTTTTTTCTAAAGTTTATGGCTTTTACCATCTAGTTTGACATGATAAAGACACAGCCAAACTCACTGCCAAGAGTCAGTGCTGACTCATCACAAACACCCGACTCCACCTCATGGGGGCCAGGACGTTAGCTGTTTGTGGGAGTAGAAAGCCCAGTCTTTCTCCCAAGGAGCTGCCGGTGGTTTTGAACTGCTGACCATGCAGATTGCTGACAAGAGCACAGGCACTTCCAGCTGCTGTTGGGGGAGTTTCTATTCTTGATTTACCACCCGTTTTTTCTCCAGGTGTTGTGGAATCTGTTCTTAGGCTTGAGATGAATTCCTCTACGTGGCCTGCTGCCTTGGTTCTTCGGAAAAACATCTGGAGAGACTTTTCCTCTAGGGTTCGAGCTTTGCTCTCGCCCTCGTTTGTGACTTCAGTCCCAGTTGGCATTTCTGGCAAGCTGGACAAGTGCTAAACAAGGGTGCCGTGAGACTTTCTGCCTGACCCTAGGCTACAGCCTGCCCAGTCATTATTTTGTACTTGGCAGGGATTAGTCCATACACCATGCAAATGAAGTGACTTTGGACTGTGCAAATGAAGTGTCGATAGCCTCTTGAGAGGGGATTGATTGGTCAGTTCATGGCCCTGATGGGAGGAGAGGTGTAGCTTTAAACAGCCACGTCCACGGAGGTTTTCAGACAGAAGCAAGAAGTCGCTGAAGGAAGAAATAAGAGAGGATGAAGCAGAGAGAGAGGAAGCAAGGAACTTCCCAAGCCCGCTGCTGAAGCTAAGAGATCACGCTGAAGGAAGACCCACGTTGCGGTCAGTTGCCTCGTGTGCACGTGGAAGTCGCACGAGGGCCAAGGAAGCCTGAAGAAGAGCAGACGTATTCGAGTTGTGGGGTCAGTGAAGACTAGTGGACGTATTCGAGTTATGGGGTCAGTGAAGACTAGTGGACGTATTCGAGTTGTGGGGTCGGTGAAGAATAGTGGACGGACCTTGGACTGCCAAAGGAACAAACAAGTCTGCTGTGGAGAAAGGATAGCCATAGTGCTCCCTGACAGTGAGAATGGGGAGACTTGGCCTCCCCCACTTTGGAAAGCAGCGTGCTTGATAGAGAGGTCCGTGGAAAAGAGGAAGAGCAGGCCTAAGCAAGGTGAACTGGCACGCAGCTGCAGCAAGGGGCCCAAAGAGATCAGTATGAGGATCGTGCAGACCCGGGCAGTGTCTCCTTCTCTGTACACAGGGCCCATGTGCGTGGGAGCCAAGACCCCGGCACCTAACAGTGGCAGTAATATGTTGGTTTTACACAGGGTTTGGTTTGGTGTGGTTCTGATGTAGCTTTGCAGGATGTAGAGTTTTGATCATTTTTGTTTGTTTTGTTTCCCTCCTCCTCTTGATTACCTTTGGGTTTGGAGTGTGTCTGACGAGCTGACGTGGTCTCTTGGGGTCCACATGGAGTGGGTCCTCTTCCTGTTTCTAAAATGTTTCTTTCTTTCCCTGGTTTTTGGCATGGTGACTAAGATGTGCCCTGCAGAGGCCGGGCCTGGGGCCTAGTCTGGGGGCTCCTGGGAGAAAGCCCTGAGCACTGCTTCATCGGAGCACTCCTGTTTCCCCGTCTCTGTCACTGCCACTCCGGCTTTGGTTGGGAGTATGGTGCGCTCCCTGGTAGCTCCCTCAGTGGAAGAGGGTTTTAAAAGCTCCTTTCGTGGTGCCCCTCGGGTAGTTTCTCCTTCCACCGCATCTGCTCTGCTGTTGACCCCATCCGTCCCATGGAGTGTCATCGGTGCTGTGTTGTGCAGCGCCTCTTCTTTTGTAGCTTCTTCCCCTCCTTCTCCTCGGTCACCAGCCAGCATGTGCAGTTGGCCTGTGGTCGCCACCATCGGGAGCAAAGGAGGCTCTCAAGTTCCTCAAGAAGAGCGTCCTGCTTAGTAACGTGGGAGGCCCTTCACCAGCTGGGTGGATGCAGTGGCTGCAGCGATGGGCCCCAGCCTGGCGACAGTGAGGGCGGTGTGGCACCGGGCGGGTTTCCTCTGTCGTGCAGAGGGCATCAAAAACAGCGCCCCCCCCCCCCTCCCAGCGCAGCACAAAGAGATTACAGAACCACACAGCCAAACCCACAGGCATCCAGTCAGTTCCAGCTCACAGCAACCCTGCCTCAGGATTGTGAGACTGTCGGTCTTCCCAGGAGCAGGCAGCCTCATCTTCCTCCCCTGGAAGGGCTGGTGGGGTGGAACCTCCAACCTTGCAGCCAGCCGTCCAATGCTCACCTGGTGAACAAATGCATTTTGTCAAGGACTAGAGGATTGCTAAGTTGTGGAGCCCCGATAATTAGGGGGTTCCAGCGACAGAGCTCTTCCTCATTCTCTCTCTCTACCCTGCATAGTCTTAGGAAATCAACATCTTCCCCAGATTCTGAGTGTTTTCCACACGCTGGGGAATTTCTGTATTTGTGTCATCTCCTCAGAGGGGAGGCTGTCAAAGCAGACTGGGCTACATCTTTGCTCCCAAGGGTAAGGGAAAAAAAAAAAAAAGTTATATGTAGAAGGT
Source organism: Echinops telfairi (assembly GCF_000313985.2). Taxonomy (NCBI): domain Eukaryota; kingdom Metazoa; phylum Chordata; class Mammalia; order Afrosoricida; family Tenrecidae; genus Echinops; species Echinops telfairi. Next base: position 215,383 of record NW_022107431.1, on the reverse strand, counting down.
TTTACCCAATGGAATAATGTGTCCTTTGGTGATACAAAACAGCCAATTTGATTATATTCTTTTAATGTTTTTGTATAAAAGTTACAAGCAAGAAGTAGAACTAGCAGGCTTTATTTCCAGTTAAAGATGATTTCGTTCGTGTGTATTGTTTATGATTTAACACTTATTGAAATGAGTAACCAACAATATAAACTAAGCTTCAGGTCATTTTCAGCTGCTTCGTAAGGCCGGGCTGGAAGCACGGAAGTCAGCAGCAGGGTTGCAGGAAGGCTTCCTCGCACCAGGCCATGACGGGGTGGATGACGAGACCCTGCTCTTTGCAAGCGAGGACTCGCAGCACTCGATGAAGATCCAGGACTGCAGCCTCCAGTGTGGGGTACAGCTTAATGTAAGAAGACTAAGTTCCTCACAGTCGGACCGATGGGAGCGAGCATCCTGATGAACAGAGCTGCCAGGGATTTCATCTTGCTCGGATCCGCAATCAGTCCTCATGGAGACAGCAGTCAAGGGATCAAAAGACACGTTGCATGGGCCAAATCTGCTGCACCAGGCCTGTTTAGAGTGCTGAAAAGCAAGGATGTTACCTGAGGACACTAAGGTGAGCCTGGCCCCAGCCATGAATTTCCATCGTCTCATAGGCATGTGGAAGTTGGGCATTGAGTAAGGAAGACCGAAGACGACGCGATGGTTTGAATTACAGCGCTGGTGAAGATGACGGAAAGCATCACGGACCCAAAGCACAGTTCTGCCCTCGTACAGCCAGGATGGTGAGACTTCGCCTCACGTACTCCTTTGGGCATGTTGTCACGAGACCTGCCCCTGGAGAAGGGAGCACGTCGTGCTTGGTCAAGTGGAGGGGCAGTGAAAACGGGAAGACCTCAGCAAGATGGATCGACAGGCTGCCGCAGTGGGCGGGCATGGAAACAATGGTGAGGGACACAGGACCGGCAGTGTTTCTTTCTGCCGCATGTGGATAGGTTGCTGTGAGTCGGAGCCAGCCCGATGGCACCTAACAGCAAGCACTTCCAGTTTTCTGAGTGGTGATATTCAGGCCCTTGAAAGAGGGCCACCTCGGCAGTTTCCTGTTTTGTTTCTGTGACCCTGCTGTGCTTGCTGCTTGAGTAAGATTTTACTTTCCTCCTTTGCTCTGTGGGCCCAGAAGGTTGAAGGTTCCAGCTAGGAAACTGACCTTTTTTTTTGCCGTGATTGCAGATTCGACTTCCTGTTGGGTGTGTAATGCATTTTAACGGCAGGGTCAGCCTTTCAAACCCACAGGGCACGCTGAAAGAAAGAGGAGGTGCCTGCTCCCATGAAGAGCCAGAGCCAGAGGAGCAGTCCCTCCCTGCCCGGTAGGCTTGCCACAAGCCTGGCTTCACCCAATGGCAGTGAATTTGGCTTTGGGGAGACTTTTTAAAAGAGGATCGTTTCGTTAGAATTGGAATACTGCTGCCACGATTACAACCTTGGACATGATGTGATGCCCAGAGAATGTACTGAAGTACAGGGCTTCCCAGTAAAATGCAGCCCTGTGCTGCCTCCGTCTGTGTGGGCTGTGATGTGTCTGAGCAGTTAGATTTGTAGAGGCCTCACAGACATCCAGGCGGTGCCCTTTCTGCATGCCGGCCCTCAGCCTCCATGGGCACAAGGAAATGGGCAGACTCGTGGCCTGCTGGTGGCCTGTCCCGAGTTGATGTTAGAACACCGACCTGCTGCTCACTGTGCCTCCACCTTTCCTCGGGGAATCATTGGCCTTTAAAGCCGTTTCTTCTCTTACCTGGAGAAGCCCTGGTGGCAGAGTGGTTACGTGCGGGGCTGCCATCCACATGGTTAGCAGTTTGAAACCACCAGCAGCTCCGTGGGAGAAAGACTGGGCTTTCTACTCCCGTAGACAGTTACGTCTCGGAGGGGCGGGGATAGGGGGGTGTCCCTGTGAGTCAGTCAGCACCGACTGACGGCAGTGAGTTTGATTTGGTCTGTTACCTGGAACTTGCCACAGTGCAGGTGGAGATTGATTTAGCCGTGAGAACCCCCTGCTGGTGTCTCTGGAGCTGGCCGGGCCACCGGCCAGTGGCAGGACACTCGGCCTTCACACTCTGCCCTCACAGGTGGTTCCTGGGACCTGGCCACAGATGGCAGGGGGGCTAAAGAGGTGAAGGAGTGGTTCGTGTATGCGGGGAACCCCCTGAAGGACCCGGACCTGGTCAGGCCGTTGCCAGTGAGCATCCCAGGTACCATGCCCGCGTGTCCTGAACTGGCCCCGACACACCCACTCCTCCGTGTCAGCCTCGGTGGCAGCAGCAGCAGCAGGTGCTGCCCAGGGTGTCCCAGGAAGCAGGGTTAGGTTCTGGCCGCTTCCCCGGGTGCCGTGCTATGTGCTTCTGCCCCACCATGGCCAGAACGCAGGTGTGGAGAGGGGAGAGCACAGCCCATGCCAGGACAGGGCTCGGGACCCCAAGGGACCTGCTCAGCCGGGTAGACCTGCTGTGTGAACCAGAATGGGGTCCTGAAAGAGCATGGTGACAAGTTCAGGACCTGGGGAGATTTTCACTGGAAAAGAGTTTCATTTTCGCATCGGTGACTGAAAGCATAGCAGAGGGGCAGGAACACCAAGTGCACCCACAGTGACCGTGGCTGGGAGGAGCAGAGCAGCCTCTCTTCCTGGGAGTGCCCAGGACGCTCCTGCCCTCTGTCCCCCATGCTGGAGGGAGGAAGGAGGGGAGGTCGGGAATGGTGCCTGCGGAGTGGCCCTGTGACCTGCACCCTAGAAAGCCCAGATTGAGCAAGGCAGCCACAAGCAGCAGCACAGGGACCAGCCCCTCACCCCCATGCACAGGAGACATGCAACCTGGCGCTGCTGGGACTTTGTTTCTTACTTTTGTTTTTTTAAACGGGCATTGAAAGGTTCCTTCAGGTTTGAGGCTGGAAGCTGGGCCGTATGGGAGGGGCTTGTGTCCTTTTACTGTATACCCCTCAGAGCTCCTTCTGCTCTCCCCAAGGAGGCGTGCCCAGCTTGAAGACTCTGTGGCTGACCCAGGAGCCCGGCGTGCGAGCCTTGCGCTATGAAGTGCTCCTGGCCTGCTTCAACCTCTCCTCCATGCAGGAAGACCTGCGGGCCGTGGAGGGCCCCTTCCGGGCGCTGTGCTGCCTCCTCGTCTACCTCTTCCTGCAGGTGCCATCAGCGAGGAGGACTGTTCTGTGAGCCAGTGGCTGCAGCCAGCATGTGCTTGCTCTGGGGCCACAGCCCCTTGAGGGTCTTGGTGAAACAAGAGTGAGCAGTGCTGCTTGCTGTGCACTAGCGATCTGAAACGGAAACTGGAGGGATCTGAGTCATGAGCACCGGGCTGGCTGGTTCCTGGGAGGCAGAGGTCAGATGAGTTACATTAGCTCTTAGGAAAAACAGCTCTGAGGCTCCTATGTGGTTTACTTCCCCAAGAAAACTGCTCATCATTCCCAGGGCAGAAGCCAGTCTCTGCCACCACTTTTGCACAAGATCTGAGTTGATTGACATGCCCCATGCCCTGGTAGTTGATTAGGTTGATCGTGGTCTGATGATGGAGGCCCTGCCTCATAACTGATAAAGACTGGCATATATCAAGGGCCAAAACAGGTTAAGGGACCAGCTGGACTCAAGAGGACGGACATGAAGCCCTGTGCTTAAAACCGTCCGAGACCTAATAAAAAAGGAAAACATAGCGGAGGGAGCTGCTGCTAAGGGCTGGCTGGCCAGCTGAGAGAGCAGCTCTGAGGGAGGAGCGCCGTGCACAGCTGTGTGCTGGCTAAGGGCTGGGCCCAGCCCAGCTGAGGGTCATGCTGGATGGAAGGGATGTGCTGCCCACTCTGGGAGCCTCCTAGACCCCGTGTGATCACGTGTTGCCTCCAGACTGATTCTGGCTGCCATCTGCAGCGCCCCCACCCTCCCTTACCCAGGCTGAGTGTGGCCTGTGGCCACTGCAGTGGTGTCTCTATCCCGGCTGCTGGGCACCAGGGCTGCTTTCTGTGAACATGGGAGAGCACACACCTGCTCATGTTGTGTCTCCTGTTTCTCTAGGGCAGGGGTCCTCAAACCACGGCCCGCCGAGGACATGTATCTGACCCGCCAGGTGTTTTTGCCCGTTTCGGTTTTTTACTTCAAAATAAGATGTGTGCGGTGGGGGCGGTGCACGCGGAGCTGTCGGGGTGTGAGAGCGGGACGGGAACCTGGTGGCACTATGTCTTTATGCAGCTCCTCCGCGGGCGAGGTTTCCCAGAATCACCTTGAACCCGCTGTCTATGTGTGTGCCAAGTGCTGTTCTCCAGCCGCTCCAAGTACGAGCACTCGTCACGGAGACCATCCACGATGATAGTGTGGCCAAGCGGCCCAAGCACAATCAGCCTGATGCCTTTAAGATGTTCTGCGGTAAATGCAGCCACGGGCTTGGCCACGAGTTCCTTGATGGTGGCCCCAAGCGGAGGCAGTCCCTCTTCTGAATATTCAGCAGCTCCCTGAAGTTCATCCCTAAAGGCAGCAAATCTGCCTCCCAGGGGAAGTAAGCGGGCTGCCCAACCCCAAGCAGCCACAGGCATTGGTCACCCCCCTTTAGAACTACAGCCT
>NW_022107431.1:207695-210017 GCF_000313985.2 Echinops telfairi | reverse complement strand
GCAGGCCCAGGGCACAACCCCTGAGCCCCAGGTCTCCATCTGTGTGGGAGAGCAGCCACTGATCCATGGTCTTCCTACCAGTGTCCGGTGGGGCCTGGGAGGTCTTGTCCCACAGTCTGTACCTGCCCAAGCCTGCCCCAGGAGAGTCTGTCCAGAGCTCCTGGTGGCAGCCGCACCCTCTCCCGCCTCACCCTCTCCAACTCTCTGAACTGATCGGCTGGAAACTATTAAAGCAAGGAGACCCAGCAGGCCGCCGTGTCCATGACTGGGTGTCTCCACCCTTAAAAAAAAAAAAGTGCAGTGAGCATAGGAATTTGTTCATAGTTGTTTTTTTTTTAAACTATAGTCTGGCCCTTCAACAATCTGAGGGACAGTGAACGGGCCCCCTGTTTAAAAAGTTTGAGGACCCCTGCTGTAGAGTATGTGCCTAATAGTGGGATTGCAATTCCCAGTCGCTTTAAATAACAACATGTCATTTTCCACAGTGGCTGTTTGTTTATTGTTTTTTTCATATGGGCTAGCATTGTGGGTGTAAAGTGTTCTTTCATTGAGGTTTTAATTTGCATTTCCCTGGTGGCTTGTGCTCATGAGTATTTTTCATGGGCTTGTTAGCCATTTGTACGTCATTTTGGTGAATTATCTGTTCATGTCTTTTTCCCATTTCTGTCCATCCTCTGTGGCCCCCCTGCCCCAGCCCTGTCCTCTGCACTCTTGGGGTACCCCCCTCACCCTGTCCATTCGCTGCTCTCAGAATCACTCTGCCCTGTGCTGGAACCCCTCCCCAGCACCCTGCCTTACCCTCCTCCTGCTCTGACTTCCTGGAGTCTGTTTGACCTGCTGACAGTCCATCCACTCCCCTGCGAGCAGTACTACCAGTGGCCACAGCCTCCTCTGGCACGCTCCTTTGCCCCTCACCCCTTGCTCTGCTCGGACCCCACAGAGGGACCCCACAAGGAGGCATATGCTCTGGGGACCGATGACATGTCTCACCGGGGATGTGGGAGAGCATTGTCGCTCCCTCATCACCAGGCCCACCCTGTCGTTGAGACCTCTACCCCTAGAAAGCCTTTGCTGTATCGTCAGCTCTGGCAGACCGCTTTCTAAACATCAGACTTGGCTGGCCTTCGTGATGACTCACACTCTGGGACTTTCTCCATAGCTGGAGAGGATAGAGCGAGCCAGTCTGCTGGGAGCCTAAGACGCTGTGCACCATGGGAAGGTTGTCTACCTCCCTCCGCATCTCCTCCACCTGTCTTTTGTGGAGGAGACCCGGTTACCAGTGGTTATGTGTTGGTCTGTGATCCGAAAGGTCAGCAGCTCAAAACTACCAGCCACTCCTCGGGAGATGATGGGGCTTCCTACTCCTGTAAAGAGTTTCAGTCTCAGGAGCCCCCGGGGGCAGCTCCGCCCTGTCCTCTGGGGTCACCAGGCAGTGAGTTTGGTTTGGGTTTTGTCTCTTGTTACCTGAAGATCTAAGTGGACCTGCATGCCTGACTCATCCTAAAGCTGCGTTCCCCTCTCTGCCCAGGTGGACACCCTCTGCCTGGAGGACCTGCACGCTCTGATTGCACAGGCGCTGTGCCTTCAAGGGAAGTCCATGGCCCACCTGGTGGACTTGCAGGTATGGACAGTGGCATCTTCCCACCTCCTGCTCTTTCCATTCCATTCCTTGGCTGTTGGCCTTTCACAGGGAAGGAGGAGTACAGGGGGGTGGGACTGATGTCCTGGGGTCAATGTTCAGGTATTGGGACCTTGTGAGGCCAGAGAAGTCATGGCTGACAGTGGTGCCAGGCCATCTCCCGTCTCACAATGGCACCCAATCAGTTGCTAGCACGCGCGTCTCAGCACTGTCTAGATGTGCAGAGAAGGGCTCGCATGGTCCTTCCTGCCTTCAGGACAGCACGCCCCTCCTGGTGTTGGGAATGAGCCTGCCCACATGCTGACCAGCCCATGGTGTCTGCCTGGTCTGGTCTGCACTGGGGACCAGTAGGGCGGCCATCGGCTCCCCAGAGGCGGCTCAGCAGCTCACCTCTGAGAGACGCTTCCCTCGAGGCTGCATCTTGCCACTTCTGTCCAGACAGGGGTGTGTGGACAGTGTCGCTCGTGGCCATTTGGACTCTGCTGCTAACTTCACCCAGGGGCCCAGCACGCTGCCCGCCCTCTCTGGCTGATGGATGGAGCACCCAGGCAGGCTCTGGCATGAAGGACGCTCTGGGTTTGCTCTGTACACACTTCCTGTGGTCACAAGTGTATCCATGGCTTTATTGATTGAGTGATTTTTTTTTCTTATTTTATTGGGGGCTTATACAACTCTTATCACAA
>NW_022107431.1:206002-207445 GCF_000313985.2 Echinops telfairi | reverse complement strand
CTCCCCCCTCCCTCATGAACCCTTGATAATTTATAAATTATTTTTATTTTGTCATATACAACACTAAGTTTAGTTGATCCAACCTCAGACCACTTACATATTGGATTTAATTCATAAACTAAGTAACTGTTCAAGTCAGTGAACAGTGCCAGAACATTTGCTGTGTTGTTAGCATTTTGAAACAAACTTTTTTTTTTTTTTATTCTTGTAAATCAGGTGATGGTTTACATTTCAGGTCATCAACTTTGTATTCAACAACCAGAACTGCTTATCAACCCCTCCCTCCCCCCGCCGTAGCTCCCCCAAGCTGCCCACCCTGATTTCTCCTCCTCGGGGCGTCATCTTCCCCTCGGTTCACCCAAGAGAGCCCCGTCTGCCCTGGAACGGGTGGCTTCTCTCTCTTTCCTTCCTCCTTGTGACCGTCCCAGTCACGGCCATCTGCTGAGTGTGTGCTTGTCCTCTTTTCCTCCATGCCAGAGTCAGGGGACAGCGCCTTCAGAAAGCACAGGGGACACTGACTAAAGGGGGGCGAGGATGAGACATGGGCAAGCAGGACTGTGTGGTTAGGCGAGAAAGGCCATCTGGACAGGAGGGGTTGTAATTCTTAGAGGACAGGGAAGTAGACAGGAAGGACGGAGGGAGGGGATTAGAGAACAGAGCTGTGGACAGATCTGGAGGAAGGGACAGGTGAGTGCTTGATGCCCAACTGACCACCTCCTCCATGACTGCTCAGGCTGTGCTGTGTGGCTGCCATTTGTACCAACAGGCCTTCTGTTCCCTCCTCCACGTCTCGTGGCTTCATGGAAGTTTCTCTCGGGCTCAGGCTCCAGCTCCTGGGGAGAGCGGGGCCAGTTGTGGTGGGTCACAGAGGCCTCTGGGGTGAGAGGAGCATTGGTCTCTGAGCGGGGAAGGTGGGGGATGTCACCCAGAAGTGCCTGTGTCTGCTGCTGCAGACCCTTAGAGCCCTGCCTAGCCCGGAGACTGGAAAGGCCAGAGCACGTCCCGAGCAGAGCCTTTTCGAGGCCCTGTGTGGCACCCTGCTCACAGCATTCGGCTGCCGACTAGAGGTAGGGGGTTCACGCCCAGGCATTCGTCTGATGGAGAGGGAAGGGGTGCAGTCTGTGTCCGCATCGTGGCGCTCTGTGAAGCGGCTCCCTGGGCTCGGCTGTGGACTGGACTGGACTCAGCTGCACGGGTTTGGTTGTGGTTTTGGTGGGTGTGTCACGTCTACGCCCAGTCAGGGTGCTTCCTCGGGACACACAGGTCACGGAGCAAGCCACAGCGGCACCGACTTCTGGCCTTAGATGCTCCACTCTCTGCTTGGTTAGGCTCAGTACCCCGCGTGTAGAACATCCCACCAGCCTCCAACGAGACGTCCATGTAGAGATCACATCCCCAGCCTGGCCCCTCAAGGTCCTCGAGACCAGATTGCTCTCCAGCTGC
>NW_022107431.1:186809-205902 GCF_000313985.2 Echinops telfairi | reverse complement strand
CTCACCTCCCACCTCCCACCTCCCCGCCTACCTGAGCCAGCCTTTCCTTTCTATGGCAGCAGGCTCGCGTGCCAATTACACACGCCAGGGGCCTCCAACACTCGTGGACAAAGCCCATCGTGTAATTCGCCATTTCCACATGCAAGTTGCGGTCCATGTCGTAGCAGTCAGGGAGCCCCAGACCCTGTGTATCTCAGCAAACTGTCCCGAAGCAAGGCGGGAAAGGGAAAGATTGATGCATTCCGGTTGTACTGTTGGAGAGACTGGGAGGTGTTCTGGTTTTCTGAGGAACACAGAAGCCACTCAGGAGAAATACAACCAGAACTGCCTGGGGAAGTAAGAGTGGCAAGCCTGGCTCACCCCGCAGGCAGAGCTGCAGGTCGGAGCAGTTGTATAGAAGATGCCATGTGTGGTAACGGAGAGGGCCGGTGAGGTGGCTCACACCGCAGCCTTGGGAATGGTGCCAAGCACCTGCACTGCCCTCGGCGGGGTGCGGCTCGTCCCCCTATAGCTGCTGTGAGCATTGTGCACAGTGTCTGTGCCGAGGTATTTGTACATACCTGGGACATCGCTGCTCCTCAGCTGTTCAGTAAAGCCGTTCTGTTTTTAAAGAGTCCTCTGCCAGGGCAAGGGACATTTCTATGCAAAGTTGCATCAAAGGATAATGTGGAGAACAAGTCTCCACCTCAAGATGCAGAAGGCAAAAAGCAAGTTTTCCAGAAATGAGCAGCAGAAGTGCTAGAGAAGCTTCTGGTCACCGCAGGTGCCAGGCAGCACTCGCTGTTCTGGGTGAACTGGGAGCCGGAGAGGTGGGCTGTAGAGGAACAGGACCTGAAATACGGGGCCGGCCAAGCCACTGCTACCCCGGCCTCTGCGGAGGCTCTGCTGATGTTGCCACCTTGCAGAACGAGGAGCCCGCTGGCACTTTAAGGCTAGGATACCGTATGTACCTGAACAGCAGTGCACACAGACCTGTCTGGGCTCAGCACCTCTCCTGGGCTGAAGCGCCAAGCCCCGGGAATGTACTCTGCCCACCCCACACACACCCCTGCTGCCTCTGTGCCAAGAGCTCTCAGCCGGAGGGCTGGGCTGTGGTGTGCCCGGAAAAGAAGTGACTAGCAAGGGCCCTGTGTGGTGCAGGTCCTGGGGGCCAGAGAGGGCCACCGGCTGCACCGCGCATCTGGGGCTGGGGCTCTGACGTGCAGAATCAATGGGAAGAGGTGCGGGGCAGGGGCACAGCTGAGGTGCGTGCAGTAGGTGCTCACACGGGTGGTGTGTGGTTCAGGGTGTGTACATGGGGGGGTATGTACAGTAGGGTGTGTGTCTTTGGTGTCTGTGTGCACATGTATGATGTGCATGTCTGGTATATGTACATGTGCACGTTCGTGTATGTGGCATGTGTGTGTCTGTATGTGGATAAATTGAGCATCTGCCCTGGAGTCGGGCTTCTTACCAACTGCCCCAGTTCCCAACCAAACAGCAGGAGGCCCGAAGCTGGAACTGGTGGCCTGGCCTTTGGGGTCCCAGTGCCCACTGCTCCCTTGACACCCCTGGGCCTGTTAGGAGGCCTCGTCCGCGTGACCCCTGGGTGGCTTGTGCCCGTGCCTACACGGCTGCTTAGGGGGCAGCCAGAGGCTTCCAGAGCCGTGGGCGGGGCCTCAGTGCTTGTCTGGTGTTATGGGGATGGGCCTTCAGTGTGTGCTCACTGCCATGGGGTTCAGTGGTGCTGGTGGCGGTTGAATGTGGGAGCCTGGAGAGGTCTGGACTGAGCAGAGCGTCTTGGCTGAGGGCCAGAAAGGCTGGAGGGGCAGAGGGAAGGACTGTGCAGGGCCTGGTGCTCACCAGTGGCCTCATGGCTGCGTTCCACTGACCAGAGCAGCTGATGGGGTCGGTGCAGCCATCCCGCACACATGCAGTGGTTGGGAGCTGGTGGTGAGACAGGACTCGGCAACCATGCATGAGGTGGAAAGGCAGCCCGGCTGCCGGCTTTCTGCTCACAAGGGCTCCTTCCACTCGGGCTCCCTCTGGGGTGGGGGGTCAGCTGTACTGTGTGTGTCAGTCCCAAGCCCCAGTGCTGCCAGGAGGCTGAGGCCCCAGGTTTGCATGGGAAGGTGCTGGCTACCTGAACACTTAGGAGAGGTCAGTGAGAGCCTGCAGCAGGGCTGCAGCCCACCAGTGTGTCTCTGGAAGGAAGGGCGTAGAGCCATGGGGAGAGGGTGGGGCTCTCACAGAGGGACCACCAGGGCGGGGTGGGAGGGAGCTCGAAATGCAGTTACCCACGTCAGCCTAGTGGTGTTTGGCATCTGCCCTCAAGTCATTTCTAGCATCCAGACCTCATTGAGGACCAAGCACTGCTCAGTGCCCCGAAAGCTGCCTCAGGTGAGAGGTCAGCAGTGTCAGTGTAGATGCTGCCTGGCTGTCAGGAGATTGCTCATGAATGGATAGAATCTCGTGTGGAACCTTCTGGCCAGAGGCTGTTGCTTGTCATCCTGTTGACAGTTAAACACTGACCTTCCAGCAGCTGCATTTGGTCTGGATTGACCTGGTGTGGGTTCCACAAAGTGTCATTTCAGTAAGTGCTAAGAGACCTCAGGGAGTGAGCCCCTATACACACACCCTGCTGCTCTGTTTACTCATAAACAGTCATCCTCGGGACTGGTTCTTCCGGGAGCTTCTCTCCTCCAGGTGCCATCCAAAACACCTCTGGCCTGTTTCCCAAACAGCCCCTACTTGTGCTTGATGGAAGTAAGACCCTGGCTCCCTGAGAGGAGATGAGTGGCCTTTCACGCGGCCCCAGGAGGGGAGAGGTTCCCTGCTGTGCAAGCCCTGTGCGGTTTTGGTCTTGCTCACCAGACTCTCCAGGCCCCCATTTTCACCCTGCTGTGTCCAGTGCTTCTCAGCCAAGGTGAGCTGAACCCTTCCTAACTGACCATGGAGAGCAGTGTGAGTTAGCTTCAACCTTACATCGTCGCTAAATGCAACCACCCAGCAAAATGCATTCTGGGAAATGAGACTTTATGGACTGAGCCTGCTGGAAGCAACTTGTTCTGTCTCCCTGACCCCCAAGGAGCAAAACCAGCTGCGGGTGTTGTGACCCCCTGGGTATAAACTGAGGTGCCTGCTCCCCAGGGCTGTGATCCCTGGGTGTAAACAGGTTGGTGCCCTGCTATGTCTGTCTCCAGCTCCAGATGTAGGGCCAGGGAGCAGAGCCACGGTCCAGAAACTGGATTCCCATGCCATCTCGACAGGTCTCCCCTGGGCTGACCAGACGGCGCAGTGGCAGCAGGTCCAAGGTGCCTCGCTGCCATGGGGATGGGGCTGCCTGTGCACCTCTGGAGTGGGGAGTCAGGACGAGGGGGCGCTGGGCTCCTGCAAACGGCCCTGTGGGGAGCTGGTGGCAGAGCCCTCCTGAGGTTTTGACTGCACTAGACCACGCAGAACAAGCCTCATGTTGGGAACGCGTCTATCTGCCAGGACAACTGCCCTCGGCCCCCAGTCGCTGTCCCACCAGGCAGGCTCTGGAGGCTGTGTCACCGCCATCGAGGAGCGGGCCCTTCCCCTCAGCAGGGCTGCTGTCTGCCCGCCAGTCTGTGCCGTGAGGGCAGGGAGTGTTCCGTCAGCACTGTACAGCACCTGGTCAGGCAGTTGGGGCTAGGGTGCCTGGGGATCAGCTCTGTGGACAGGTGAGGTGGCCAGGACTCTAGCTCCCAGGGAGCTGCTGGGGGTGGGGGTGACGCCGCAGTGTTTGTTCCTGGGCTGCATTACAAACATACCACCCAGTCAGGGTCTTGCTGGACCCACCCAGCAGTCGGGCAAGGAGGGCCTGCACTCACACCAGCCTTGGTGACAGCCCTGCACTGACTGGGTGACATGCTCATTGATGGAGAGTTGGTGTGCTCGTACTTGGGACATGAGTATAGCAAGTGTACACTGCTGCTGCCCCACCTCCCTGCTGACAGCCCAGCCCTCCCCTGGGCAGGCTGAGCTGGGCGGACACGCGTCTGCACAGAGGGGACCCCAGGCCAGGCCCCCGGAGCCAACACACTAACTGGCTGTACAAGGCAGGACGGGTGCTGCCACAGCAGGCTCCCTCTGCTTCACCAGCACAGCGTCCGCATCGTCCTCCAGCGAGGCATTCACAACACATTCTGTGAGATGGGGTGTTGGCGCGGATCTTTAGAAGGAGGTCCCCAGCCTCGGTGCTCACCTCCGAGTGACCGGTGAGTTTCAGCTGCTAACCTCGTGGTTAGTTAGCCATCCAGTGCTTAACCCACAGTGCCCCACGGGCTCTGAAACCAAACCACTGCCTAGGTGCAAGCTGGAATCAGTGATCCTTGGGCAGTTAGCCGCAGAGGCAGCAGTTTGAGCCGCTCCCGGAGAGAAACACGGAACTTGCTTTCTGCTCCTGTCACGTCACACCTGAGCAGCCACAGGAACAGCTCGGCGCCGTCCACCAGGCCATCGTGAGGGCTGACCGACTTCCCTGCCCGGGCCGGCGCTCAGTCTTCAGGGAAGCAGAGAGGGTGCAGAAATGACCACACTTTGAAATGGCCTTGTGCACACAGTTGTGGCGGGTTGCCAGACGCCGTGTGACTCAGCAGGTGGGGTGCTGGTCAGCCGTCTGTGAGGCCAGTCAGCTGCACCCCTCAGAAAACCATGGGTCAGGGGGCCCGGGGGAGGTGGTCAAGCCTGGACGTGAGGCCAGGGCACGAGGGAGAGCACTGCAGCAGGCCTGGTCTGCCGAGGTGGGCCCTGGGTCTGAGCCAACTGTGACCCAGCCAGCAGCCGCCCTGATTGACGGTGTGCTGCAAAGCACATCCTTCAAGTTGTGTCCCTCCCCCTCCGAAGTGCTCCTCACTCTTCACGTCCACTCGCTGCCCTTGAAGGGGACAGCCATTTCCACGACTGCTGGGAGTCACGCGGACCCCAGAGGGTGTTTTTGAGTAAAGTTCAGGGTGATCTTAGGGCAGTAGTTTTAGGGGCTCCCCCAGCATCCATGACTGAGGAGGTGTGGCATTCATGAGGATCTGCAGTTCTTTTCTGCATCTCCACCCCACTCCGCTCTGTTCAAGATTCTTCTGTAAATCTGATCCAATGTCCAGTGATGGTAGCCAGGAACGCCCTGTACTGATACATTGTTCATGGAGGCCATCAGCCGCCCATCTGAGCCCTCTCCAGTTCTGACCCTGCTGCTTACCTTGCTGTCCAGGTGGACAGGGCCCGAGGTAAGCCTGGCGTGCCTCTGGCCAGCTCCTTGGGCCCCAGGCTGTGCAGAGAGAGGCAGAACAGAAGCCATAGAGATAGGCTGGTCAACTAGGGTCCCACAAAACCATTACCTTAAACCTCCAACCTAGGTAACCAGCCGCTCAGCTACTCAGTATTATAAAGAGAACCTTCACACAGTGTTGCCAGTTAAACTCCCTAGGTACACAGCTTGTTGACAGCAGTTACAGGAACCGGCGATACAGTGCTCTCCTTAATCTGCCGAGGTTCCCACTGGCGATGCCCTGCCTCCCGCCCTCCCAGCCCATGTTGCTGTGAGGGCCCGTCAAGTTGGGTCCTGAGCCATCCTCACCAGGGTTCCCGTGCCTGGGCCCCTTGTTGCAGCCACCGTGTCCATCTATCTTTGAAAGTCTTCCTCGTTTTCACTGCCCCTCTACCCACCATGATGTCCTCCAGGGACTGGTCTCTCCCGACAACATGTCTAAGGTACATGAGATGAAGCCTCCCCATCCTGGCCGTACTTCCAACACAAACTTGCTTCTCCTCTTAGCTGCCCTTGGTACTTCCAGTATTCGTTATTGGATGTCCACTTGCACAGGCATATGGGGCAATTGGAAATGCTATGGCTCAGGCCAGGCACACCGAGTCCTGCTGACCGCTAGCGAACCACTTGTCCTTACCTTGTGATCCAACAGAAACCGTACAGTATTTGGCACCTTATGACTGGCCAGTTTGCTTACTTGGGCAGTTCCAGGGCACCTTGCTATGGCCTGCGTGCCAGGTGGTTTGCTGTCTGCGCCAGCGGGGTGCGGCAGCCAGGGTGTACATGGGGGTTGGAGGCCAGCTCGGAGCCCTGAGGGGGCCCCTCAGGAAGCCTGCTGAAGCCCGTGACTCTGCCCCCACAGCTCGAGCGCATTGACCCCAGGGCCGTGCAGCTGGCCTCCCTGCTCCTCCGTGGCCTCACCACGCTGGTGTTTGTCAACAGTGCGTGTGGTTTCCCTCTGAACGTGAATGACTTCATGCCCTGGAATATCTTTGATGGGAAGCTCTTTCATCAGAAGTACCTGCAGTCCGAAAGAGGGTACGCAGTGGAGGCCCTTCTGGAGCAGAACGTGAGTCTGCATGTGTGGGGCCTGGCCAGCTGACTGACTGCTGCCAGTCACAGTCACAAGGCCATGCATGCTCATAGCCGTCAGTCACAGTCACACAGGGTCATAAAGTCAGGCTTGGTCAAGACAGTTGGACGCAGCCATGCGGAGTCACCACCCTTAAACCTGCTCCCAGCTGTTAGTCCTGGTCACAGGTGTGAAAGGAGGCCCAAGAGCACCCTGCTGGGGCCCAGCAAGCACCTGACCTACATGCTCTGTCCTGCAACCCTGCAGGCAGACACATCTGCTGGGATGATTCCAGGACTGCAGCCCCCTCCCTGGTGGGGAGATGGTGTCGCTTCAAAGCTGCAGGAGGGTTCCCCACCCCACGACTTCTGCCCCAGAGCCAGACTCCCACCCAGCTCTAATTTCCAACTTTCTGCATTCTGTGCTCCTCCAAGAGGTGCTGCAGCCACAGGCCTGATGACAAGCTGGGTGGTCAGGGCTCACTCCTTGCGAGTAGACCCCCAAGGTGGCCAGTTCACGGGCTTCTGACTGCACTCGGTCCTGTTGGGTGAGGGGAATCACTGCAGGGCTCTCGTGTCCAGAGGCAAGAGCAAGGCTGCCATGACCAGGAGGGCACATGGGCTCCTTGAGACAGCGCACTCTTCACCCTCACCCACAGGGGCTGGGCCCTCACGTCATGGCGGGCAGCACTGCTGAGAGCCCGTCCTTACACAGCCTGAGGTCGGGGTTCCCCACACCCAAATTGCTCCCAGGATCAGGCCCACTGTCAGGGTCTCCCAACCTGCACTGCCCCCTGGATCTCCCATGCCCACACACCCCACACCCGGGGGTCCAGCCTGCAGTCGGTCGGGCCCCAGGGTCCCTGCCTGGGGCAGGCTGAGCTCCCTGCGCACTGAGGCCCCGCCCTGTGTTTACAGAGGGCCTGGCTGGCGTGTTTCCAGAGCCTCAAGGCAGCGGTGGTCAAGGCCTGCCTGAAGGAGAGCAGACGCATTGGGAGCCGGCAGCCCTGGGGCATGCCCCATACAGGTGGGCGGGGCACATGGCTCTTCCGGCAGAGGAGCAGGGTGCACAGAGTCCATGGCAAATGGGTGGGTAGGGTAGGGGCTCCCATCCAGGGTGAGTGGGGCACGGGAGGCTCCAGGAGGCTGGAAGAGGCATGAATTGGGTGTGACAGGCTGCCGGAGCACTGGCTGCTCTGGATACAAGTCAGGAAGATGCAGGTGCTCCTGAGCTGCTGTGTGGGTGCAGCAGTATGCGTGTCCCCACCTCAGTCTGCAGCACAGCCCCCTTCTTCCCTGCCGGGTGGCCCCATCTGCACTGTAAGGGAGCCCAGTGCAGTCTTCCGCCCACCTTGACCGGCTCTCAGGATGAGCATGTGACAGCCCAGTGACGTGTTCACTGTTCCACAGGGCCCAGGGCAAGACAGCAGACGAGTTCTGGATGTAGCCCCCAGGGACAGCCGTGGAGGGAGCAGGGACCAGGTGAGTCAATGCCCCTCGCAGAAGGCAGCTCCTGGTGGTATTTTGAATTCCCTTCTGACCCATCTTTGGCCACTGTCTCTGATGGTGTCCCCTGCTGCCGTAAGGCTGCCAGTGTCTGACAGTGTCCCCTGCTGCCGTAAGGCTGCCAGTGTCTGACAGTGTCCCCTGCTGCCGTAAGGTTGATAGTGTCTGACAGTGTCCCCTGCTGCTGTAAGCCCTCCAGTGTCTGACGGTGCTCGGCTGCTGTATCTAAGATCTTCAGTGGCTCATTCCTCGAAGTGGCATCTTATTTCTTCTTTGTAGTCTGGAAGCTCCGCTGAAACCTGTCGACTGTGGGTAGCCCTGCGGGCATTTGAAATACCAGTGGCATTGCTTCCAGCATCACAGAGGACGACAGACTGACGGACAGTGAGACTGACATTCGTGGCTAACAGTCTGACAAAGCCTCTCTCACACCCTGATTCAACGTACCTCTGTCACACCACCTGTCTTGCTGAAGCCTCACAAAACATCTTCATGGCACAAGCCTGTAGTCAGAGAGGAGGTGGATAGACAGGCTTCTCACTGGTTGGTAACTGACATCAGAAATCAAAGCCCAGCCCAGACGTTGCCAGCAGATTGTCTTGGCCCGGAAGGCCCGCCCTTGGGCATCTGTGCTGAACTAGCACAGTAGATCTGCCCTATTCAGGATGGCGGAGAGAGGGATCTTTGGTAGCATAGTGAGTTACATGTTGGGCTGCTAACCACAAGGTCAGCAGTTAGAGTCCAGCTGCTCTCCGGACAAAGACATGCCTTTCAACTCTTGTGAACTGCCTTACAAACCCATAGAAGCAGTTCTGCCTTATCCTATAAGGTCTCTCAGTTGGAACACCTGGCTGGCAGTGAGTTTGGGGTTTTGTGAGGGAGAAGGAGAGAAAGGCAGAGGGGCCGGCCCTCCAAGTGCAGCAAGAGCACAAGGAGCTGTTGAGAAAGCCAGCAGGCTTTCTGGAACACGGTAAATGCTTGCTTAATGAATAAGTGAGTGGCCGTACACGAGGAAGGAGGTCATGAAGTGTGAGCATGTGGGTTTGGCGTCGCAAGCTCTAGAATCCCAAAGGCCCTCTGCCACTTGACTTGAAATTGTACACTGTCCAAATGAGGTGCTATTTCTTATTGTCTTAAAACCCTCCAAGGGCTCTCCCACTGCCACTTACTTCCAGCTTCTGTCCAGGCTCCTGTGTCCTCGAACTCGTCCCCTCCCAGCCACACCCATGGCCCCTGCAATCCCCCTAGGTTCAGGAGCTAAAACTGCAGTGACTGGCTGAGACACCCTGGAGCATGACTCCAGCTCTGTGCACACACACACAGTCTGCTGTGTAGACCCCCTGCTAGTGCGCCCACGCTATCCGAGACACTGGTGGGTGGAGACTGAATGCTGACATGCCCGCATAATTGCATTCATCGTCAGAAAGAAAATCTCAAGATCCGTCTCTGAGCACAGTGCTGTCTGCCCCAGGATTATAGCTATAGCACATAAGGAGATCTGGTTAACACAACTGCAACTCAGATTTACCTACAACCTCTAAAACTAGTGATGAAGGCATTGAAAAACCTTGCCAACTCCTTCCATCCGAAATGGATCAGACATAATGAAGATGCACCGGAGATCGTGAACAACGGGAATGTAAAAGTTGGAAACAACTTCCAAACAGTGCTTGGGAAACACGGCCTTGGTGATAACAGCAAGACTGGAGACTGCCTGAAGGAATTCTGCAGGACCAGGAACTTCTTCAGCACAAGTCACAGTTTCTAGCACCAGCCTCGCCTGTGGGACACACAGGAATCAAACTGACTGTGGCTGCTGGCAGAGAGTAGAGAAGCTCCATTTCGCAACTCACACAGGCCAAGTGCTTTCTGTGGAACAGACCTTCAGGTGCTCATTCAATTGGAATTGAAGAAAATTAAAACAAATCCACAGGAGACACAACACAACCTTGCGTGTATCCCCCGTGAATTTCGAGAGCATCTCACGTGGGTTTGAAGCATGCACACCAGTGACAGCAGACCTGATGAGCTGTGGGGTGACTAAGAACATCATCCACAAAGAAAGCAAAAGGAGAGAGAAGATCAAAGTAGACGTCACGAGGAACTCTTCACCTTGCTCTTGACCTCAGAGTAGCAAAAGCAAGTGGGAGAAATGATGGAAGATGAAGAGCTGGACAGAAGATTCCAAAGGGCAGCTCAAGAAGACAAAGTATTGGAACAAAATGTGCTGGAGTGAAGCCCATAAGGGAAGGCCACGCTCAGCTTAGTTTAAGCTGAAAGGACTAAAGAAAAAAATCCAAGCCTTGAGTTGCACTATGGGAAGATTCTGTGGACATGATGCTCGGTCAAGTGGACGGTCAGTGAGAAGAAGACCCTCCATGAGATGGCACGGGCTGCCACCGTGGTTCAGATGTATCCTTTGTAAGGATGTGCCAGGCCAGGCACTATTTTGTTCTGCTGTACAGAGGGTCTCTCTGAGCCAGGACCAACTCGATGGTGCCCAGCTACAGCGGCCTGGCCAAGACAATGACTGATGCAGAAGGCGCCAAAGGAGACAGAAGGAATACCGGAGGATGCCAAAAGTATCTAATAGACAGCCGCCACATCAAGACATGTAGCAGATGACCAAGGAGCGGTACAAGGAAAAGAAGAGGTCCAAACTGCACGGAAGGAGCTAGCAAAGTACAAGCTTCGAGAATGGGCGGGATACTAATTAAAAGGTTTAAAAAGTTGAGGCACTGGAAGCACTCACTCCTCTATATGAAGAAATGTGGAAGACAGTTACTTGGCCAACCAACTGAAAAATGCATATTAGTATCCATTCCAAAGAAGGGTGACCCAACAGAAGGAGCAAATTATAGAACATCATTAATATCACATGGAAGTAAAATATAGGTGAGGATAATTCAGAAAGTGGTTGCAGCAGTACATCGACAGGGAGCTGCCAGGAATTCAAGCCAGACTCAGAAGAGGACAGAGAACAAGGGATATCATTGCTGACATCAGATAGGCCTTTGCTGAATACAGAGAATACGGGGGGGGGAGGTTACTTATATTTTATTGACTACTACACAAAGGCATTTTACTGTATGGATCTTAACAAACTGGATAACCTTGAATAGATTGGGAATCCCAGAATGCTTCATTATGCTCATGTGGAAGCAGTGGTTGTGCAAACAACAAGGGACTACTACATGGTTAAAAGCAGGAAAGGTGTGTGTCGGAGTTGCATCCTCTCACTATACTTATCAGTATGCTGAACAAATAATCAGAGAAGCTACAGAGTGTGGCATCAGCATTGGAGGAAGGGTTAACAATCTGAGATCTGCAGACGACTCCACCGGCTTGCTGAGAGTGAGGAGGACCTGCAGCACTTGCTGATGGAGATCGGACTGCAGCCTTCATGTGGATGACGACTCATGTCAAGAAGACCCCAGTCCTCACACCTGGGCCATCTAGCAGATGGAGAAAGGGCTGAAGTGGCCAGTGTTTCGTGTTGCTTGAATCCATAATCCATTACTGCTCATGGACACAGCAGCCAGCTCCAACGGAGCATCACCTCAGGTCAGCCGTTGCTCGGACCTCTTTAAAATGTTGAAGCGTAAGGATGTCATTTTGAGGACTAAGTTGTACCTGACCCAGGTACACCACGCTACTTCCAGTTGCTTCCCATGCGTGTGAAAAGTGGACGTTGGATAAGGAGGAGCAAAGGCGAGCCGGCGCGTTGGGAGGACAGTGCTGGTGACCAAGATGGAGGAAGCACCACAGAGGCCAGAGGAACAATCAGCAGAGTGTTCCTGAGGATGGCGGGTGGCGAGACGTCATCTCAGAGATCGGGAAAGGCCAGTCCCCGGGAAGGACTTTGTGCTGGTCCAGTAGAAAGGCAGTGGAAGTGGGTGGACACTGGCTGCAGCAGTAGGCTCCAGTAGCACCATTGTGCGGCCGGCCCAGAACCAGGTGGTGTTTCTTGCTGTTGCACCTGAGCTCGTTGTGAAGTGGGACCAACCCGATGTCATATGACAGTGCAAGTATCAAAACGGACTGTCCAGGCAGTGGGCATTCCTCCCTCACCTGTCCCACCTGCAGAGGTGGCACGGTCTTACTCTGGGAGTCTTTATAACTCCAGGCCAATGTCTCGGTTGTCGAGTAGTGGCCAGGGGACCCTGCCCTTGTCCTGTCCTGTGGGTGTGTGGTGCCATAGCACGTGGATATCGGGCAGGGAGTGGTGTAGATGGCCCTCCAGGGAGGTGGTCTCAGAGCCCGTAGCGGGAGCTGGTGGGGCTGAGAAGAGTGGCTGGTGGCACAGGCTCAGAGCGAGCAGGCTGGAAGCAAAGGAAAAGGGGAACAGACAGCCCCGCTGGCTCCAGGTACAGACAGAGGCCAAAGCTGGAGGGAGGATGGAGCCTCTGCAGACCCGGGGCGCATCAGACAGGAGCGGTGCTCAGGCATGGTCCGAGGTATGGCTGAGGGGTGAAGGCTGTCGTTCTGAGAGCTGTGAAAGGTGCAGCACTAGGAGGGGAGGACCTCCCCCTTGGCGGGTGGAGGTTGTTGGTCCGGGGCTTGGCAGGGAGAAGGTGGACACAGCAGGGGCTCTGGTTACTCATGGGGACGCACCTGCAGGGTTTCTCGGGGTCATTGGGCTGTCTGTGTGGCGAAGAGCACCTGGTGTCTGTGGTCCATGGGCCTTTGGGAGTATTTGAAAGACTCAGTGAAGAATCAAGGACACCGTTTGTCGCTCCTCAAGGTTGGTTTCCTCTGGGCTTCCCGAGGAAAGTTAGGCCTGCAGCCCTCAAGCCCTGAGTGTCTTCCTGTGCCTGGGCCCGTCAGACCCCCACCGCTCTCCAGCTGAGTGCGGGCCCAGCACCGGGAGTGTGATGGTCTCACGCTGTACCCCGGGGGTTCAGGGTGGTCCCAGGATCTTTGATGATGCTGGAGCCGGTCCTCAGCTCCCACTGGGTAGACCCCAATAAACACTGTGGCCAGGCTGACTGGGCAGCAGCTTTCCTCAGTGCGTGTACAAGCCGACCACGGTTCTGGGGACTCCCTGATGCTCTGTGGACGTCTGACCCCAGCCTGCCTTGCTTTAGGACACCCCTGACACATGGGAAAGGACAGCACGGGCCTTTTGAAGTCCTCCTGAGCCAGAGGGGTGAGCAGGCCTCCAAGGATGCAGGGAAACAGTGCGAAGAAGCTTCGTGGACGAGTAACACTCAGACAGGCTAGTAAGCAAATGTCTGCTTGCTCTCATCATTGCCGTTGCTAAGCAAGAGCCGGTCTTGCTGGAGAGTCAGTGGCAGATGGGAGTTGTCCCCAGAGAACTCTGACATCATCGGGAGCTACAGGACAGAGTGGGTTTCTGAGACGGTCACTCCACAGAACACACAGCCTCGTCTCAGCCACTGGGTTTGAACCACTGACCTCGTGGTCAGCAGCTAACTGTGTACGCCCCAGGGCCCCTGTTCTCAGGGAACTGAGCACTGAGAGCCCGTCCTCCAGCCAGTGGGAAGCTTCTGGCGGAGGCCTTCAGCTGGGAGGTGACAGCAAAGAGGGAGAGACCAAGGCTCTGAGCAGTGTGTAGGCTTCCTGCTGTGGCTGGGTCTTGAGGGTGGCAGCTCCTGCTGCCATTCCCTGGGCAGGTAGACGTGGACCAGGTGGGAAGTCCCAGTGGTTTGCAACAGAATTCACAAGGCAAATTCTTTGTGCTAACAAAACTGCTAGAAACCTCACAATCACGGGAACAGCTCCCTATCCAGAGAGGGAGACCCCCCAAAGCTACGGGGGGGCCGCCCTCTCCTAGCCCCCCCCCCAGCTTTGTCTGAGGCCGAGGTGTGAACCTCACCTGGCCAAGGTGACAAACTTAAAAGCACAGGAGCTTGTGAGATGCCCCAGGTGCTGTGGAGAACAAAGGGCAGCTGGGTGAGAAATGGTCCCTGCCTCCTGGGGTGGACAGGAAGGACCTGTGAAATCTCACAGCTGGAGCTGCTGGGCCCCGCCCTGAGGCTGTAAAGCATGTCTGACCCTGCTGCACCTGGGGCCGCATCACCAGAACCCCTTCTGATGGAAGTGTGAGGGCAGGGGTGGGCACAACAGGACCAGGGGAGGAGTGGGGCGGAGGGGCTGGAGGAGGACTGGGGAGAGCAGGAAGACCGGAGCCAGCAGGGCTTCTCAGGGCGTTTCCCGTCCAGGTGTGGGCCAGGCACCCTCCTCTGAGCCTTGCCGTGTCTGCCTCCCAGGAAGGCACAGAGGCATCACTGCGGACAAGTGGCCCGGCTCTGGGCTCAGTTGAGGGAGGACACCCATCCATCACAGAGCACTGGGCGTGGAGAGGGCAGCTCTGTCCTGAAGGCGGCAGGGTTCCCACGTGGATGGACTAGTTAGACGACTGTCTCGGCGCTGGGTGACCGAACAGAAAGCAGAATAGGCCCTGTCCCAGAGGACAGTGGAGCCTGCTGCTGGGAAGCACACTGGAGCCAGGCTTAGTCGCTCGTGGTGTAATGTGGTCTTGTTTCGTTTCTCTTGTCTGACCAGGTAGCCGACAGTACGCACATGAGCAACGGAGAAAGTACTCGAGGCCTCTGGGTAAGTGCCTCCTCCGTGGTCCACTCCCCAGAGAGGAGACACCCCGGACCCTGGTGTCTGGTGTCACCTGGAGACACCTGGTGTCAGGCACTGGGCCCCGGGCCAAGCCAAGCAGAAGTGGGAGCAGTCAGTCCCCTTGGGACCCAGACACAGGTATCCCAGTGCCCCACCGCTCACCTACTTTGGGTGCCTCAGGCTTTGTCTCTGGAATGAATATCAGTGCAGCTGTGCTAAAGCCTTGTGTTGTAACTGAACTGAAATTATTTTGAAAGAACTGGCATCAACCTGGCACCATAAGTTGCTTTAATTATCCAAACTCCCTGCCAGCATTCCCCCCCACCCAACCCCCCCGCCCCGGAAGGGAGCCCAGCAGGAAAGGGGGAAGGCAGATCTACCTTGTGCCCCATGGAGCCACTGAGAGGGGTCTTCCAGGCACCTCGGCCTAACTGGGCGCCTTTGATTGATCCGCAGGCTGGGCAGGCCCTCATGATTTCCAGCTCTGTTTCAAGTGAAGTGCCTCAGTGCTGGCTGCTGCAGAGGGGGGAGGGGAGGTCTGGTGGTGAGGCGGGGTCCACACTGGCCTTGCTTACTGCAAGGTCAGATGGTCAAATCCACTAGCCACTCCTCAGGAGAAAGACGCGGCTGCCTACTCCGCTAAAGAAATGTAGTCTCAGAAACCCAGGGGGCAGTTGTGCCTTCCACTGCAAGGTCACTGTGAGTCGGAACCCGCTCAAAGGCAGCGAGGTGAGTGTGTGGTTGTTGGTTTTGTTGTTGTTTAGTTTGGCAGCTGCAGACAGAAACAAATTACATCTATGTAATTGTTTTTCTGCTATTGTTTCTTACTATCATACATGATTACAGTAAAGTCCCAAATGCTAGTCAGTTACAATGAAGAGGAGTTCAGAATAACTCCAGGAAAGAGAACCTTTTCAAACTTCCCAGGTTACCCAGCACAGTAAGGAATACTCAACCCAGTGCAGCCAGGTGGAGGGGGCGGATGTGCACACGACTGTATGTGCTGAACATGTGTGTATGTGTCTGAGCACAGGTGCACACGTGAGTAAGTGTGTGCACTAGTGTCTGCATGAACTTGTTTGTGTGTGTATGTGCATACACATGTCAGGGTGGGCATGAGTGTAAATGTACATGAGCACATGGTACACTTGTATTAGAGTGTATGGGTATGTTTGTACACCCGTGTGCATGAGTGTGTGCACTTATGAGTGTGCATACATAAAAGTGTCCATGTGTGTGAGCGTGAGTATGCATATGTGAGCATAAGTGTCCTGTATGACTGAACATGTGTGCACATAAGTGCATGTCTGAGTGAGCATATATGTTCAGGCAAATGTGCATGAGTGTAACGTGTGAGCTTGCATAAGAACGTGTGTGTACAAGTGTTAGTGCCATCGTGAGTGTGTGCACATGTGAGCGTGTGCAGAAGCACACAGCCACGTCAGGCCTGCTGTGAGCACGGATGGGGCTTCCCTGAGCAAAAGCTGAGCTCCTTGCAGGTCAGAGGCACCCTCTCAGGTGGCGCTGACCGGGCACTTCCTCCTGGGGAAAGGTTCTAGAAGTGCTGCTGTGGCTTCTGGTTCCTTGCCTATCTGCAGTCTCAGTTCCCTGGCACTCCTTCTGTCCACCCCCACCCCCTTTGTCAGAATCAAGACCCCTATCTTGGAGTGTCAGCTGTCCCAGCAAATGCTCTCATTGGTGATGCTGAGACCCTGGGCTGGAGAGGCAGGGCAGCAGCATGGGTGGCCAGGCACCGGCACCAAGGGCAGTGGGGTCATACACATGAGGTCAGAGCTAAGCCTGGGACAGGGGCAGTGTCCACACCAGGCAGGGCTGCCGGGACATGGAGACCTCTGCACACTGGACTGGTCAAGAGTTAACTCGGAGAAGCAGGGTACAACCTTCCAGTGAGGCTCAGATTCTCCTTGTAAACCCACTCTAAATGCCCACCCCTTGCCTCTCCCTCTCCACCACAGAGCATCTGATGCACACACACAGGCCCCGCCCTGACTCCTTCACACCCTGTGCCCCAACACTCCAACCCCATGGTCACCCCTCAGTCCCGCACCTGGGCTCCCCTGCACCCCAGCCCTGCCCCAACAGTCACTTCAACACCTCCCCACCCTGGTCCTGCACTCCAGCCCCTCCACACAGGGCCTCCTGTCCGAAGGATGGGAGAAGCTGACTGAGGTGACAGCCCTACTCAGGTGAGTCACAAGCTTGTTCTGTTCCAGGACGTCCAAGTGACCCGCAGTGAGCAGGACTGGCAGAGCCCCTATGGAAGAGAACGCACCCTTTCACCATGGTGCCCGCAGCCAGCACCCAGCGTCTCTGAGCCTCACCGTGCCAAGGGGTGGCCCCACCCTGTGGCCTCAGGGCCGTGTCCTTGGATGGCCACCATGGGCAAATTGCGGCAGGATGCTGGGGGGGTAATAAAGCAGAGCGTGTTGTCCTGTGTGCAGCCCCACTGCAGCCCTGGGGCACATCCTGCATATACACAGCGCTTCAAGCGTGTGAGTTCACGTGCGTGTTCACAGGTCCTGCCCCTGTCCCCACCCCCTTCCTCAATTCCATTGCCTGCGAGTAGTGGGACCCAGTGGTGAGCTGGACTGAGCAGCACCCTGCAAGCTCTTCACTGATGGTGCTCTGTCCGCCCTCGGGGCGCTGGGTGGTAGTGCGGCCAGTGTCGGGGACCAGGCTTCTAGATGTGTTCACTGCTCCATCCAGCTGTCCACACTGGCCTGGAACCTTGAGCCAACATCAGAGGGGGTGAACAAGAGGACAACACCAACAGGTGGGGTCAGAGTGACCTCAGGGCTCCCACAGAGCTGAGATGGTCCAGCACCCACATGCTCCACAGGTCCCGGTGGACAGGCAGACAGGTGCTTTTCCTGACCTTGTGTATCCGACTGACCAGAAGCCACCTATGCATGCAGGCTCCCAGACTAGGCCCCCTGTGGAGAGGGGGGCTGTCAGCGCGCGCGCGCACACACACACACACACCAACCCCAGAAAGCCAGGACTGGGGGATGCCCCCAAGGGGAGAGCAAGGGCCAGAGGGGTGGGGGTGGTGTGTGTGTGTGTAAGAGTGTGTCCAGGGGAGGGGTGGGGATGGTGTGTGTGTGTGTAAGTAAGAGAGAGACTGTCATGGGAGGGCGGGGGTCATGGCAGCATCAGTCCACATGTAGGCCCGGGCAGTGTCCCTCATGTGGCTGCCCTGCACCTGCCCCACAGACTGCCTCTGGAGGCAAGCTGGCCACTGGCCTTGGTGGATTTTCAGGCTATGGGCAGTCAGAGGCCAGTTGGGGTGAACAGCCCTCTGCTGTGGGATTGAGGGCCTGACACACACACACACACACACACACACACACACGTGGCAGGGATCAGACTTGCAGGACAGATGTCCCTCAGGTCTCCTCCCCCGGACTGCCTTCTGGGCCCAGGCCTGGCGTCCAAGGATACACTACAGGTGGTTGTATTTTTTTTTAACAAACTAACCCAGAACCTCCCTGAGTGGGAGAGTGTTCTGTGGCCCCCAAGAGGCTCTGACCTTAGGTGGGGAGGGGGACACCCTTGAGGCGATGGTGGGATCTGCATCCTAGGGGGCCTGTGCCACACCCTGGGAACCCTCTCCACAGGCACCCCACAACCCAGGTGCTCAAAAGAACAGCCTGGGGTCCCAGCTGGAGCAGAGGGCACACAGGTCCCCGGGAGGGTGCAGCAACTCGGGAGAGAAAGGGGTCTGGAGAGGGTTCCAATGGGGAAGATTAAAAGGCTGGCAAGTGGCCAGCTTTCCCCAGCACAGCTAGCCCACTTCAGGCGAGTGGTGCTCACAGGGCAGTCATCACTGACCACTGGGGAAGCCTGGCTTTCTCACACCTGTGGCCCTTTCCCGAGCTGAGAGTTCCCATCAGCCTGCCACAGCGGCCCAGGTCAGCCAGTAGGCACGGACGTCTCAAGGTCATGAGGCCCTGCAGGCTCATCAACCCCAGGGGCCCTGCCCACTATGGAGTGCTCTAAACCTGGCTCTTGCCCTTCACTCTGGGTTCTTTTGCCACCGGTTGGTTGAATCGCCCGCCCCTGTGGGCATCTCAGACTGCCAGCCGACAGCCTTGTTCCTCCCACTGAGTGGCTGGGGCCTTGAAGTACTGACCTCAGAGTCAGCCACCAAGTGTCACCTGTGGAGTCAAAAGGCGTCCCGCTGCCTGGTGTCCTGACCTCCAGACCTGAGGCGCCTAGTAGACCTGGCATAGTGGGCCTCCCTAGCCTTACAGCCTTGGGGCTTAGGGGCACCGGTGAGCTGCCTCCTCTGTGGAGAGGCCCCTCCCCAGCTGGAGCGGGGACGTCTAGCTGCAATAGAGAGCCACCTGCGGGCAGCCCTCCGCACAGTGGGGTGTGTTAGCTTCAGGAAGTGGGCTTGCCCCCAATCCCTGGGCTGCAATGTTCATTCATTGCTGCTCGAGGTGGGGTGTTCCCGGTCTGCGCTGGGACGTTGGAAGCCGGCCACCTCGTGCCCACTCTCGGCCCTAATCTCTGCGGCGAGACGCGCCCTGACGGGAAGGAAACGCGGGCGTGTGGCGCGCCAGCCGCGGCCCACACTCCATCTGTGCTCGCGTCGGTGCGGGGACAGGTGCCGCCTGTTGCTCATTTGCCATC
>NW_022107431.1:171613-186554 GCF_000313985.2 Echinops telfairi | reverse complement strand
GCTGGCCGGGCGGCTCCTCGGGGAACATCTGTGCCCCGTGCTGTCAGCACAGCTGGCCGGCTGGAGACAAGCGGCCATTATAAAGGCGCGGTGGCTGGGGGATGGCGAGGGGCCGCGGAAGCAGCTCCGGGACCGGTTCGCACGTGCCCAGGACACAGACCGCCGGCCTCTGGGCACCGGGCTGCGTAGGGAGCCCTTGGCCCGGCCTTCCTGACCTGGAGCGGGACCCGAGCTCTGGATGGTGTGGTCTCACCAGTTCCCACCTCCACCCTCCTGGCCTGGCGCAGGGACCCACGCGGGCCGGTGCTCAGGCACGGGGCACGCACCGCGCAGGGTCTGAGGTGCTTCCACACACGCCAGGACCCCGTGCCAAGGCGCGGTCGCCCAGGGCCAGGCCCCCTGAGCACCTCCTTAGGGGCAGGAGGGCCGTGGCGAAAGGACGCGCAGGTGGACGAGCCGTGGCCCCTGCGGGGCGAGACTCGGCCTCTGGGATGGCTCCTGAGCGGACCCGTGCCGGCGCCATCCCAGGCAGGGCTACTCCGCGCGAAGGGCCTCTGGCCCGCCCGGGCAGCAGCTGCCAGTTTGCGAAATGGATTCCCTGCGCTGAGTCCCAGAGCCCACCTCGCCCCCCCCCACCTATGCGGCTGCTCGGTGCTGCCCACATGGACCAGCCACCCCACCCTTCCCCCGCCACCGCGGGCCCTCCTTAAATAGCCACCCCCTCCTGCTGCCCAGTGTAACGCCTGCACCTCTTCACAGCTGCCATGGTACCGGGGATCCGGGCTGAGCTGTGCCAGCAGCGTTGCAGGCAGCGGCCTGCGGGTCTGAGCACCAAAGGGGGTTCCGGGCGAATGGTTCCTGCAGAACTTGACAGTTTATTTACCCAAGGCAGCACCCCAACATCTTAGCCACCCCCAACTTCGGACCTATTGCCAGGCTCCTTGGGCAGAGTGTGGGGGACCCCACCTCTCCGCTCAGCCAGTCCCCTCTGGCCCCACATCTGGCCTGGCGGCCTTGCAAACACAAGCAGGCCGTGCCACCGGAGCCATCCGAAGGCGACAGAACGGCTCGCTGCCTCGTGCGTGCCCATCCATGGGGAACCCCTCCATCAGTGCCTTGGGTGTGGCCAGGGTGCAGTGCCGTCCCCAGTACAGGCCGGCTGGGAATGAGGGCTGCTGCAAGAGTGCAGGGACCCCAACGCTACACTCTTTCAAAATGCTCCTAGATGAAACCGTGGGACAGTGCTCTACAGTGACAAATGGTCTCCTTCGCACCCGAATGCCCACTCCCTGGGGGACCTCCAAGCCCCAGGAACCCTCTGGTGCAGCCCCAGCCCCCTGGGGACCCTCTGATGTTCCACAGAGGCCCCCAAAGGACTGAGAGCACCACTTCCCATCTGTGAAGGCCTGGGACACTTGGATTTAGATAGAGAAAGAAATCAAAGCACAAGCGTGGGAGAGAGAGGAGAAGGCAAACTGGCTGTCACTTAGGGGTTAACTTACTGTCCATTTGGAAAACCCATAGAAGCAACTGGGAGGGGATGGATGCGCACAACCTTAAGGAAATTTGTCCAGGTGCAAAATTAGAAGACAGGAATCGGCTGCCTTCTCGTGGAGAAAGAAGAGCAGCCACGAGGCAAGCTGACGAGACAGACCGCGTTGCTGAGGGAGGACTCAGGCAGGAACAGCGCTTGGGAGAAGTATGGCGAGAACTTCACAGTGCCCTGTGCTGTCTGCAGACACGCCTGTGCAGATATGCCCGTACATGCACACACAGACTCACAGATGGCAGAAGACAAGCCCGCCACGTGCTTGGGTCAGACTCATCCTCCAGCTCCAGATCCGACCAGTGGCATCTGTATACAGAGCACACCCCTAGTCGAATCGCTGGTGGCTTCAAAGCAGAGAAGGGACATCTAACTCTGCATGGAACAAGCCAGAAGAGGGCACACCTATTGATCAAACCACTAATGAATGTCATCAGATATTAAAGTGTACGATAAATTGGTCTTTAAGGTTACAGGCTGTTGGCAAGTGAATAATTGGAAACTTCAGAAACAGGCCCCAGATCCATGCTCACACATTTTATAAGGGAAACACAGAAACAACCTGGAGACGCATGGTTTTTCTACAATATCTGTAAGATAAGGGAGTGGTCAGCTTGAAAAACCAGGAAACAGACCTACCCACCACCAAATTTGAGTCCAGAGGAGTTGTGGGCTTGCCTTTAAGGAAGAGCAAAGAGCACAATGCGAGAAGAGTCCATGGGAGTGGATTTTCATTGTATTGAGCAAGGAGATTTCGATACAGCACGAGCCCATCATCCTTGTAAAAGGCACCAGAACGTCTGTGGGAAGCATCTGGCGCAGAGCAGCTCCGTGACGCAGAGGCCCCGCCAGTGAGTTGAGGGCATGGGGCGAGCCTACACCGATGCTCAGCTCCGCCCACAACAGGACAGGACGTGTGCCCGGACCCCTCCCAGAGAGGCTGGGAGGGAGGCGGGGTTCGCCTGTCTCAGTGTCGGGAGGCCCCACCTCAAGGGAAAGGACTGGCAAACCTGCCCAGATCAGGAGCATGCCCAGCGTCTGTCTCAGCCACTGTGAGTTCACCCACAGCCCCAACGTGGGCCAGGCTTGGCACCAGAGTGGGGTGGGATTGTAGTGTGCATATGCATGTGTGCTGGGTGTATGGAAGTGTCCATGCACCTGTGAATGTGCTCCAGGGCCCCAGGTGTGGGCATGTGTGCATCAGTACATGCGAGAGTGTGTGCAGGAGTCTGTGACTACAAGTGCAGGTGACGGCTGTGCCTGTGCACACACTGCCCCCTGCATGCGGGAGGCGATGAGGACAAGTCCTGGAGCCTGAGTATCCAGGTGGCCCCAGAGAGGGCCTTGTGGCCCAGGAGACTCGGCCCTAAGTCATATGAGCTCGGTGGACCTGGGGTATCATGGAGTGGGGGTGGGGGGAGCAGGGAGTCCAGAGGTTCTAGAAGGACCCAACCCTGTAGACCTTCTTCTGGAACTGAGACTGTGTTCATCCCAGATGTGTAGGGACAGGCATTCTGACAAAGCAGTGGTGACCATGGACGGACGGAGTGCTGAACAGGGCTGCAGAGGGAGCAGCACAGACCGGAGAAGCCTGCCTCTAAGTTTGGAAGAGGTGAGGCTGGGTGGGAGGCTGTGCTCCTCAACGAGACAAGGGGACAGGTCCACTCCGTGGCCAGTGCCGACCTGAAGGGCTGTGCAGGAGGCCCGAAAGTTGTGAGGCCTGAGACTACCAGATGCAGCCTAGGACACCAGCGTGTTCATTGTACACACAGTGCCTCCACATGGGCATGAGGGGCCTGCCCCACACAGGGCCCCAGAGCCTGCTTGGTCATGGGGGCTGGGCAGGGGTCTCTCAGGAGGAGCACAGTGCACAGCCACTGTCCCCAGCACCGCTGGATACGTAGGAGAAGGGACACACTGCACCTACCAGTCACCTTCCTGTTTGCAGGCAGCCCTTCCTCGCCCTTCCTTGGCCCTGCTCAGGGAGCCCCAGGAGCCCATGGCCCTCCCTTTGCTTGGCCAGGCACAGTCAATGGGCCTGTTCAGTCCTGCTCGACAGGCACACTGGTTTCACCCCTGACACGGACCCAGCTTTATTTGCAAGACCCCAACATGTGCCCCATTCTCATTTAAACCCACACTCCTTCTGTCCGTGGGCCTCTGGTCCTTTCTTTGCCCAGAATGCCCTTCTCGGGGTCCCTGTTGTGTTATGGGCTAGCAGGGTTGGACCCTACATCTAACCCTGTCTTGGTTATAACAAGTGCAGATGAGACAGATTACATGGGAGAAAGGACACAGAGGGAGTCTGATATCACCATTCAACAGCAACACTGGGCCCCATCCTCTCTGACAAAGCACATGTCTGTCCTTCCCACCTGGGCTCTGGGTTGCCCACGACAGAGGGACTGACCCCCTCCCTGCTCGGCCCCTTCCTTCCTTCCCAGTCCACCCCTCCAGACCAAGGGGGGAGGGGACAACGCTGCTGCCTAAGAACAGCCCCGGTCCCATCTGCAGGGATTCTGATCTCTGACCAGTACGGTGGTCTGTCCCTTCCCTGGGCTGGACACAGGCCATAGGAGTGGGAGGTCAGTGAAAGGCCTCAGTTTGGAAGGAGGACCATTGAGACACTGGATGCCAGCTCCACAGGTAGCTCCTCGGCCACCACAGCACCCGAGTGGCCTGCCCTCCTAGGTCTGACTGCCTTTCGGGGGCTTCTCTGGGGGACCCCAGAGACCCACTCCGCCCTCCGAGCCTCCACCCTTCCCACTCACTCAGAGCATTCTCTCAGACATCCTGACATCCAGGCACCATCCCAGCCTCTGCTCCTCTTCCCAAGCAGACTTTCCTGGGCTCCCAGGCCCCAGCCTCCACTAACCCTGTCCCGGTGGGGCCCCATGGAGTTAGGCAGGTGGGGAAGAGCTCACACAAAAAGCTCCATTCAGAGTCAGGATAGCTGAGCTGAGGCCTGAGCTGTGTTGGACCCAGAGACCGGTGGGACTGGACCCTTGAAGAGAGTGCAGGACCAGGGCCATCAGAGGCAGCACAGCAGTGGCTAAACTTGACCTGGCAGCCAGACGGACTTGGGGAAGCACTTTCCACAGCAGATGTTCTGAACTCTCCCCACAAAATGTTTCTTTTTGCCCCTTTGTTTCAGGTATCCAGGGAATCACAAATCTTTTCAAATCAATCTATGATCTGTTTAGCTAGGTAGCTATCAATACTGCTATGTACCTATCTATCAATGTAAGTTATTATCTACATATCATTTTTCTTATTTTATATATTTTATTTATTTTCTTTCCCTTATCACTTCACCTAGTTACTCTGTACCCATCAAAGTCTGCTTCTTTGGGTGTGAAAACTATATTTCTTGGATATATCTTTTTAAAATCATTTTATTGGGGGTGCATATAACTTTTATCTCAAGCACATTTGTACATTTGTTGCCATCATCATTCTCAAAACATTTGCTTTCTGCTTGAGCCCTTGGTATCAGCTCCTCATTTTTTCCTCCATATTTCTTTTATAATGGTGATCTCAGACATATTTTTTTTTATTTCCCACCATTTGTCTGTCAGTTTGTCGAGCTTTGTTGACTTGCATATTGCTATAATGCTGGAAGCTATGTCGTTGGTATTTCAAATACCAGCAGGGTCACCAAAGGTCAACAGATTTCAGCAGAGCTTCCAGACTAAACAAAGGCACAGGCGGCCTCCTTCTGAGAAAATAGCCACCGAAACCCTTCAACATAACCATGGGACAGTGTCAGATATTGTGCCAGAAGATGAGCCCTCCCGTTGGCAGCAAACAAACAGAAAAAACCTCGCTGCCATTAAGTCATGCTGACTCATAATGAGTCCTTTGTGGGTTTCAGAGACGAAGTGTTTACAGGAGTCTAAAGCCCAGTCTTTTTTCCTCAGAGACGCTGGTAGTTCTGAACGACCAACCATGAGGATCACAGCTCAGAATATGACTGTGATCAAAATATGATCGCAGGCACTCAAAATATGACCGAGAAAGAGCCGCCTTCTCAAAGTAGAGTCAACCATGGTGACATGGCTGGGACAAAGCCTTAGGAATAAAGCTTCCAGGACCTCTGTTTGCGGATGGGCCACCTCCAAATGAGAAGAAACAGCTGCAGACATCTATTAATAACTGGAGCTTGGAACGTACAAAAGTATGTATCTAAGAAAATTCTAAGTCTTCACAAATGAAATGATGTTGGGCTTTCCAGTTTGTGAAGCACAGAAGGAGAAGATGCATAGAGATAATAGCTGATGCAAGGGTTTATAGGGGAGGTTAGGGTGGGGTGTGGAAGATGGGGACGGTGAGGGGGTTGGGGAAGCAAACAATTGTATGTGGGGTGGGGAGTGAGCACTAGATCTGATGGCGATTCCACAACTTATTCTAAAAGCGATTTAACTGTGTGTGGGGGGTTCTAATGTTAATTGGAGTAATGATTGTACAATTCTTCTTGATATGATTTAACTATTGAATTGTATGATATGTGGATTATGTGCCAATAAAATTGTAAAAAAAAAAAAGTTAAATGAAACACATACAGATTGTTATCCTAGGTTGCTCACCTTCCCAACACGATCTCTGGAGACAAAATGGTGCATAAGCAAATATTCTGAAGAAAGCTAATGGTGCCCAGCTATTAAAACATATAGCTTTTGGGGTCTTAAAGGCTTGATGTTAAAGAAATGGCCATCTAGCAGAGAAGCAACAAAACCCACATGGAAGAAGCACACCAGCCAATGTGATAACCAAGTGTCAACAGGATCAGGCATCAGAAGACCCAAAACAAACAATCATATTGATGCAAACAAGGAGGTCAGAGTGGAGATCCAAAGCCCATATGTAGACAATTGGACATCCCCTCACAGAAGAGTCACAAGGAAGGGAGGAGCCAGCCAGGGTGCAGTATACCATAGATGAATCGCACAATATTCCTCTAGTTCTTTAATGCTCCCCACCCCCCATTATCATGACCCCAGTTCTGCCTTACAAATCCAGCTAGACAGGAGCATGTACACAGGTGCAGAGAAAAGCTCAGGACCCACTCATTCCAGGACAGATAAACCCTCAGGAACAATAATGAGAGTGGCGATGCCATGAGGGCAAGGGGAAGGTGAGGGGAGAAGAGGGAGAAAGGGGGAACCAATCACAATGATTGATGTATGACACACACACACCCAAGGGGGAGAAACAACAGAACCATGGGTGAAGGGAGACATTGGACAATGTAAGATATGAAAATAATAATTTTTGATACATCAAGGGGTCACAAAGGTGGGAGGATGGAGAGGCAGGGAAAAAAAGAGGAGCTGATGCCAAGGGCTCAAGTAGAAAAAAACATTTGAAAACAATGATGGCAACATATGTACAAATGTGCTTGATTCAATTGATGTAGGGATTGTTATAGAGCTGTAAGAGCCCCCAGTAAAATGATTTATTGAAAGAAACAGTGCTATCCTAGGCATCAGTGTCCTGAATGGAATGGTATCGGCCATTTTGAATCCAATCATCAAAACCAGCACCCTAACAAAGTCCCCCGACAACTGGAGCAAGGGTGACAGCACATGCCTCCCAACAACAGAAGAAACAGGATCATAAAGATGGGAGCAGCGATGGCCATCGCTCTTCTTAATGTGACTGAACTATCACAT
Source organism: Echinops telfairi (assembly GCF_000313985.2). NCBI lineage: Eukaryota > Metazoa > Chordata > Mammalia > Afrosoricida > Tenrecidae > Echinops > Echinops telfairi. Next base: position 179,336 of record NW_022107431.1, on the reverse strand, counting down.
TGTACGATATGTGGATGAAATGCCAATAAAACTGTGAAAAACAAAGATTAGAGCAGAATTATATGAACTGGGAAACAGAAACTGGGGGGGGGGTAGCCAACAACACAAGAAGTTGATTCTTTGCAAGGATTCACAAAGTTGGTAAAACCACTGGCAAACTTACAGAAAAAGAAAGAGAAGGTGAAAATCTCTAGAATTAGAGATTTAAAGGGTGACATCAGTATTGATCCAAATGAAAATTTAAAAATAATGACACACTACTGTGAAAGACTATACTCCAATGAGTTTGATAATCCAGAAGAAATGAAAAAATACCTAGAAATATGCGTTAACCAGGGAAGAAACAGAGAAGGCCATGGAGAACAGCCCGGGACCAGAGGGATGCACAGGGGACTTGTACCCAGTAGTCCGGGAAAAGTTGTCACCAGTTCTACACAGACACTTCCAGAAGACAGAGAGGGGCAATAAACGCAAACTCATTCTATGAGCTCAAAGCCAGGCCAGGGTCCCACCGAGACAGAAAACTACAGACCAATATCCCTCATGAATATAGATGTAAAATTCTCAACAAAATCCTTGCCAATACAACCCAACAACAAATCAAAAACAAAAGTAACTTACCATGACCACATAGGATTCATACCAAGGATGTGAGGATGGATCAGCATCAGAAACGCAACCACTGAACCCACTGCATCAGCAGACAAAGCACAAGAAGGACACGATCCTCTCAACAGACTCAGAAAAGGGATTCACACGATCCAACACCCATTTCTGAGAAAACATTCAGGAAATTAGAATAGAAGGGAAATTCTTCCACATACTGCAGGCCATATATGAAAACCCAATGGCCAATATCACATTCAACAAGGGGAGCCTGGAGAAATGGGAATGGGAACTACACAAGGAGGCCCCCTATCACCACTCTTTTTTCTTTTTAATTACTTTTTTCACTTTTTTTTAGTATTTGTTTTTAAGTTTTATTAGCACTTCATGCACATGTCATATAATTCAATAACTCAATTATCTCAAGGAGAGTTGTGCAATTATCACTACATTCCATTCTAGAACATTTTCTTTTACCTTGTACTCATTCATGTAATTTTTTTTCTAATTGTGGCAAAAAATAAGCACAACAAAACATTTGCCAATTCCACAATTTCTACATATCTAATTTGGTGCCATTATTATCCTCTTCCTGGTGTACAAGCAGTATTGATATCCTCTTCCAAATCACCCCATGACCAGGAGCATGAACTCAATACCTCCCAAGCAACAACTCTTTATCCTTCCCCCTGGTAACCACTGGTCAGTTTGTGGTTCTTTTTCAGTAGATTTATTGATGTAGTGTTCACATATCGTACACTTCCATGGCTAAACTGCTTTCAAAAGAGTTGTATATACATCATCACAATCAGTTCTAGTGCTCCCTCCCCTTCCCGCATTCATTGTTTGATCCCCAAATCTCTTCATCCTCCGTGCCTGCCAACCCCCATCCACGTCCCCGATGAACCCTTGCATCAGTTATTATCTCTGTGCAAACATTCCTTCTGTGCTTCACAAGCTGGGAGACCCAACAGAAACACCGCAAGAAGAACATAATAATAATAGAAAGATAAAAGCATAAATAAAGAGCAAGAAAGAAAAGACCACCATCAATATTTTGTTGTTGTTGTTGTTGTTAGCTGCCTTCTAGTTTCCTTTCTTTTTTTTAAATCATTTTATTAGGGGCTCATACAACTCTTATCACAATCCATATATACATCAATTGTGTAAAGCACATTTGTACATTCATTGCCCTCATCATTCTCAAAACATTTGCTCTCCACTTAAGCCCCTGGCATCAGGTCCTCATTTTCCCCCTCCCTCCCTGCTCCCCCCTCCCTCATGAACATTTGATAATTTATAAATTATTATTTTGTCATATCTTGCCCTGTCCGACGTCTCACTTCACGCACTTTTCTGTTGTCCATCCCCCAGGGAGGAGGTCAGATGTAGATCCTTGTAATCGGTTCCCCCTGTCCAACCCAATATTTAAAAGGGCAGAGAAGACATTTCTGTTGTGGAACAAGCGAGAAATACTTGAGCCTGGAGCAAATTCAGGCTAGGTCAAGAGGGAGGTCAACTGACCAAGTATCATGCTTTACCATGGTTCCATCCACAAAAATCAAGTTTACAATAATCTGTCTGAGAGGAAGGCAGTCTATGTGGCTCGCCTATGGCCAGAGGGGATCTGCCAGGGGCCTCATCTGACTAAACAGTGCACAGATGGATTTGGGGCGCCCACTGCCTTCCATAGCCTTCTACAAATCGGGCGTTCACAGTTACGCTCTGATACTTTCCCTTCGTCGTATGTGGGTGTGTGATTGTCATCTCTGGATCACACAGGCTGGCGAGCTTCTTCCCTGTGTGCTTAATTGAGGCCTCACTTAGAGAACACAAGCCTTTCAGATCCCTGACACTGTTCTGATTGCTAGCCGGGCACCAACTGCTGTTTTCACCACAGTTTCCTGTAGCACCCTGATCTTCGGTGATCATTTTATGTAGGCGAGGATGGAGCACAGACATGTTATAAGAACGAGTGAACTGTTCTTGGATCGGGGCTAGAGTTAAGTGGAAGGCCAGAATCCATCTGCTTCTCCACCAGCTATGAACAACTCTGGTTTACGTTGGCGGTCAAACAAACACACAACAGCAACAAAAAAAACCCTAAACAAACAAAAGGCAGAGAAACAAACAAACAAAAAAGAAACAACCGGGAAAATATTGTCAATCATCTCCCTGGGGTACTGCATTGATAACATCAATAATTTTTCCAATTTAAGATACTGTTGATATGGGAAGTTAATGTGAGTACAGTCCAGCTGGGAGCTGCAGTCCATGAGTTATTGCTTTGTACAAATTGAGTTCTTAATTGACTGAGCTTTGTTTACAATGAGCATGGAGCTTGGCTAGGAGACTATTTCCTGTATCAATCTTGCAAGTGCAGATCCTTGCCAAAAGATTAACATCTGTCATATTAATGCAAGGGGGGCCCTGATGTACTAAATATGTAGTGGTTCTGGGTCCCCTTTTGTTGGATGCCCACTAAGCCAGGGGTCAAGCCCAAGGTCCAACGGCCGCCATTTCCACAGTCTTAGAGCGTCCGTTCTTTGCTTCCTCTCCCATCAGAGTATTTCAGTCCTAAGTCCAAGGGTGTAGGCCGTTTTGAGTTAGGGCCCAGTTCGTTTAGTTAGGCTTCCACATTGAGTCCTTCTGGTATATAGCCCTAGGGAGATATGTATGACCTTCCCTGTAAGGCCAGCATCTAAGGTCATCCTTCATGCTTCGTCCATGGTATGACTCACTGAAGGTTAGGTAGAAACGTATCTGCAGTGTCTACCCAGGAGCATAAAGTCAGGCTTGTTGTCCCTTTAGGTCCCCTACAGTGAGTGCTCAGCCTCCCTCCCCTTTTGGCCAACATACTCCAGCGGAATATCCATGCTTCCTCCAAGAGATTTTTCAATAGGCTCCCCCTCTGATTTCTGTGGAGAGCCTGTTAGTCTGTGACTGCCTGCCTCAAGGTTGTGTGACATCCGGTGGATGGGCTTCACCCTGTTCCCCTGTGTCAAGAAGTGACCTCTGCCAAGGTGAGGGCTCTTCTTTCGAGGTGATTGTTATGCAGTGCACATAAGGGGGTGATGTATGGTTCATGGCTCAGAGGGGAAATAGTCCCTATGATTTGTTTAAGTGGTGTATTTCCTTATAGTAGTGAACTCATGCAATATTTGTCCTTTTATGATTGACTCACATCACCTAGCCTAATGGATTCCAGGTCCTTCCCTGTCATGTGGTCTTTCATCACTGTTTTTTAGGGATGTGTAATATCCCATTGTGCGTATGTACCATAGTGTCTTTACCCATTCTTCCACTGTTGGGCATTTGGGCTGAATCCAGCTTCTTGCTGTTGTGAACTGTGTTGCTATGAACATGAAAGAGCATACATCCACTCCTATTGTGTCTCTTATTTCTTTGGGGTATACGCCTGATAGTAGTATTCCTGGATCATATGGGATTTCAATTCCCAGTTACTTTAAAAATTGCCATATTGTTTTCATATGGGTTATTTATATTTACGAGTCATCCAACAACAGTTGCAGCAGTACATTGACTGGGAGCTTCCAGAAGTTCGGACTGGGTACAGAAGAGGACATGGAACAAGGAATATTGCTGATGTCAGACAGATCTTGGCTGAAAGCAGAGAATAGCAGAAAGATATTTACTCTGATATCCCATGTGAGGTAGTTAAAGTTTATTGTGCCAACCTGGCCAATAAACACATGTGGGGTTAATTGAAGGGCAGAGGGATAAATGGCTCAGTGAGCTTCGTAGTTCTAGTTCTCTGGTCTCTTGCTTTCTGATGGTCAGACCAGGGTGCAGCTGCCTTAGCCAGTTCCCTGCTTCAGCTTGCAAGGCTCACTTCCTGCCAGACATCCCTGAGGAGAAGCCTCATGGACCTACCCCGATGCAGCCCTGGGTGCTGGAGCAGCCGTGTGGAGACCCCTGCAAGCACTGAGATGCTTATACATTCACTGACTCAGCTTTCCTCATGCAGTCGGCATCATTGCATGTATTTTGTGAGATGCAGGAGGACTTTGTGGATTGGTGTCAGGTATATGGGCTAATGTTGGACTTGTGGGCTTGGGCAGCACTGGGTTGGGATGTTCTCTTGATGAGCACTTATCTTTTATATAAAACTCTCTCTTATACATATGAGTTTCTGTGGATTTGTTTCTCTAGACTAACCCAGACTAACACAACATGCAAGTCAAATTTTGTTGTAGACCATCCAACAATGGTTGCAGCATTACATAGACAGGGAACTGCCAGAGGTTCAGGCTGGATTCAAAAGAGGACATGGAACAAAGGATATCCTTGCTGATGTCAGGTGGGTCTTGACTGAAAGCAAAGAATACCAGAAAGATGCTTGCTTGTGGTTTATTGACCATGCCAAGACATTTGACTGCATGAATCAAAGCAAACTATGGATAACTTTGAGAAGAATGGGAATTCCAGAACACTTTATTGTGCTGCTGTGGAACTTGTACATGGTTCAAGAGGCAGTTGTGTGAACAGAAAAGAGCCTACTGCAAGGTTTAAAATCGAGAAAGGTGTGCGTCATCAGGGTTGTATCCTCTCACCATACTTAGTTCATCTCAATGCTGAGTAAATCATCAGGGAAGCTGGATTATATGAAGAAGAGTGAGGCATCAGGATTGGAGGAAGGCTTATTAACAATCTGTGATAGGCAGACGACACAAGCTTGCTTGCTGAAAATGAGGAGGACTTGAAGCACTTGCTGATGAAGAACAAGGATTGCAGCCTTCAGTGTGGAGTATGAGTCAACGTAAAGAAAACTAAAATCCTCACAATTGGACCAATAAGTAACATCATGATAAATGAAGGAAAGGTTGAAAGTATCAAATATTTTTTTCTTGCTTGGATCTACAATCAATGCCCAGTCATTGGATCCATAATGGAAACATCAGTTAAGATCAAAAAACGAATTGCACTTGGTACATATTCTACACAAGACCTCTTCAAAGTGTTGTAGTGAGGCTGTCACTTCAAAGATTAAGGTGTTCCTAATCCAAGCCGTGTGTTTCAATGGCCTCTTAAGCATGTGAAAGTTGGACATTGAATAAGGAAGAGCAAAGAAGAATCGGTGCATTGAATTGTGATGTGGTGAAGAATGTGATGCTGGTGACGAATATTGAAGATACTGCTTAGAGGCAACGATGGAGAGACGTCATCTCACACACTGTCAGACACCTCATGGCATGGACAAATCTGAAAGATGTGGTGCAGAGGGAAGTTGCTGTTGTTAAGTGCTGTGGCATCTGTACCGACTCAGAGCGACACTGTGTGCAAAGCACAAAGCACAGGCCCGTCCTGTGCCACCCTCCCCACTGTTCCGTTTAAGCCCACCGTTGCCGCAGCCACTGAGTCGACATCTCACCAGTGGTCTGGGTTTTCTTCTCTTCCCTTCTACTGTACCAAGCATGGTGTCCTTCTCCAGGGGCTGGTCTCTCCTGGAAACAAGTCCAAAGTCCATAAGACAAAGTCTCACCATCCTCATGTCGCGGAAGCATCTGACTGTCCTAAGACAGATCCGTTGGCGGTCTGTACTATTTTCAGAATTCTCACTAGTAGAATTAAAATATTTGAATAGAATTCAAATGCATCTATGGTTCTTTAGTCTTCCATATTCAATGTCCAACTTTCAATGACAAGAGGCCATTGGAAATGCCGCGGCGTTCAAGGTGACATCCTTGCTCTTCAACACTTTAAAAAGATCTTGTGCAGTGGGTTTATGCAATGCAATGTATAGTTTGATTTCTTTTTCTTTTTTTGTGGTGGTGTGAAATTTAATTTTTTCCTACCAGTTTTACTGGCATATGATTCACATATCATATAACTCAATAGTTCAGTCACATTAAGAAGAGTTATACAATCATCACCACCATCAGTTTTAGAACATTTTCTTCAATCTTGTGTTCATCATTATCAGCTCCCCTTTTCCCACCAACCTTCCCTGCCATGCCGGCACGGGAGTTCTCATCCAGTTACTGTCGCTATAGATTGACCTTTCCTGGATTTCATATACAGAAAAACGTTTTAAAAGCAAACAACAGTAAAAAAATAACAAAGTGAAGCAGATAAAAACCTCAATAAAAACACAGTTTGACTTCTTCCCTGCTGCTTCCATGAGCATTGATTGTAGTACCAAGTAAGATGAGCCCTTTGGAAGCTCCAACCTTTTCTCCACTCATCATGATGTTACCTAAGGGTCCCACTGGGAGGATTTTGGTTTTCTGTACATTGAGTTGTGATACATACAGAAGCTGCAAGCCCTGATCTTCATCAGCACATGCTTTAAGTCCTCCTCACTTTAAACAAGCAAGCTTGCGTCCTGTGCGTGCTGCATGTGGTTGACAAGCCTGCTTTCAATTATGATGCTGTGTTCTTCTTACAAACCGACTTCTCTGCTTATTTGCTCAGCAAATAGGTTGACTAAGTTTGGTAAGAAGATACAACACTGATACACACCTGTCCCATGAACATCAAGTGAACCTTGTCTCAGGCAGTTCCAGGGGACGAGCACCCCCCCCCCCAGGTCAGAAGACACTCAAAATATGATGGAAGAAGGGCTGCCTCCTCCAAGTAGACTCCGCCTTAGCGACGTGGTTCAGACAGAATCTCCCTTTGCTGATGTGGCATGACTCAAAGTGACTCATATGTCCATTAGTAATCAGAATGTGGGGTGTGTGACACAGACTAGTAAAAGTAAAAGTGGTGGAAAATGGAATGGAACACATGATTGACATCCAAGACATTAGTGGCTGAAATGGACTCTTATCGGCCATTGAAATGGGACAGCCAGGCCATCTGCCATGCAAGGAATGACAAACTGAAGACAAATCGTCTCATTCACTGTCCAAAAGAGCATTTCAAGATCTGTCCTGATCACGAGGTGTCGATGGGATCAGGCAGCAGGCAGCAAAGAACAATCATCATTGTGAATGAGGGGGAGTGCAGAGTGGAGACCCAAAGCCCATTTGTAGGCAAGTGGACATCCCCTAACAGAAGAGTCATGGGGAGGAGACGAGCCAGTCAGTATAGCAGTAGAGCACCGGTAAAACATACAACTTTCCTCTAGCTCTTTAATGCTTCCTCCCGCCCC
>NW_022107431.1:165267-171513 GCF_000313985.2 Echinops telfairi | reverse complement strand
CAGAGGATGTACACTGGTACAGATAAGAACTGGAAACACAGGGAATCCAAGACAGATAAGCCCCTTAGGGCCAATAACGAGATACCAGGAGGGGAAGGGAAAGGTGGGATACAAAGGGGGAACCGATCACAAGGATCTACATATAACTCCCTCCCAGGGGGCTGAACAACAGAAAAGTGGGTGAAGGGAAACATCAGTCAGTGTAAGACATGACAAGATAATATGAATTTATAAATTAACAAGGGTTTGTGAGGGAGCGGGGCAGGGAGGGAGGTGAAAAAATGAGGAGCTGATACCAAGGGCTCAAGTAGAAAGAAAATGTTTTGAGAATGACCATGGCAACCAAGGTACAAATGCGCTTTATACAATGGATGGATGGATGGATTGTGATAAGAGTTGTATAGGCCCCCAATAAAATGATTTTAAAAAGAAAAAAAAAGATCTATCCTGACGCACAACACTTTCAGTGATGGTGATATCCTCATGCCTGCAAGGAAGACCCATTTAATAGGGCAATTGTTCAATTTGAGGAGTTACTGATTAACGGGTGCTGAGTTTCTGCTTGAAGTGATGAGAATTCTGGAAGCAAGCACATAGTGGTGATGATTTCACAACACAGTAAGCGGGACTAATGGCACTGATTAAAATTGTGAATTTTGTGTTGTGTGTCTCAGCACACACAAAGCTGGGGGAGTGTTTGCAATGGTATGCTGGGAACTACAATAATAATTGGCTATGAATGAGTTAGCATAGTAACTGCAACGACTATGGGTGTGTTAGTCTGGGTGGACTAGAGAAACAAATTCATAGACGCTCATATGTGTATAAGAAAGAGCTTTAGATACTAGAGCAACTGTATATTGAGAAAACAACCTAGCCCAGTCCAGATCAAGTTCGTAAGTCCTATATTAGCCCAGCTGTTGGGCGCCAGTTTATAAATTCCTCTTCAGACTCGCACAGCACATGCAATGATGTTGAATGCAGGAAGATCACAGGCGGTGGATGGAAAGTCTTGTGGATTCAGTGGTGGTAGAAGCATCTCAAAGCTGGAGCGGGTCTCCACGTGTCTCCTCCAGCTCTCTGAGTGTCTTCACAGCAGGAAAAGGAAGGCAGAGAGAGAGGGTCTGGCCTCCGGTGAGCTATTTATCTCCGTTGTGCCTCCAAGTGAGGTCATCAAGCTGAGACCTGATTGGCAGGCTAGACTACTCACCTTCACTCGAGTTGACAGGAGATTATGTAACTGCCATAGTAGGGATGGCGCAGAACTAGGCAGTGTTTCTCTGACATCAATCATGATGCTTTTTTCCAAGGATTAGTCCTTTTTGATAGTATTTCCAAAGTCTCACCATCCTCATCTACACGTAACATTCTGGTTGTACTTCTTCCAAGACAGATGTATTTATCCTTCTGCCAGTCCATAATACTTTCTGTTCAACACCTTTAATCTGTCATTTCTTCCATTTGCTTTAGCTTTCCAACATTCAAGAGCAAGTTCCAGACTGCCTGCCGACATCCATGTGGATCTTCTCCTGTCCCCTGCGACCTTTGGTTTTCTTCGTGTGTCATGTTGTTGACGTCATCCCAAAGCATGCCAGGTCACCTGTCGTTATTGTTCAATGAGTCAAGTCTGTTCTTGAGACGTTCTCTGGATTCAGGTGGGATAGACTCCAGGTTGTATTTTGACTCTCATGGAAAAAATCAAAGTGGCTAATCAGAAGAGACCATGGAATTTCTTCTTGAAGGCAGAAAAGTGAAAGTGAAAGGAACGAAAGGTGAAGGGCTGACTGGAAGTCCCAAGGGCAGCTCTGAAAGGCCAAGCAAAGCAGTGTGATGCCACATGGGGTTAGCACACCAAGGGGATTCAGAGACAGCGCTGAGCTACAGCCCAGGAAGAGGGACATGTCTGATCAGAGCCCACAGGAGCAAATGAACGGGGAGGAAGAGAGAGTGGAGCACATCCTGGCCCACCAAGCCCCAAGGACGATAACCCTGCTGAGAGCAGCCAATGCACAAAGAGAACCATAGGGCCAACTCACTATGAGACACGATGTCCCTCACTGACCCAAAGCACTATGGAGGACAACACTGAAGACACAGTGCGGGAATTGTGCCTAATCTGATGCCACCAACTGAGGCAAAACACTAAGGGTGTGCAACAGAACAGCAAGGGGAGCAGAGCAAGGAAGTCCCGAGGGAATACCACAAATAGACTATGGGGCCAGGGCATGGCACCCCATCAGACTCGACTGAAAAACACTCCTAAAAGTCAACAAGCAGACCTCTAACTATTTACAGGCTTTTTTTTTTTTTTTTTTGTCGTCTTTTGCTGTTGTTGTTTTCTTTTGTTGCTTTGTTTTGCTCGGGTTTTGTGCATGTCATTATCTCTGCAGGTCTATCTAGATAAGATAGGTGGGATAAACAATCCAGAGTAGAAAACAACAGCACCAACAGTTCAGTGGGGGACATGGGAAGGGGAGGGGGGGAAAGAAGTGGGTGTTAACAAACCCAGGGACAAGGCAACAACAAGTGATCTAAAATCAGTGGCAAGGAGAGTGTAGGAGGCCTGGTAGGGTTCGATCAAGACCAATGTAACCGATAGGAATTACTGAAACCCAAATGGAGGCTGAACATGAAAGTGGGACAAGAGGAAAGTAAAAGGGAATAGAGGAAGGAACTAGGAGGCAGAGGGCACTTATAGAAGTCTAAATACAGGCATGTACATATGTAAATATACTTATATATGATGATGGGGAAATAGATCTACACATATTAATAGGTTTAGTATTAAGGTATCAGATGGATAGTGGGCCTCTACTCAAGTACTCCCTCAACACAAGAACACTTTGTTCTATTAACCTGGAATTCCATGAGGCTCACCTTCCTGACATGATTGCTGAAGACAAAGTGGGTGCATTGGCAAATGTGATGAAGAAAGCTGATGGTGCCTGGCTATCAAAAGATACAGAGTCTGGGTTCTTAAACGCTTGAAGATAAACAAGAGGCCATTTGGCTGAGTAGCAACAAAGCCCACATGGAAGAAGCACAACAGCCTGTATGATCACAAGGCGTCAATAGGATCAGGTATCAGGTATCAAAGACTCTAAACAAACAGTCATATCATTGTGAATGAGGGGGAGTGTGGAGTGGAGACCCCAAGCCCATCTGAAGGCAAGTGGACATCCCCTTACAGAAGGGTTGCAGGGAGGAGACGAGCCAGTCAGGATGCAGTATAGCACCGATGAAACATACAACTTTCCTCTAGTTCTTTAATGCTTCCTCCCCACCCCCCTATATTGACCCCAATTTTACCTCACAAATCTGGTTAGACCAGAGCATGTACATGGGTACAGATAAGAGCTGGAAACACAGAGAAACCAGGACAGATAAATCCCTCAGTAACAATATTGAGAGTAGTCATACCAGGAGGGGAAGGGGAAGGTGGGGGGAGTAAGGGGGAACCGATCACAATGACTGACATATAACCCACTCCCAGGGCGATGGACAACAGAAAAGTGGGTGAAGGGAAACATTGGTGAGTGTAAGACATGAGAAAACAATAATTTATAAATTATCAAGGGTTCATGAGGGAGGTTGAGTGGGAGAGGGAGGGGAGAAAAATGAGGAGCTGATACCAAGTAGAAAGAAAATGTTTTAAGAATGATGATGGCAACAAATGTACAAATTTGCTTGACACAATGGATCGATGGATGCATTGTGATAAGAGTTGTATGATTCCCCCAAGAATATGATTTTTTTTAAAAAAGAAAGCCAAGGGGAAAGGACATGCTGAGCATCTCTCAAGCTGAAAGACTGGAGAAAACAATTCAAGCCTCAAGCTGAAACATTGAAGGATTCTATGGGCAAAAATAAATAAGTAAGTAAATAAACGATGCAGGAAGCATCTAAAGAAAATGGAAGTAATACACAGAATCTCCATAGTAAAAAGAACTGTCAATGTCCATTCATTTGGGGAAATAATACAGTATCAAGATCCAATGGTATTGAAGAAAGAAGTCCAAACTGGACTGAAGGTGTTAGCAAAGCCCCAGGTATTAGGAACTGATGGAATGATTACCAGCTAAGATGTTTCAACAAGCTGATGGAGCGCTGGAAGCACTTACTCATCTCTGGCAAGACATTTGGAAGACAGCTACCTGGCCAACCAACTGGAGAAGATCCATATGTGTGTCCCTACCAAAGAAAAACCAGAGCCAGACACCCTATCGTCTACTCCGTGCCCATCTGTAGTGACCCTATAGGACAGGCCAGAACTGCCCTGTGAGCTTCTGCCTCTTTGGAAAACTAGGAAGCCTGTTGTCCTCCCAAGGAGTGGCTAGTGGTTTTGAACTGCTGACCTTGCAGTTAGCAGCCCAATGCGTAACCAGTACACCACCAGGGCACTGTACCAAAGAAAGGTGACCCCCCAGAATGTGGAAACTGTTGAAAAATATCATTCATATCACATGCAAGTAAAATTCTGCTTAAGATAACTCCAAAATGGCTGCAACGGTGCATTGAAGGGAACTGCCAGAAATGGAAGCTGGATCCAGAAAATGATGTGGAATGAGAGATCTCATTGCTGACATTGGATCAATTGGAGAATCCCAGAAGGATATTTACCTGTGTTTTAGGAACTATGTAAATTAGGTCTGATGGCATTGTGTTGGGATGTTAACTGCAACGTTGGTGGTTCAAACCCTCCAGATTTCTCTTGGAAGAAAAATGAGGCTGTCTGCTCCCATAAATCTTCACAGCCTCAGAAATCATCCTGCAGGGTGGCTGTGCTCAGAGCCAACTCAATAGCAGCTGGCTTGGTTTGGGTATAAAGGCATTTGATTGACTCTGTGGATCATAACAAATATCCTTGATTTATTATGATCCATGTACACTGAATGCCTTTAGATTCATTATGTGGATCATAACAAATCATGGATAACAATGGGAAGAATGGGAATTCCAGAACACGCAATTGTACTCATGAAGAAGCGGTACATAAACCAAGATGCAGCCGCTGAAACAGAATAAGAGAACACGGCGTGGTTTAAAACCAAGAAGTGTGTGCATCATAACTGTATTCTCTCACCATGTTTATTCAGTCTGTATGCTGAGGGCATAATCAGGGAAGCCGGGTGATCTGAAGAGAAACTGGACATCAGAAGTAGAATAAGGCTTATTAACACCCTGCACTATGCGAAAAACAACCTTGCTTGCTGAAAGTGATGAAGACTTGCATTTGCCGATGGGCACCAGACTGTAGTCTTCAGTATCGTTTATGACTCAACATAAAGAAAGCAAGAATGCTCACTACTAGACCAATTACCAACATCAGGATAAATAGAGAAAAATTTGACGTCAAGGATTTCATTTTACTTGGATCCACAATCAACACACATGGAAACAGCAGCCAAGAAGTCAAGAAATCAAACAATGTATCACATTGAGCAAATCTGTTGCAAAATATCTCTTTAAGTTTTATATATATATATATTTTTTTAATTATATTTCTTTTTAAGTCATTTTATTGGGGGCTCATACAACTCATCATAATCCATACATACATCAATTGTATAAAGCACATTTGTACATTTGTTACCCTCATTATTCTTTTTTTTTAATTATTTTATTGGGGGCTCGTACAATTCTTATCACAGTCCATCATACATCCATTGAGTCAAGCACATATGTACACCTGTTGCCCTCATCATCTCAAAACATTTGCCCTCTACTTTAGCCCTCAATATCGTTTGCTCATTTTCCCCCTCGCTTCCCCCTCCCTCTTGAACCCTTCATAATTCATAAATTATTATAGTTTTGTCATAATTTACACTGTCCAATGTCTCCCTCCGCCCTCTTCTCTACTGTCCATTCCCCAGGGAGGAGGCTATACTTAGATTCTTGTAATTGGTTCTCCCTTCTACCCGACATTCCCTTCACCCTCCAGGCCTCGCCTCTCTCACCGCTGGTCCTGAAGAAGTCATCTATCCTGGATTCCCTGTGTTTCAAGTTGCTATCTGTACCAATGTACATCCTCTGGTCTAGCCAGATTTGCAAGGCAGAATTGGGATCATGATACTGGGGGAGAGGAAGCATTAAAGAACTAAAGGAAAGTTATATGTTTCATCGTTGCTACCTTCCACACTGATTAGCTCATCTCCTCCCCAAAACCCCTCAGCAGGGGGGTGTTCTGTTGCCAACCGATGGACTCTGAGTCTCCACTCTGCACTCACCCACCTTTACAATGACATG
>NW_022107431.1:159571-163660 GCF_000313985.2 Echinops telfairi | reverse complement strand
TCTGTCCACAGGCTGTTCAGAGCGGGGATGTCGTCCTCCAGGCCTGGTGGGTCAGGATGTGCTCCACTCTCTCTTCCTCCCCCTAAGTGCTCCCAATTGCTCTGATCAGACATGCCCCTCTTCCCTAACTGCAGCTTCATTGCCGTCCTCTCAAGTAGCTTCTTCTGGGGGGAGGGGTGATTATATTTTTAAAACCCAAAGATGTCCCTTTGGGGACTAGCTGTGCCTGGCCCCAAAACCATGGTATTTCCAATCACCTCCAAAGCACACGAAGTTCAGCATGGACTAAGGAAGACTGGAGCGTAATGACGTATTTGGATTAGGGTGTAAACAGAGAATGTTGAACAAGGGACAACACGGAAGAAAGAACAAATGTGTCCTGGTAGAAGTGTGGCCGGAATGCTTCTTACAAGTAAGGGTGGTGAGACTTCATCTTAGGGACTTTGGACATGTTGTCAGGAGAGACCAGGCCCTGGAGGAGACGCTCATGCTTGATAGCGTGGAGGGGCAGTGATACAGAAGAAGGCCCTGGACAAGATAGAGCAACACAATGACTTCAATAAGGGACACAAACAGAAGCAACTGTGAGGAAGATGTGAGCCTGGGCTGTTGACTCCACAGCAGCTGAGAACAACAGACCCCCACAGTGTTCGGTCTGTCTTATTTCATGCAGCCCGGTGTTTTCAAGGATCTTCTGTGTCATAGGCTGTCTCGGTACTTCAGGACTGGGGGTGCTCCTGTGTATGGAAGGACATTTGCTGACCCACCATCCGTTCCTGAGCATGGGACAATTCTCATCGCTTGTCATTGTGGCCAGTGCTACAGTGAGCATGGGATGCCTGGTCGCAACCCTACCTGTCATCAGGCATGTGCCTGGGCTCTGAACTCACACCATCCTCCCCGGACCGTTGGATGCAGACGGAGCTGCTACCTCCCCTCAGGGCCCCTCAGCGCCAGACACTGCCCCTGCATCCCTCCCACCATGGCCTATCCCACCTTGGTGACCCCACCCCATGTGGCACTCCTCCCACAACGACCCCTTCCACACACAAAGCCCCACCACACTGGAGTTCCACCTGCATAATGACCCTCCACTTAACTAGATCCTGTGTCCAGTTGAGTTTGTGGACTTTCTCACCCGATTTCTGGGCCCCCTGCCCTGTACGGTGATTGCAGAAAGCAGCCATGCCCTGGGGCTGTGCACAGGTGGAAAGGCTAGGTGTGGCCAGGCCGGACCTTTCTGGAAACTTCCAAAAAGACTCCAAACAAGACCTCCGCCTGGCTTTGTTTTAAAATAAGACTGCTATAGCCTCAAGACTCCTCTCCAAGGGGACAGCAAAAAGGGGGGGGGGGGGGGGGTGTCGTAAGCCACTGGTGCTTAACCCATGGTGCCACCAGGCTCCTTTTTTGTCTCCATAAACCACTAACGCAGAGGTTCCTGGTATTTTGCCCTGCCACATTTGGCAATCTGATGGGACCTGTAGACCCTCACCCAAGTCAAGTCCAACTCACGGCAACCCTGCAGGACAGAGTAGAACTGCTCCTAGGGCTGTGCAAGACTGCGCCCAAGCTTTTTACTGGGGTGGTTGCTGTTAAGTACCCTCGAGTTGGTTCTGATCCATAGGGACCCTAATCACACGAAACAAACACTGCCCGGTCCTACATCATCCTCACAGTTGTTCCTACTTGAGCCCATTGCTGCAGCCAGTGTGTCAGCCCATGTGCCAGGGCCTTGCTCTCTGTTGCTGCCTGATGAGGACATGAGATGAGTTTCACCGTCCTCATCTCTAAGGAACATTCTGGTCATGCTTCTTCGAGGACAGACCGTTTTCACCTTTAGCAGTCCATAATATTCTTCTCCAGCACCACTATTCAAAGGCATTTGTTCTTCTTCAGTCTTCCTGTTCAATGGCCAACTGTCACACGCACCGGAGGCAACAGAGAACACAATGGCTTGGGTCAGGTGCACCTTAGTGTCCAAGGTAGTACCCTTGCTGCTCAACACTCTAACGAGAGCTTGTGCAGTAGATTTACCTAATGCAATGCATCTTGATCTCTTGACTACTGCTTCCATGAGCACTGATTGTGGATCCAAGGAACACAAAATCTTTGATAACTTCAACCTTTTCTCCCTTTATCATGATGTTACCTGTTGGCTCAGTTGTGAGAATTTTGGTCTTTACAGTGAGTTGTACTTGACACTGAAGGCTACAATCCTTGATCTTTCTCAGTAAATGCCTCAAGTCTTCCTCACTTTTAGTAAGCAAGGATGTGTTGTCTGCATATCACAGCTTGCATATTCCAGTCCTGGTGCTGCATTCTTCCTCATACAATTCCACTTCTCTGATGATTTTCTCAGTATACAATGGAATAAGTCTGGTGAGAAGACACCACCCTGATGCACACCCTTCCTGATTGTAAGCCACGCAGAATGCACTTGTTCTGTTCACACAACTGTCTCTTGATCCATGTACAAATTCCACAGGAGCACAACGAGGTATTCTGGAATTCCCATTTTTTTCAAGGCTCTCCATAGTTTGTTATGATCCACACAGTCAAATGCCGTGGCATAATCAATAAAATATAAGTAATCATCTTTCTAGTATTTTCTGCTTTCAGCTAAAATCTCTCTGACATCAGCAATGATATTCCTTATTCCACATCCTCATCTGAATCAGGCCTGAACCTCTGGCAGCTCCCTGTCAATGTACTGCTGCAACCATTGATGGATGATCTTCAGCAAAAATGTACTTACATGTGATATCAATTATATGATTCTATAATTTGATCATTCTGCTGGGGCACCTTCTTGGGAATGGGCACAAATACGGATCTCTCCCAGGCAGTTGGCCAAGTAGCTGTCTGCCAAAGTTCGACGAGTAAGTGCTGTCAGTGCTTCGTCAACCATTGAAGCAATTCAGATGGCATTCCATCAGCTGCTGGAATTAGCCACTTGTTCGTGGCGAATGCTCTCAGTGCAGCTTGAACTTCCTCCTTCAGCACGATTGGTTCTTGCTTATAAGCTACCTCCTGAAACGGTGGAATGTTGACAAGCACTTTTTGGATAATGACTCTGTATTCTTTCTATCTTGGTATGCTTCCCACATCATTCAACATTTTGCCCATAGAATCATCCAAGATTTCAACTCAAGGCTTGAATGTTTTCTTGAGTTCTTTCAGGTTCATATGTACCAAGCATGTCCTTCCCTTTTGTTTTTTTAATTCTAGGTCCTTCCACATTTCATTATAATGTCTTATTTTGTCTTCTCCAGCTGCTCTTTGAACTGCCCTGTTCACTTCTTTGACGTCTTCATTTCTTTCATTTCCTTCAGCTACTCTATGAATAAGAACAAATGTTAGAGTCTCTTCTGACATCCACTTGGATCTTTTCTTTCTTTCCTGGCCTTTTTCAAATAACCTTTTGCTTTCTTCATGAGTGATATTTTTGATGTCCTCCCACCGCTCTCACTGATCCTTCTGTCAAGAATGTTCAGTGTGTCAAACCTGTCCTGGAGATGCTCTTGGAGTTGAGGTGGGATCGACACAGAGCTGTAATTTGGCTCTCATGGACTTGCTTTAATTTTCGTCAGTTTTATCCTGAACTTACATATGAGTAATTGATAGTCTGTTCCACAGTGGGTCCCTGGCCTGGTTTGAACTTCTCATGTTGAGCTTCTACATTGTATCTTCCTGCACATGTAGTCATTTGATTTCCATGTATTCCAGTTGAGGAAGTCCATGTGTAGTCATGGTTTGTGTTGTTGGGAAAAAAAAAAGTATTTGTGATGAAGAAATCGTTGGACTTGCAAAATTCTGTCATATGATCTCCAGCTTCATTTCTATCACCAAGACTATATTTTCCAACTACTGCTTCTTCCTCTTTGTCTCCATAGTTTGCATTCCAAGCACTGATAATTATCAGTGCATCTTTTTGTTTTTCTTTCTTTCTTTTTTAAAAATTGTTTTATTAGGGGCTCATACAACTCTTATCACAATCCACACATACATCAATTGTATAAAGCACATTTGTACATTCATTGCCCTCATCATTCTCAAAACATCCGCTCTCCACCCAAGCCCCTGGCATCA
>NW_022107431.1:138754-153786 GCF_000313985.2 Echinops telfairi | reverse complement strand
CCTCCTCCCCCTTCATCTGCTCCCGTGTGCTCCGATCAGATATGTCCCTCTCCCAGAGCTGCAGATTCAGTGCCGTCCTCTGAAATAAATCCTTCTGGGGGGAGAGGTAGGTGTCCACCTAATTGGGATTGGGGCCGGCCCCTCAGACCTCTCCACTGGTTCCCTACTCCATGCCGGTATATTGCATTCACATCTCGGAGCACTTATCAGTGCATCTTGATTGCATGTTTGATCAATTTCAGACTGAAGATGCTGGTAGAATTCTTCAATTTCTTTATTAATAGCTACCATGGAGAGAAGGTTTAAGAAGGTTTTGTCTTGCTTGGATCCACAATCAATGCTCATGGGAGTAGCAATCAAAAGATGAAAAGACATGGTGCACTGGATAAGTTTGCTGCACAAGACCTCGTTGGAGCATTGAAAGAGCAAGGATGTTGCTTTGAGGACTGAGATGCTCCTGACCCAGGCCACCTATTTCCCATTGCCTGACAAGCATGTGAGCGTCGGACATGGAATGAAGAAGACTGAAGGAGAAGAAGAAGTGCGCTTGAAGTGTGATGCTGGTGAGGAATGTTGAAAAGACCATGTACTGCTAAAAGGACAAACAAACCTGCCTTGAAAGAAGTACGGCCAGAAGGCTCCTTAGAAACAAGGATGGTGAGACTTTGGACATAATGTCAGGAGAGACCAGTCCCTGGAGAAGGACATCCTGCTTGGTAAAGATGAGGCAGCGATGGAGAGGAAGGTCCCCAGTGGGATGGATTGACACCACGGCTGCACCAACGGGCTCAGACATCGGAGCATTTGTGAGGGTGTGGCCTCAATGGTGAGGGCCAGCCAATGCTGCCTTCTGTTGTGCACAAGGTTGCCAGGAGTCAGAGCCAGCTTGACTGCGCCTGACAACAACAGCAAGCTCTCGTGGTTGGTGCCTGAATTGGAGTAATAGCTGTGTCCACTGGATGTCTTGAAGGCAGATGGACATGACCCCATCACAGACAGCACCGTCCTTCAAGACAGATCTCGAAATGTCCTATTTGACAATGAATGCAATGCCATCCCTCTTGTTTGTGTGAGTCCCAGTCGAGAAAACCACGTGACTTGCTGATTCAAAAGGACCAAGGCCAATCTATTGCAGCTCACTGACTCCTAGAACATCGATCAGTATGCATTCTATATAATTTTTGATGACTTCCCATTTTCCTAGATGGATCCTTCATACATTCCAAATTCTGTTCATTAGTAGATTTGGCAGCTCTTTCTTCTCACCTTGAGTTGTGCCCCATCGGCAAATGAAGCTCCCGAAGCCCACCCCCGCAGGCCTTACTCCCTTCACATCACCACCGAGAGAGCAGCGCCTCCTCGCTCACGTTGCCAGTGCCGGACCTCCGACCGACCGAGGGGCCCACCCTCCGGCACGGTCTCTAAGTGTCTGTGTCTGTGTGTGTGTCTGTGTCCAGATGGTGTGTCTGTGTGCATGTAAGTCTATATCCATGTCTGTGGGTGTATGAGTGGGTCTGTTGGTGTGTACATAAGTGTATGTCTGTGGGTGGGCCTGTGTATCTGTGTGCATGAGTTTGTGTGGTGTGTCTGTGTGTACATGAATGTGTGTGCCGGTGTCTCTTGGGTGGATCTGTGTGTCTGTGGACCTTCAGGTGAGCATACTCCCACACAGGGCCCTGAAGCCACAGAGAGCAGTGCCACTCTGCCAGGAACAAACCCGCACCCCCCCACCACCCCCACCCCCGAGCGTCTGAAGCCGACCAGCTGAGTGTGTCTGCATTGGGAAGCTGAGGGCAGGGCCGGGGTGCGAGCTGGGTGGACAGGGAGGACACGAGGGGTGAGTGAACTGAGCTTGGGGGTGGAGGGCACTGTCCCCTTCTGGACTACACTTAATGGGGCTCTGTGGGCCTCATGCAGCAGAGAGTGACAGAGAGAGCTCTCCCCCGATGCCAGTCCACCCACAGGCAGGGCCCCCACTCCCACAGCTTCCACTGCGGGAAAGTTCGTCTGCGTGCTAAGGAGACACACGCCACCCGATGAGACCATAAGAACACAGCACAGGAGTCCACACTGGCTCAGGGACCCCAAACAAATGCTAAGGCCTACTGCAGTGCTAGATGTTTAATGGGGAGCTGGGGCTGGGGAGGCACGCTCAATATGACCTCTGACCCTCCAAGGATCCGCTTCCAGGGAAAGCTCTGAGGAAGACACACACAGATCTAAAAACAGACACACTCTCCCGGCCACAGGCTGGCACATCCTATGTGGAGGCTGCAGGGCCCTCCTCTCTGTCCTCCCACTCAGGGACCTCGAGTGTCTCCCCTGGGTGCCCTCACATGACTTCGCCACCATGGAGCCACTTGTCTGCAGGGGCCCAACAGGCCACACTGCGTGACTCTTGGGGACAAATTCCTGTGAGTGAAGAGCTGTCCCTCGGGCCCGCCCAACTGACCTGGTGGGAAGAGGAAGCGTCCCAGGCTCAGAGGTGGACTAGGGGGGCCTGCCGGCTCCTTCTGCAAGAGCCAAGTTGTCTTTTCCTTTGAAGGAGCTGCAGAGGGCCCTCTCACTGAGGTGCGGTGACCTGGGCTGGGGGCTGACAGGTGCCCACTGCCCGTCCCCAGGCCTGGGGTGCTGCACTTAGGTCCCGGTGCAGTGCAGCCAGGTCTGTGGTAGGGGTGGGGGCGGCATGGGGGAGCCAGCAGCAAGCTCACCTAGGTCCTGAATCCATGGGTGCCCGTGGCTGCTGAGTTCTCATTTTCCATTCACCTGTCCTTGCTGCGCTTTCTCGAATGCGCTTGTAAAATGTGTATTGCCTGGGGATACTCTATCAGAAATTTAAAACACAAGGAGTTACTTTGCCCACAATCTTAACCTCAAGGAAACCACACGGCATCTTGAGCCCCTTATTGACTCAAGAATGTGTGAGCTGTGTGAACTCATGGGCTGTGAGGGTTCGAGAGCCCCCTGAGCTGGGGGTCTGTGCAGGGGGGCACACACACACACACACACACATACACACGCACACACTCACACATGCACACACACTCACATGCATGCTCACACACGCTAGCATATGCGCAAACATGCACACGCTCACACACACTCATGCACGCTATGCACCCACACAGGCACACATAGACACACACAAATGCGCACATGCACACCCATGCCCATGAACACACTCATGCACACAGGCTGTGGTCCAGCCCATCCTGCCCGTGGCTGCCCATGGTTTCCCCGGGCTCCCCAGACACAGAGAGCCAGCCTGTCATCCCCATACCATGGGGGGGGGGGGGGGTTTGCTTAGGACCACCAACCTGTGGTGAGTTAAACCAAACCGAACCCACGCCATCCTGTGCATTCCAACTCCAGGACCCCGTGCAAGGTCTGGGCAGGGGTGGGGGTGGGCGAGCAGACAACACCAGAACCCTGTCCTCCCTGGAAGGGCAGCAGTGGTCTGAGAGTCAGGATCAGGGACTCATAGTCTTGCTGGTGTCCTGGCACTGGTGGAATCCTGGGGCAGGGTCCTTCCACCGGATCAAGCTTCCCTCCTGCTGCTCGGTAGGTCCCTGTGGACGGCTGGCCTTGCCTCGGACAGGGGAGGCACGGGGTGGGGGGCCATGGTTCCGGGGGGCCAAAGTCTAGCCTCAGGCCCTGCCCTGCTGGGTTTGAGGGGGTGGGGTTCAGACCCTGCTGCACTGTGTTTGGGGAGTTGGGATTTGAAAACTTGGACCCTGCCCTGCTGTATTTGGGGGCCTGGGGCTCAAATCCTGACCTGTTTGGGAAAGCAAGGGTTGGGGGCTCAGGTCCTGGCTCACCGGGCTTGGGGTCAAGGGTTAGGGCCTCAAGCCCTGGCCTGCTCTGTTTGGGGGGTTGGGGTTGGGGCCCAGGCCTGGTCAGCTGGCGGCCACAGTGCAGCCCCTGGAAGGGGCCCCTGTGCTGGCTGAACATCTGTCAGGCAAACCGAGCAGGCAGAGGGACAAAGGGAGGGATTATTTTCACTCAAGTTCTTCTCTGGCTCAGCAGGCGACAGCCAAGCTGCTGGCCTCCACTCCTCCGGGCTGCAGGGAGGGGGCGGCCACTGCCTGGAAACACAGGCCCACAAGGGGGGAACAAAGTCCAGATGGAAAGTTCACAGGCCCACACCCTGAGCGGACCCTCCCATGTCATGTGCCCCTGAGGACAGGACCCAGGGAAGCTGCAGAGGCCTGGGGGCACAGTGGTGACGGGCTGGACTGCTGTCCTCAAGATCAGGTCAGCAGTTTGAAACCAGTAGCCTCTCCCAGGGAGCACGATGTGGCTCTGTACTGTAAAGAGCTAACAGTCGCAGCAACCCACACCGCAGCTCTCCCCTCTCCCCGGGGGTCACTCTGAGCAGCGGGGGAGGCGGACAAGCCGATGGGGCTGGGGGGTGGCCGGCAGGGTCCAGTGCCAGCCGACGACCTCAGCGCTGGGTCCTCCCAAACCTTGTCCCCTCTCCAGTGGGCCCTGGCTTCTGGGGAGGAGCTGCAATTGCTGCCCATGGTGCCAGCGTGGGGGCGCCGGGCCAGGCTATGGGCAGAGCGGGATGCAACACAGCGCCTCCAGACAGGGTTCTTGTCACTCCCGCAGAATGAGTTACCACTGCGCAGATAAGGTGTCTTGTGGTCATGCAAATAAAGTGTACGGACTCCTACGAGGAGATTGGTTGGTTTCGTCATCCCGTTAAACTTAGATGGGAGTGAGAGGGCCTCACTACCATCATGAAGAGCCAGTGATGGGGGCATGGTTGGGAGAGGGGACTCACAACAAGGAGTATAAGAGCAAAGTGTTCTGAAATTGATTGTGGTGATGATTGCACAATGCTTCCTGAAGTGATTGAGTGACTACTCATATGACATGTGACATATCTGCCAATCAAACTATTTTTAAAAGAAGAAGAGCCAGTGATAGCACTAGTTAGGTGTGCACACTTAGAGAATGAACCACTTGAGATCAGAAGGGCAGCAGGGGGTTAGGGAAGGAGGAGGGATGGAAACGGGAGGCGGGGAAGTGGGGGCTTGATGGGAATTGCAGCCAACTAGATGAAGTGAAATGTATTATGAATTACTGAATGGAAAAATGGATCTGGCCTCTAATTCTTCACTCAATTTACACTACAAAGGTTTGAAGAAGAAGAAGAGCCAGGAGTAGAGTCTGTCTGCTGAACTCAGGCTCCCTGCGGTGCTGGCAAGCATGAGCGTCCACAGCGGCATCAGGACTAGCATGAGCTGGCATGCAGGCTTCCTGCCCCCAGAGCCAGCAGCTCCAGGGCACATGCCAACACGTGAGTTAGAGAGCGGAGCGCCTGTGGTCAAGGACTTGCTTGCAGAGTGGGTGCCTCTGGGTACTGCTCAATGTAGCTGAAAGCCCCGTGATGCTTGCAGGAGAGAGCAGGACCCATCAAAGCCCAATTTCCTGAGGTGGGACGGGCATCTAGGGTCAGAACTGGTAGAGGGTTGGAGAGTGGAATGCCATCTGACGTCCATCTCACACACATCAGCTTCAGGCTGATGCTGCTGACCTCCCACACCCCCAGTGAAGTTAGGGGACCTCTGACCACCCCCTGGCCCACTCAACCCCGCACCCTCCCCACACACTTTTGGGAGTTCCTGGGGTTTCTTGTCTGCCATCGACACATGAGACAGGGTCTTGTCTCTTTAGAGGACTCGGGGCTGGGCCAGGAACATAAGCAGAGCTTGAAAGGCGCTCGAAAGAATGAACACTTTGAGCATATCAAGTGTGTGAGTGAAACATAATACCAATTAACGTGATTGATGTCAACCAATTGCATTTCTGTAAAATACTGACCTGCTAAGGGTCTAGTAACAGTTATTACGACAGCGGAAAGGGTGCTGCCTGGGCTGCTCTGTACAAACAAACATCTCACAGACTGGGCTTCTTGGTCTGAAGGTCAGGGCCGGGGTTGCTCAGTGCATTTTATTTGAGTACTTACCCCAGCCTGGGTGCAAAGGGTGTTGGATCTGGTCTGACAGAGGCCTTGGGGAATGATTGCAATTGGTTGATGTTATTGGAAATAGCTTGGAACTGTGATAGATAGTTGTGTGTGTGTGTGTGTCGCCTTATAGAGTGTAGAGCTGTTGCTGTCTGTCATGAGAAGAACAAGCACAAGGCACTCACGGGCGTCATCCCTATACATCTGCCGTTTGCACTGGCGCCACAGGCCAGCGAATGTGTGGCTCTCACCAAAAATGATGTCCACGTAGATGAGGGCTGTGGTGGGAAGTGGACAACCTGGACCAGAGTTGGTCTTGCAAACTTTAGCAGGCGCTCTCTCGAAAGCCGCCTTCTGTGGGTGGTGGTGGTTCACGTATTGGCTTCTCCTGCCTCCATTATAAGAACATTCTAGTGTCAGCGCCAAGAAAACCTACTCCGTGCCTTTCTTATGGTTCGAGCTGCCAGTCACTGCTCTGAGAAACTATGACATCATTGGGGCAGAAGTGCACTGGGGGGGAAATGGATTTTAAATTTTGATTTGTAGAATGAGGCTTCAAAAATATTTTTGAGAATTAAATTTCACTTAAACCACAATAAAATGAGCTTTAAATTTTTTTCTAAATGTATTTCTCTAAAACATCCTTTCCAACACCTCAAAGTAAAAAAAACAAAAATTCTCACAACTGGATCAATAGAGAAAATTATGATAACTGGAAAAAAAGATTGAGTTTGTGATGCATTTAGTTGTGCCGGGATCCATAATTCATGCATATAGAACAACAGTCAAAAGAGCAAATGACAGATTGCTTTGGGCAAACCGACTGCACGAGGCCTCCGTGGCCTGTTGGAGAGCAAGACGTCCCTTAGAGGACTAAGATCAGCCTGACCCCAAGTAAGGCATTTTCAATGCCCTCATATGCAGGGGAAAAGAAGAACTGATATCTTTGAATTATGGAGTTGTCAAAGAATACTGCCAATAGTAAGGAGCACCTGTGCTACAGTGGTTAGTGTTGGGCTGCGATCTGCATGGTGGGTAGTTAGAAACCAGCAGCTGCTCCGTGGGAGAAAGACTGGGCTTGTCAGTTCCAGAAACCTACGAGGGGGTCTCTAGGCGTCAGCATCGACTTTGTGGCAGCTGGTAGACCAGGAGACCAAACAAATCTGTCTTGGAAGAAGTGCAGTTGGAATACTTCTTAGAAGGAAGGGTGGTGACACTTCGTCCCACATATTTTGGACATGGTGTCAGGAGAGCCCAGTCCCTGGAAAAGAACACCATGCTTGGCAAAGTAGAGAGGCAGCGAAAGGGAGGCCCTCCATGAGATCGATGGACTCGGTGTCCGCATCAATGGGCTCAAGCATCCAAACAATGTACGGGTGCAGCAGGCGTCACTGTGGGGTCAATGCACAGCAGCAACAGGCAGAGTCGAACTGAAAACAGCAACTCAAGATGTGGTAGGAAGCGGGGGCAGGGAGGTACTTTCAAACACTTCAAGGAGGTCTTGTGCAGTAGATTGGCCTGGTGCAATGCGTCGTTTAATCTTTGGACCACTCTTTCCATAAAATGGAGGTAACACGGTTCAGAAAGTGTGAGAGCCACTGTTGTGCTCCATAACCAACCCAAACCAACACAGCCCACGTGAGCGTCCTTAGTCATCGGCGGGGAAGAGCTTCACACGTGTCACACGTCCAGGATTCTGCTTCTGAGAACGCCCGGCGTCTGTCTGTCTGCTCCGCCACTCAGCCCCACAGCCCCTCCCGGCAGAACCAAGGCCTCTTTTCAAAGTTCCAGGCCCTTTCAGGGTTGGAACACCTAGCAGCAAGGTACACACCAGCTGACTTGCGCTTACTCATCTGTAATGAACAGTGTCCCATGGGAGGTGGTGGGAAACACTCCCAATAACTCATTGAACACAAGTCAGCCCACGCCTAGCTTACTGAGTGGACAATCCGGCCCTCATGAGTCTGTACCCCGGGACCAATTCCATCAATGTTGCTGAGCTGCACCGCGGGAACGGGTGCTCTGCTGTGTCTTCTTCCTGTTTTCAACTGAGAGATTTTGGGCGGGGGCGGGGGGTTCCTACTCCCACCTGCTCTCCCCCCACAAACCCAAATTCTTTTTGGTTTATTTGTTTGAAAGGAACTTGTCTGTCACAAAAGAATCCAAGTTCACTTGCTTCCATTGTACTTCTTTTCTAGCCACTCAGCCAGGGCTGCTGTCCGAGGGAGGAGTCTGGAGGGTCTTAGCCTGCGTCCCTTCGCTCTCTCTAAAATGTTAACCTTGTTTCGCTGTTTTTGTTGTTTTGCTGATTTAGATGTTTATAGACATTTCCCTTTTGTCTGTAGCGATAATGCTTACTGAGGAGCGCACGTTCTAAACCCTGACAGCCCATCTCAGGGACAGTTTACTGGTCGGCGTGGTTGTTTTATCCTCCTTTCCCCACTGACCTCCCCCACATTTTCCTGCCTCTTCCCTCTCCCCTCGGCACTCTGACCCTGGTCTCATCACAGTCTTTAAAATCATATCCTTTGGTGTGGAAAACAATTTTCTCTTTCTTCATTTTCCTGTATTATAATGGGGTCATAAAATCTCTATCTGCATGAAGTAGACTAATTTTGTTGAGCAAAATGGCCTCTAATGTTGTCCACGTCTAAAGGTGTTTGACATCATGGGTTTTACAGGTGCATAAATGCCATTGCACGAATGTTCCTGAGTTTGTTCGCTCATTCCTCTGTAGCTGGGCTTCTGACCCTTTCCATCTTTTTGCTGTTCTGGAAAATGGTGCAGTGAACATTGTGAGCTTGTGTTTGTTCTTGATTTCCTAAGGGTACGTGCCAAGCAGAGAGCTTGCTGGATCACAAGGCACTTGTATTTGCATTTGTATAGGACATGCCATCCTAATTCCATAACGGTTGTATGAGCCTACGTGCCAGCAGCAATATAGGAGCATCCCGATCTCTTCACATCCTCTCCAGCATTTAGTATTATTTTCTCTTTTTAAACATTGTTGTCATAGTTTCGGCGCGAGGTGGTCATGCATTGTTGTTTGCATTTGCATTTTTCTTGTGGCTAACTGTGTGGGGCCGGATCATCTAGAGAAACAAAACCAATGACAACCATAGATGGATAAAAAGGAACTTTGTATTCAGAAAGCAGCCCAGCCCAGCCCACCTCAAGCCCATGGGTCCAGAACTGAAACCTTCCTCAGACTCATGGAGCTGATGAGGCAGAAAAGTGAAGTGGGACCCAGGAAGACCGGAAGCCAGTGGGTGCAGGGCCTCGTGGGTCCCAGGTCAGTGTAAGCACAGCACGGTTGGGCAGCTGACTTGGGGCCACCCCCAGAGGTAGACAAAGAGTGCCAGCAAACAGGAAGGCAAAGGGGCATGTAGAGAGCGGAAAGTTCCCAGCTTTGTCTTAAGAGAAAGCCAGACCCCGCAAGAGGCATCATCAGGCTGTGACCTGACTGACAGGTGACTCCACCCTACACAGTGCAAGTTAACCTAAAGTCTGACGACCACACTAGTGAACATACACATTTCTTCATATGATGTTGGTTGCTTGGAGATCACCTTTAGTAAATTGTCTTCTGCCCATTTTTATCGGGGTAGTTGTATCTTTCTTATTAAGATGTTACAGATTTTTTAAATTACCCCCATATCTGACATTATTGTTAAAGATTTTTTCCCACCCTGTAGGTTCTCTTTTAGCTCTTTTGATGAAATCTTTTGATGTGCATGAATGTTGTCTTTTCAGAGGGCCCCAGTCCTCTGTTTTGTCTTCTACCAGACAGATATTTTCCATTATGTTCGCAAGTGTATTTGTGCCTTGTATCAGGACGCTTAAGTTTGTCCCTATTTTTTCTCTATGGTTCTAGGGTTTATATTTAGGTCTTTAATCCATCTTCAGTTTGTTTTTTATGTGGTGTGAGGTATGGGTCTTGTGAATTGGTAAAGACCCAATTTTTCCAGCACCCAGCCTAACACAGCATGTGCCTGGAGACCGGGGTACTAGGGAAACAAAGCACGGAGATGGAGGTTGGAGGCTTGGGAGACCGCTGCCTCATGGTAGTTTTTCTCCTTGGCCAGCTGGAGGTCAGATATGGCTCTGAAGTTTACTGGGTTTCTTTCTGGAAAGGACATGAGAAATGGAAGTTGAGATTCCTAGAAGCTGTCTTTGTTTATTCACAATTGGAATGGCCCATGTGAAGGTCATGGAGGTAAACCGCCCCTTAAACTTCTCCAAGGCCACGCTACTTAGTAAAAAGGACTGTAGGAAAGCCAGGCCTTGGCTGGATGTCGCCAGTGAACGATGGCCATATTGCCTATGAAGGGGATAGTTTAGATAAGTAAAGGATTGACCCTGACTGTTTTAAGAATGTGTCTAAATTCCCACTGAAAAGGGAACTAGACAATGCCCTTTGTCCCCACTTTTATTCAACATCATCCTGGAAACAGAAAGATATCAAAGGTATATGTCTGGAAAAAGAAGTGAAATTATCATTCTTTGCCGATGATGTGATTGTATATTATGAGAACCCCAAAAGCTCCACAATAGGAGAGCTGGAAGCAAGAGGAATATGGCAGAGTGGCAGGATACAAGATCAATAAGCAGAAGTCAATTGGATTGCTATATTCAACTGATGGGATTACAGAAAAAGAGATCAAGAAGGTAGTACCATTCACAATAGCCAAGCATACATTGAAATATCTAGGGAAAAAACAAAAGATGTGTACGAGGAAAACTACAGAACTTTATTACAAGGAACCAAAATGGAACTTCACAAATGGAAGAATAGCCCATTCTTCATGCAGAAGAATGAAGCAACACCCTTACCTCACCCCATACACAAAGACAAATTCAAGGTAGATCACAGACCTCGAGGTAAAACCCAAAACTATCAGGATCATCAATGAGAAAATTAGGACAAAGCTAAGAACCTTAGCACAGGGAATACAGGGGCGTTCAGAAATAAGGGAAGACACACACCCAGAGGAAGATAAAGAGACGCATGGCACATACTAAAGATAAAACACTTGTGTGCATCGAAAGGCTTCAAGAGAGTAAGGA
The DNA here is from genome assembly GCF_000313985.2 of Echinops telfairi. Classification (NCBI taxonomy): domain Eukaryota; kingdom Metazoa; phylum Chordata; class Mammalia; order Afrosoricida; family Tenrecidae; genus Echinops; species Echinops telfairi. The sequence continues at coordinate 142,745 of NW_022107431.1, read as the reverse complement.
GAGAGCCCACAGACTGGGAAAAGATATTCAGTAATGACACATCGGACAAAAGTCTTATCACTAAAATGTACAGAACCCTGCAATCTTACAACAAGAAAAATACAAATGGGTCACTGAGGAGGTGGGCAGAAGACTTGACCAGAAGATTCACAGAGGAGGAGCCCAAGCAGCCAATAAACATATGAGGAAATGTTCCCAATCATTAGCCACCGGGAAATGCAAATCAGAACAACTATGAGATTCCACCTAACACCCACAAGGATAGCCCAATTCAAAAACACACACAGCAGCACATGATGGAGGGGTGTAGTAAGACAGGAACTCTCAGTCACTGCTGGTGGTCTTTTAGATAGACACAGCCACTGTGGAAAGTGATTTGGCAATACCTAAAACAGGTGAAAATCGAGTTATCTTACTACCCAGCAATCCTCCTACGGGGCATATACCCAGAATAAATAAGAAACAGGTTACAACCAGACATCTGTGCTCCAATGTTCATCACTGCACAGTTCACAATCACAAAGAATTGGAAACAGCCTAAATGTCAATCAATAGCGGAATGGATTAGAAAACTCTCGTATATACACACAATGGAGTACTACGCATCCCTAAAAATCAGCGATGAAAAGATGCAGCACCTCATCTCGTGGAAGGAGCTGGAGGATATTGTGCTGAGTGAAGTTAGCCAATCACAAAAGGACAAGTACAACATGAGTCCATTGAGCTAAGATCAAACAGCAGAATGGGCATAAGGGGAAATGTACATTGCAAAGTACACAGAGTAGACTAACTGCCCCTTTTGGTTTCCAAAGCTGTAAATTTTTACAGGAGCAAAGAGCCTCATCCTTCTCCCCCAATTGACTGGTGTATTCACAGTGCTGACTTTGTGGCGAACAGCTCAGCACATTACACCACCAGGGCTCCTTGTGGCTGCCGGGTGCCTTCAGTTAGCTCCGACCCATGCCAGCCCTTTGCACGACAGAACAAAGCCCTGCCCGGTCTGGCACCATCCTCAGCTGTTCCTGTGCCAGCGCCCATGGTTCCAGCCACTGCGTCCATCAGCTCGCTGAGGGCCTTCCTCTTTCACTGCCCCGCTACTTTACCAGGCATGATGGCCTTCTCACGGACTGCTCTCTCCTGACCATTTGTCCAGAGTGTGTAAGACCAAGTCTTGCCATCCTTGTCTCTAGGGAGCACTCTGGCCTCACTCTCTCCAAGACAGGTCTGTTTGTCCCTTCAGCAGTCCATCGTACTGTCAATATTCTCCTCCGTTACCACAATCCAAATGTACCTGTTTTTTTCTTCCACAGTCGTCCTGAGTCAATGTCCAGGGCACCTTAATCTAGTGTTCCAACCCTCTATTCTGGTCTCTAGGTCTGCAGTGTCGGTGCCCAGAGAGAGGTGCCCATAATGCAACACGGCAGGATGATCGTTCCCCCAGTCGCTACCCTTACCAACCTATTCAAGCCGCAGCCCTGCATGCCTCTGCTTCCACTAGGGTATGGCCTCCCTGCACACTAACCATGAACACTCTACCAGTTCCTCTCTTCCTCTGGACCCTGCAGCTGGGTTCTCCCCTTGACCTTCAGTTCTTTCACCTGACTGGATTCTTTAGATTCTGAAGCCCTGTGAGCCAGCAACCTGTTGTCTGGGCTGCCAGCCCCGCGACCATTGAGTGAGGGGAAGCCTCCACCTGACAGCTGCCCTACTCATTTGGGACTAGCCTGCTTTCATAACCACTTGATGGTTCGGATGTCCTGTAAGACATTCCGGCAAGTTACAGAACTCAAAGATGGGAGAGAGTCCTGGGGGACGGGAGAGTAGTCAGTGTTAGCGACGATGACATGGCCCAGCAGGTTGGAAAAGGCAAACATCGGAGACATCTTTAACCTCTGCTCCTAGGAACCAGTTTGGTGCCAGTCCCTCTAAAACACAAATAAATCCACTTCATTCCGGCAAAAAAAAAAAAAATGCACTCACCACTGCGGCTCTGCCACCCTTCCCTCGGCTGCCCTGCCCTGTGGCAGCCAGTCTGAGCTGGGGCTGTGCTAGCAAAATGCCCCTTCTTCCAGGTGAGGAGACAGGGTAAGATGAGCCCCGGGGCTCCCTCCACACACGAAGCTCAGCAAGGCCCAACTGGGCAGGTCAACACTGCCATCTGGTGGTCTCTTGGCTGACCCGCACCCCCAAACTTGCCCGTTTCACAGTAGGCAGAGAGAGGGCAAGGCCGCTTGAAATCACTTGTTCTTTCCAAGTAGGCCTCATGGGCATGACCCACACCCATGTGTTTCTTTTTAAAAACAAACACACACAAAACCTCTCTGATTGTGAACTAGGTAAAAACATAGCAGATGATCAGTTTTACATTTTTTTCCTTTTTATATCATTTTACTGGGGGCTTGTACAACTTTTATCACAATCCATCCATCCATTGTGTCAAGCACATTTGTACATTTGTTGCCAACATCATTCTCAAAACATCTGGTTTCTATTTCAGCCCTTGGTATCAGCTCATCAAACCTCGCATTGTTAAGCATGTTTCCATAATATTTTGTCCATCCCTTATCCAAAAACACTCCCTGCTATACAGCCAGTGCTGGCTCATGGCGCCCCCTGTGGGTTTCCAAGACAGAAACTGTTTACAGTCGCAGAAAGCCCAGTTTTTCTCCCTCAGAGCTGCTGGTGGTTTTGAACTGTCAACCCTGTGGATCACAGCCCAACACATAACCACCACACCACCAGGGCTCCTTATAGGTCAGTGGTTCTCCACCTTCATAATGCTGCAACCCTTCCTCATGTTATTTCATTGCTACTTCAGAACTGTAATTTTGCAACTGTTATGAATTGGGGGACCCCTGTGAAAGGGTCGTTCGACCCCCTAAGGAGTCGCGACCCCAGGTTGAGAACCACTGTTCTGGGTGGATACCATTTCACCTGCACCTGAGTTACTATCTGTCCATTCTCTGGCCTGTGACTTCCCCTTCCCTCCACCTCCCTGTGAGGAGCCATCGAGTAGGTCCCAAGTCATAGTGACCTGATGTCCAACAGACGAGACTCTGCCCGGGCCTGCACCGCCCAGTCCGCAGCTGCCCTCACCCTGTGTACTCTTCCTATGGAGGCCACTACGTCAGCACATCTGGCCGGGGGCGTTCCCGCCCCTAGGAACCACACAGTCCGTTTTTTTTGTTTGTTTGTTTTCTTTTCCGTTTTTTTTTTTTCGTGTGAAAACCTTTTTATTGTTATCATTGACAGTGGTCTCATACAATGTATGTCCTTTTGCGATTGACTAAGTTCACTCAGCACAACGTCCTCCAGGTTTACCCATGTCGTGGCTCAGTGCCCCTTTGTGTACACTGCTAAAATGTGTCCCTTCTTCCACTGAGGAGCATTTAGTTGTTTCTTTTTGTGAACAGGGATGTGCCTATGTCTGCTGGTGTTATGGCTCTCGGTTCTTTAGGATATATACCAAGTAGGTAATTGTGGGCCATCGGGATTCCCATTCCTAATGGTGTTGCAGCCCCACCAGCAGTGGATGAGGGTTCCAGTCTCTGCACCCATTCTAGTATTTGGCATTTTCTGTTTTTGAACATTTCTAGCAATGCTGGAGAAAGGTGTCATTTCATTGTTTTACGTTGCTCTTCGAATTGAGAATATCCATCCTTAGAAAAACATTTCTCAAAGATGATTCATCAGCCAAGATGAGGGGCTTCTGGGCAGCCAGAAGCTGTGCCCCAGCCAGAGCCACAAAGGAGATGCCAGCTGTACAGAGAAGGTGGGTATGAGAGGGGAGCCTGGCAGGGCCTTGCACACTCCACAACAGGCATGGGTCCACACAGCACTGCCCCAGAGACACAGGAGGGTGGTGGGCCCACACAGCACTGCCCCAGAGACACAGGAGGAGGGTGGTGGGTCCACACAGCACTGCCCCAGAGACACAGGAGGAGGGTGGTGGGTCCACACAGCACTGCCCCAGAGACACAGGAGGAGGGTG
>NW_022107431.1:125556-136489 GCF_000313985.2 Echinops telfairi | reverse complement strand
CCCCCACCTCCCCCTCTCCCATGTCCCCCCCGGAACTGTCAGTCCTGTTGTTTTCTCCTCCAGATTGTTCATCCAGCCTATCTTATTTAGACAGACCTGGGGAGATAATAACATGCACAAAAACAAGACAGAGCAAAACCAAGCAACAAAATAAGACAAAACAACAACAACAAGCCAAAGACAAAAAAACAAAGCAAAACACATCAAGAAAGAAAAGCTTGTAGTTTAGTTCAAGGACTGTTTGTTGGCCTTTAGGAGTGTTTTCTGGTTGAGTCTGATAGGGCACCAAGCCCTGGCCCCAAAGTCTATTTTTAGTATTCCCTGGGAACTTCGTTGCTCTGTTCCCCTTGCTGTTCTGTTCCACAACCTTAGTGTTTTGCCTCGGTGTGGTGGGATCAGATTGGGTGGAATTCCCACACTGTATCTCCATCAATGTCCAATTTCCACCTGCCTATGAGGCAAGTGAAAATATCATGGCTTGTGTCAGGCACACCTTAGTCTTACCTACAAAGTAACGTTGTTGCTTTTCAACGCTCTGGTCTTGTACAGATTTATCAAATACATCATTTGTCTCGTTGACTGCTGCTTCCATGAGCACCGATTGTGGATCCAAGCAAGACAAAATTTGAGCTTCACTTGGGGTTCCATGGAGACCTACTTCCCCTTGCTTCTTGAGGATCCATCGGGACCACTTCCCTACTTCCACTGCTGGTGGCTTCTGTTGCACCTCAACTTCTCATCTTCCTGCTGTGGCTGTCCCACCCTACTTGTCTTACCCTAGGGTAGACTCCCATCTGCTTCCTTGACCTCGAACCAGCAGACTGTGACTGAAGGACCTTCAGTATATTGACTGTTCCACGAAAGTGAGCTGAACTGAGACCCTGTATTAATTAGCTGATAGTATTATGGACTAATTAGCTGATAAGGGTATTTTTCTTTAAAGAACTCTGCCTAACATGCCTCAATTTGTCTATCCCCAGGTGAATGTCTTCCCAAGTACTGATGCCTCATTCTTTAGGTTTTATTTAGCTTCTCAGGTTTTATTTACTCAGCACACAGAAGAACTGTAACACACAATCTGATTTTACACTATAAGATCCCTTTGCTGTTCACACACCTGCCTCCTGACCCTTGCACAGGCTCCACAGAAGTGCTCTGGGATCCCCATTCTTCTCAAGGCTGTCGTTTATGATGCACAGGTGAACGCCTTAGCAAGGTCAATAAGACACACGTTAACGTCTTTCTGGTATTCTCTGCTTTCAGTCAAGATCTGTCGTTGTTGTCACTCAGCACCAATAATATCCTTTGTTGTACACCCTCTTCCAAATTGGGCCTCAACCTCTGGCAGACCCCCGTCAATGTACTGCCGCAACCGTTGTTGGATGCTCTTCAGCAAAATCTTACTCAGGTGATATTAAGGATACTGTTCTATAGGCTTGAGCATCCTATTGGGTCACCTATCTTTGGAATGGATTCAAATATGGAGGTTTTTCAGTCATTTGGCCAAGTAGCAGTCTTCCAAATGTCCTGGCAGACTAGTAGTGAGTGCTTCCAGTGTTTCACAGGCTTGTGAAATCGTTTCAATTGGTACTGCATCACTTCCTGGAGTCTTGCTTTTAGCTATTTTCAGTACAGCTTGAACTTCTTCCTTCAGCACCACTGAGGCTTGCTCATGTGCTACCTCTAGACATGGTGTGTTGTCAACTAGTTCTTTTTGGTAGTGACTGATTTTTTCCATCTTCTTTTGCTGCTTCCCACATTATTCAATATTTTGCCTACAGAAAATTTCAAATTCTATCTTGAGGTTGTTCTTCAATTCTTTCAGTTTACGAGATGTTGAGCATGTTCTTCCCTTTTTGGTTTTCTACATCTTGGTCCTTGCACGTTTCATTGTATTTGGCTTTGAAGTTTTCTATTCAGCTTGATTTCAACCTCTTGCATTTGCTTCAGTCTCTTCTGACATCCATTTTGAACTTTTCTTTCTCTTTTTAGCAACCCTTTATGTTTTTGACGTCATCCCACAGCTCATCAGGTCTTGTTGTTTGTTCAAGGCATCAAATCTATGCTTGAGTTCTCAAAATTATGGGGGGGGGGGGACTCAAGGTCTTATTTTGGCTATTGTGGACTTGTTTCGTTTCAACCTAAACATATATGAGCAATTGATGATCTGGTCCACAGTGGGCCTGTGACCTACTTTTAGCAACTACTGAGCTTCTCCACCATCCCTCCCCACAAAGCAGTTGATTTGGTTTGTGTGTATCCCATCTGGAGAAGGTCGTGTTAATGACTATCACTGGTGCTGTTGGAAAGTTATTTCCCATGAACAAGTTCCTAGTCTTACAAGATTCTACATGTGATCTCCAGCTTCATTTCTATCACCAGGCCCATATTCTCCAACTACTGCCCCTTCCCCATTGTTGCCTGTAATTATCAATGCATCTCAATCATGTTTGTTCATGGTTCAACTTAAGATACTGGTAGAATTTCAATTTCTTCATCACTGGCTTTCATGGCTGGGGTATAAATTTGAAGTTGTATTGATTGTAGTCCACGTATGGGGGCAGCTATAATCAATCCCATCACAAATTCCACTGTACTTCAAATGTTGAAATGTCCTTTTTTAACAACGAATGCAACACCATCCCAGTTGTGTTATTCCTGGCATAGTGAGCCATATGATTTAGACTCAAAATGGCCAGTATCAGTTCATTTCGGCTAATACTTAGGATACAGATTTTGAAATTTTGCTCAGTTGTTCTACTTCATCATTTCTTCCAGTAGCTGTAGGACCTTCAAGAGCACATCTTCTGCCATTATTTTTTCCCCTTCCCTTTATTTCCAACGGCTCATTATGTTTTACATCTTTGGTGTCCAACTCATCTGGTTTTCAATCATCTGTGTTAAATGTGCCATCTTCCTTTCTTGAGATGGTTTCTAAATTCAGGTGGGAGACACTCCCAATAGGAACCAAAGGTCTTTACAGTTCTAAGCCTACTCTGGTTAATTTCTTGGAGATATTCCTCCCAAACAGCCACCCATCCTAACCTGATTTCTCTACAATGCCAGGAATAAACTTCCCAAGATATCCTACTTAAACCCATGAAGTCACAATCCAAGACAAGCAGCCCCTTTGGGTGGGTTAAAGACAACCCAAACTGATGGCACACTGCCTGGACATGAGGGAACCTGTGACATAAAATCCTGTCTACTTTCGAAGGGGTGGAGCCTAGCCTGTCAAATCAAACTGCAGCTTAATGACTGGATTTGGAGGCACAAGGGAGGTTGATGTATTACTGGAGGCCAGATACACAGTACACACTCTGCTTTTCTCCCTGCGAGACATTCCTGTTGACAAGCCACATGGAGCTATGCGGATGGAGCCAGAGCCCTGGAGCTGGAGGAAGCCACATGGGAGACCCCTGCCAGCGCTCAGATGCTTCCACCACCACTGGATCCACAAGACTCTCTACCCACTGGCCTGGGATCTTCCTGTATTCAGCATCACTGCATATACTGCGGAATTTGTAGACTGGTATCAGACATATGGGCTAATATCAGACTTATGGACTTGATCCGGACTGGGCTGTTTTCTCAATATGCAATTGCTCTTGTATATAAACCTCTTTCTCATACACGAGTATCTCTGGATTTGTTTCTCTAGTCTACCCAGACTAACAAAACCTAAGAGGGCCCCTCAGAATAAAGTGATCCCATAAAGTGAGGCAGTGACCACTAAATTGGCTTTTCTGCTTATACACCTGGCTCATTAACTTAAAGGAAAAAGTCATACTGCTTATGGAAGGCTTTAACCCTGAAACACAAACAATGGGGAGACACAAAGGACAAAGTGGCCATAGTATGCCCAGAAGCCTTTAATGAGCAGGCTGGCCACAGGCCCATAAAAAAGATCACCGAAGCTGCAGACCACAGCCACAGGGACAGTGTGGGCAGCTCAGTCCCTCCGCAAGGGCACGGTTTCCTCCCGGATACCCTCACGAGTGACGATGCAGATGTGCAGGGCGTCCCCCGTATACACATCTCGCTCAGCAGCAGAGATAAAGGCATCCCGCACCAGGCGCAGCGCCCTGTCCAAGGACAGGGGGACGTGCTCCACGTTCTGCATGTTCTTAAATCCAACCTGAGTGGAGAGGACAAAGGGGGATGTGAACAGTCCAACAGAGCAGCTCCAGCCACCAGCACCTGGACTGCACCCCATGCACCTTCAAGTTGGACACAGGGTATATGGGAGCAGATGGAGAGTGAGCACGTACCTGGTTGTCAAGCAGCGGCTGCAGCATGGCACTGGCCGAGCCCCCAGCCTTAAACGAGTCTCTCTGGTAGGATCCCACTGGGTCAAAGCTGTACACGGCGCCTTTCCCTGGGGAGAGAACAGCTTCTGTGAGGACACACTTCCCCTCACAGCCACTAGAGCTCCATTCAGAGGAGCCATGAGTGATGCTGGCTGAGGTGGTCCCATATGTTGGCACATACGCAGTCAGGGCTAGCACCCCAAGTTGGCCTACCCTCAAGCCCACACGACTGCAGGTGCCTGCCCACTTCTCCCTTAAGCATGTCTGCCACCAGGAAGCTCTGCAAGCTACCTGCTGCTGACCATCTTGTTGCCCCAGGCTCCGGTCAACCTCAGAGACATGCCAGCGTTCCAGTGTGTGTGAGACAGGGCACACATTCCTCGACAGCAGCATCACATAACTAGTGCTTAACAAGAGACTATCAGAGCAACCAAAAACCAGTTCTGCCCAAGTTGCGGCCCCGGTTTTGTACTTGCTACAACAAGGAACCACCATTTCATTCTGGGAACCCAAGGGGGACCTCGACGGTGATCAATCCTTACCGGCCGTGGCAAGATAGCTTGGGACTTCCTCCCAGCTCCCCTGCAGCAAGTGTGCGGCCATCATCCCCCACATAAAAAGCTGGCAACAAGTACAGATGTACGCGCCAGCCCCTCAGAGACAGCCAACACAGCCAGCATCGAGCCCACTCCTGCAGTGTCCACACGGCATCCAGGGGAGCAGATGGGCACTGGGACCATCCTGTCCAACCCGAGGGTCACTCTTTCCGTCCCAGGACCACAGCTGACAAGACAGCATCTGAAGTCACCTGGGAGTACCTGGGGGGTGTTTCTGCCAGGACCAGAAATGAGGTCCTGCAGGAGTCAAAAAAGGGGCTGTGAGAAGCATAGTCAAGGGGCTGATGGACTAAGCTGAGGGAGCCCCAGCTCCGTCCAAGGGTGGGGCCATCTCAGAGAAGCGCATGCAGCAGAGGAGGAGGAGGAGCGTGGGCGTGGTCCACAAGTACAGCACCTAAGAGCCAGCAGAGGCACATGCAGAACAAAGGAACCTGCCAGCTGCTCACACCACAGATCCCAATGGTCATGACCAGGGGATAATGCCCCACTGGAAACAGGGTGCTGGGGTGGGGAGGCCCTGCCTGACAAGATAAAGGATCTCAGCCACAAAAGGGGCAGGCTGACTGAGTACAGCAGACACTCCTGCCTGGTGAGTCTCCCAGGGAGACGAGCAAGTGACCAGGAAAAGGCAAAGCTGCAAATGAGGAGGAAGCAGAGGTTCCCGTAGGGGCAGCCTGAAGAAAACAGGCAAAGATAAGCTGCCCAACTGCAATAGAGACATCTGACCAGATTAAAGCTGGACAAGAGGTACTGAGCAAATGTTTTAGAACTAACCAACCACAAGCAAGGAAACAGAGGCCATCAAGTGTGGTGGGTCACATGCTGAGCCAGCAGCTTCGCTGTCCACGATCACCCCCAGGGTTACCAAACATAGCTGGAAGAACAGGAAGTGGGCACCTAAGCACGTGTTGTGCAACACCCAGGGGTGCTGAGCAAGGGCCATGTCTGCAGCAGGGAGTGCGGGCACCTGTGGCGGCACGCCACCTGTGTCAGTGTGAGAGGCACGTGTGGACATAGCAGGTGGAGACTGTGGACACAAGGAGCACCTCTCGGAGTGTGACGCTCATGTGCACTGCGGTCCCTGGCTGTAATCTGGGGAAAAGAGCGCCAACAGCAGTTGGGAGCAGAGACCTCGGGCCGGCTGGCCACATCAGTGCTATGGATACCACCCTCCAGGCTGTCCCCCGCAGATGCAGTCTCTCAGAGATTAAGCTCTGGGTGTGGACGATGGGCTCACCAAGGGGCAGGGCAAAGGCCTGGAAGGAAAGCTGATGAGAAACTGGTAGAGAGAGAGCAGAGACCTCTAGCCACTGTCCCTCCTCCAGGGCTGGACCACCAGCCAGGTACATGCCAGCATCTGCCTCCCAGGGAGCCTGTCAGATGTAGGACCCTCAGCCCCATCAGCCCAGGGAGCCTGTCAGGTGCCAGTCAGCACAGATTCGCACAGCCAAGTGGTTCAGACGTTCTTGTAAACATGGACCACCCGAATAAGGCCAAGAGGAATTAAAAGGAGGCCTGTATTTACAAGAAAGACACCAGAAATACACAAACAAAAAACAACCTCGATAAACTGTAGAGAGCAGCTGTACCCACTGAAGAACAAGGTGTTTAAAAAGGCAAACCGGCTTCCCCGACATATTGGAGCCTGCTGGAAACAAGGCTCTGAACTTTCTGCAAGGCTCCACTTCAAGGCCAAGTCTGCAGGCTATCAATGGGGTCTCTGGAACCACACGGCTCTTCTTAAAGTGGAAGGTGTTTCCACCCGAGGTGAAAGTGGGTTCTATTTAGGGAAAAGATGTGCATCTATATACAAAGCGCACAATGACTCCTGGCAGCAAACCTAACAAAACCAGGGTCATCTGGGGAAAGGTGGCTCGTGCCCATGGTCACAGTGGCAGGGTGCAGCCACATTCCAGAGCAACCTTCCTGTTAAGGCCACTAGACAGATTTCGTGCAATGCGGTGCCCCTCAAAGACTGACACTTATTGAAAAGTAAGGAAATAAAATTGTGAATTAAAAACAGGAGAAGAAAAGCTTCTGGAATTAAGAGCAGAAATAAACAATTCTGTGAAGCTTTGAACTAAGAGTAAGAAACTAAAAGAGCAAGACAAGAGATGGGTAACATGAAGGACACAACTGCCTAGAATTAGCGGCTAATCCTGGGGGTGGGGGGCATGAGGAAGAGGATGAAGCTGAGGGCAAGAGACCTGGGTGGGGATGGACACCTTGCAGCTTTAGAACACTGCGGCTCAATTGTTCCGTGACTTCTGGAATCAGAAACCTGCTGGGCAGCCTTTACCACCGAGAGAAGGAAATCAATCCAGATGAGAACTTAGGGCCCAGTGCTCAGGAAGCCAACGCGGGGAGGGAGCAGGCAGCCTTGCAGAGGGTGTGTGGGTGTGGGTGTGGGGGGCAGGGCGGGATGGGGGGGCATACACAAAAAACAGCCGGTACAGAAACTCAGTTCAGGAAATGCCCCTCCAGGAAAATGGGAGTGCAGCTGGGAATGCACTGGGCACCCCATTGTCTGAAGTGGGAGACAAGGAGCGGAGTGAGGGCCAGGGGCCCAGCACCTCCCAGTCAGTCCGGTGACAGAAGTGACAAAGCAGGTGACAAGGCTTCGAATCAGAAACAAGATGGAAACAAAGTAATAAGACAGATGGTCCAAGGTCATATGTTCTGACTGAGACCACGGGCTCCCCCCACCACTCCACCTTGAGTGACTCAGGACCCCCACAACTCCCACTCCGGAGCACCCTGGACACCCATCAACACTGACTGCAATGTTTGCTGTCATTACTGGGGACACACACACACACACACACACACACACACACCAGGGTAAGCTCTCTGGTGAGGAAAGCATGTTAATGCACTCGCTCCAGAGCCACACGGGACGCTTGACTCCCGCTCACCACCCAGCAGCTGCCCCTCTGGGCCCTGGAGAGGGGCCACCTACCTTCCTCATCAAGCCCGCCGATGATGTTGTAGACGTAGTAGGGGAAGAAGCGGCGTGAGTAGAGAATGGTGGAGAGCATGGCGGCGATGGCCCCGGTGGTCATGGCCTTGTTGTTGGAGTGCTTGTACATCTGCAGGATGGGGGACAAGCCTCAGCCAGGAGCCCTCTCGGACAAAGCACCACCCACTACACCCTGCCATGGGCCCATCAAGTACACTCAATCTGCCTTCAGCTCTTGAAGATCCAGGCTGGCCTGGCAGCCACACCTCAGGCTCAGCTAACTCCAGAGCAGACACACACCCAGGCCAGCTCCTGCCGTCCATGTCTAGAATGGCAGGGCTGAAGAACACAGCCCTGCTCCCAGGGCCCGTATTGTCTCCTGTACTCTACAGCCCCACAAAGGCAGCTGGATGCAGTCCCTCTACAGATGACCACCTGTGCAGGCAGCAGCCACTCCTAAAGCTCATAAAGGAGACCAAGCGGGTGTCCAGAGCGGGTACAGGGGACCAGAGCAAGTACAGGGGACCAGCTGCCCAGCACAGGTAGAGAGGATCGGGTGCCCAGAGCCAATAAGGAGCCCAGAGCAGGTATAGGGGACCAAAGTAGGTACAGGGGACCAGGTGCCCAGTACAGGTAGAGAGGACCGGGTGCCCAAAGTAAATACGGAACCAGGTGCCCAGGACAGGTACCAGGGACCAGGTGCCCAGAGTCAATATAGGTGCCCAGAGCAGGTATAGGGGGCCATAGCAGGTACAAGGGACCAGGTGCCCACAGCTGGCACTCAGTACAGCAGAGGTTCCCACCCTACTGGGTCCATCACACCCTCAGATTTCAAGTGACCGTGCACAAGTGTGCACGACCCAGGCTCCCTGATTTCTGCCACCAGTGCCACAGCACACCCGTCTGAGGAGTTAGACCGTGCAGACAAACCAGAGGGTCCACAGTCAGTGCCCACAGCATTCCCAGGGAAAAGCTACAAAGGGCCCTGAGGTCAGCTGCGTTTGTACTAAGTCAGGAAAGAAGATTTCCAGGCCCTTCCTTCCTTATTCCACTGCATTAGCAAACCACGACTCCGCCCATGTCCTGGTCTGGTCACCAGAGCCCTGTATAAAACAAAACGTCCGGAAGGCAAAGTCCCCAAAGCCAGAAAAACCACTCCAGTGAGCAAAACCACTGCTGCCCAACAAAAAGGCAAGTGTGAGTCCCTCTGACTGTGCTCCGTGCCCCGTGTGGCGAGGTCCACAAAGGTGCCCTGGTAGCACAGTGGCTCAAGTGCTCGGCTGATAACAAGGCCCACCATCTGAACCAACCAACTGCTCCAACTGCACCCAAAGCCTACCCTCATGTCCTCCCTCTCCTGACTCTCCTCTTCCAGAATGCCCGTCTGGTCCAGAGGCCAGTGTGGTGCCCTGCCCGTGACGGCCCCCCACCAAGCTCTGGACCAAAAGCTCGGCTGAGCTGCCGTCAGTCTGCACACACAGCAATGGCTTGCTCTGCCCACTTCAGACAGAAGAGCCTCTGCAGAAGAAACACTGCCAACCCTTCAGGGCCAGAAGACCCTGTATAGCGCTGGGCAGCCTAACAGGGCCCTGCCCCAATGACCCACCAGCAGCCTCATCCCAAACCTTGGGCACAGACCTGCCTCGCCAGCTGTGCTGCAGGCCTTGAGAGCCAACCATGACTAGCTAACAGTGCGGGCAGGCAAACGTGCGCGCACACACACACACACACACACACACACACACACACACACACCCCACCTTTAATCTTGCTTCAATGATCTTCGTCAGCGTGAGACAATCGCCATGGAAACCGCTGCACCCAATGACCGTCTTGTCTGTTCTGCAAAAGCACAGGCAAAAGTCTAAGACAAATGTGGGCAACTTTGCCTGTTGTTGACCAACGTGACTAGGACCTGGACCCCTGTATCCCATGAGGAACCCTTGCAGGAGCATCCCTAACTCCCTACCACCAAAAGCTCAGAGGTGGAACAGTGCGTGGACTAGAGCGGGCTGGGAAGGGCAGCTGTGGCACACACGAGCACCAGCAGTAACAGTCAAGGGACAGTGACTGGGACAGACGGCTCACAGAGAAAGAAATGCACTGGCCCTCTACTGTACTCACTGACCAAATCTAACTAGACACCACTACTGTTATTTGACTGACATTTCCAAAGGCCAGTCATGTCTCAAGCCGTGAATAATGGGTGTCCGGACATTTGGAAGGGCAACTGGGCAGAATCATGTCAAAGAAGGAAGCACACCCCTTCGACATGAGCTAGCAGCTCATGCTGTCATGACTCAGCACGGTAAGAGTTCCTCAAACAAGAGGCCACCTTAATCAAAGTATATTCACATGAATTCAACCATGTGTCCCAAAAGTGACTTCCTAAATCTTGAAACAAGAGGAAACCTAGTCCACTTCCTCCTTCAGCTCCCGAGGCACTGTACCTACACAGCTGGACTCACCCACCAAGGAGGCAGCGAGGCATCCGGGGCATGCCAGCATCACCTGGCCCAGTCCCGAGCCAGCCATCTCCCACTAAGAGGAGCGCTACAACACAGCTGGACAGAATCTTAGCACTTTTCCAGAAGGCATTCTTACACACCTGAACATGAAGGAATGAGTCTTTTCACGCAAACAGTCAACGTTGAGGAGACATGACATTCATGATGGCACCGGATGAGACCTCAGCAGCTTCAACTTCTGATGATGTTTGAACAGACACGCAGGTGACTGCTACTGTTCTAGTGGCTTCATCTCTAGCCAATGCATTTCGTAAGAAGGTATTCACATCAACTCCCACCAAAATGTTAGCCAGAGCAGTGCTTCCCAGGTAGGAAGCTGCATGGCACAAGTGGGACATTCACTGCCAGGCCCACAAAGTGTGGGGAGAAGTCAGACACTTGCTGCCAGACTGCTGTCTCATCCCACAGCAGGGCTGGGCCTGCTCCCTGCTGCTGGAGACAATAGACTACCTCTCTCTGGAACCTGGGGCCATTAGTTTGGTTCCCGAGGGCGGAGTTCGCACCCTACTGATAATGGTT
>NW_022107431.1:113268-123800 GCF_000313985.2 Echinops telfairi | reverse complement strand
CACCCGCTTTGTCTTCAGCGGTTGTATCGGGAAGGTGAGCATCATAGAATGCCAATTTAATACAAGGTATTCTTGCGTTGAGGGAGTACTTGAGTGGAGGCCCAATGTCCTTCTGCTACCTTAATAATAAACCTATAAATATAGGCTCATAGATCTATTTCCCCATCCTCATATAAATATATTTGCATATGTACATGCCTTTATCTAGACCTCTATAAATGCCCTTTTCCTCCCAGCTCTTTCCTCTATTTCCCTGGACAACTTTTTTTAACCTACTGGATTGCATGATATGTGAACTATATGCCAGTAATACTAAAAACCAAACCAAAACATGTGTCTTTGAGAATAGAGGAAAACAAACGAATACTTAACTTCAAATTTAATTATGTAGTTTCTAAAAGTAACTGTCTGAAACACGCTGTATATATAAACAAAGATGGTTTTGAAGTCAACCTCATGTCATTGGCCTTGATTTATTTCACTAAAGGCTTGTAAAATATGGCCACGTGTGCTGCAAGAATCCACTGAAGTCTGCATCCTGGTCCTGTTTTGCAAACACTGCACTCAGGACAGAAGCCACGGGTCAGAACCTACCGGAACCTGTGGGCCACAGGCAGTAAGAGTAGGGAGTCAAAAAAAAAAGTACTGAGTCATTTAAACCTTGCAAAGCTTCAGCTGCTTGTACCTTTATACCTGTGACTTTCTCCCAAAAAAAGGTCAATAAAATAAAGTCAATTAAAAGAAAAACAGAAAGACCTGATAAAGTAATTATAGCGAAGTGCTGCTGGATCAATCTAGCCGATGGCACTCCACTAAGAAATTCTTTTATTCACCTTTGCTGTACAACTGGAAACCTCTGGGATAAAAGATTGGGGTAAATGCACTATTTCGCTAACAATACTGAGCGCAGAGCTGGTTCGGTTGAAGCTGGTTACAACTTCTCCATCTTCCATCCAGGCCATTTGCTACAGTGTCTCACAGCACTCACACACGGCCCTCGCCACATGGTTTACCAGGGGAGGGCCAGGCTACCCCTAGGGGCCGGATCAACTTGGAAGCTGCCAGGCCAGCTACAGTTTCAGGCAGCACACAGCCTCACTCCCTTCCCTGGGCAGGCCAGCTCTCTGGGTCACGTAGTCAGGCTCTCCTGCTCACTGACTTGCTGAGACCAGTAGCCACTTCAGTGTGACAGCCCCAGTGCTCCTCTCGCCAGCATTTTCAGCCCCCCAAGAGGACAGCTTTGCTTTTACAGACATGCCCAGGGCATTCCGTTTGATTCCCTAACTGCTGCTTCCATGGAAGTTGAAATCCCTGACTTCAACCTTCTCTCCATTTACCTTGTCCATTCCTGAGGACTTTTGTTTTAGGATGAGGTAAGGGACCATGGTTGCGCAGTACATTATGTGTTAGGCTGTTAACCGTAAGTCAGCAGTTCAAACCCATCAGCTGCTCTGTGGGAGAAAGATGAGGCTTTCTGCCCCCATAGATTTACAGCCTCCAAACCCCACAGGAGCAGTTCTACCCATCCTGTGAGCTGGAACCAGCAGCAAGGAGTTGGTTTTGATCTTCACCAGCAAATGCTTTCAGGACTCCTCCTTGTGGCGAGTGAAGGTGTGTCATCTGCAGATTGTTAGTAAGCCTTCCTCCCATCCCGATACCACACACTCCAGCTTCTCAGAGTACTTGTCACCATACTAAGCATGGTCAAAGGAGAGAGACCTAAGGCACCCCTTTCGGGATTCTAAACCACGCAGCACCCCTTGGTTCTGTGTGAATGATTGCCTCTGGACCCGCGTGAGCACAATGAAGTGTTCTGAAATCCCAGGTTATCCACTTTCCATGATCCACAGAGGTGCGTGCCTCTGCATAGTCAACAAAACACAAGTAAACATCTGTCTGGTATTCTCTGCTTCTAGGCAAGACCCACCTACCTGACCAGACCCCAGAGGACATCATGCTTGGTAGAGGGCCAGCAAAGAAGAGTGGGACGTACTAACAACATTGTGAGCAGGGTACAGGGCAGGGGAGCATTGCTTTCTGTTGTACAAAGTGCTGCTTCGAAGCAGAACTGTCACCCTGGCCCCTCTCGGAACTCCCTCACCCCACCTCTTCCCCAGCCTGACCTGTTTCTGCAAGGCTGACTCTTACAGGAACAAGTGGGTTGATCCTACTGGCAAACTCGCAAGTCATTATTTGCATTAATAACTGAACAAACCTTTCAATGGGCTAAACTGACTAATCCTATTGCTGTGCCCAAGTGGATCCAATTACTAGCACAGGAACTGACATTTTTCTGCCTTTCCTGTAGATGGGGCCTGGCTTCTTCCCTAGGCAAAAGTAACAAACTCTCCAAAGAACTAAGCTAAGAGTAATATCACCTAAGGATTGGGGGGGATCTCACAAACTGTCCCTTCAAAAACAAGGCAAAAGGCCACAGAAAAGAACTCATTCCACCACACAGGATTTGAAGAACAAACACTAGGTTAACACAGCACTGTTGGTTCCTGCATGTGGTAAATTTCAGAAAATTGTATGCTAACAAATTATTTGGACATACCAATTTAGAAGACTGTTTTCTACAGAAAATGCAAGATAAGCTCTCCAAAACAAATCTACACCCACGGACCCATAGAGGAGTTGGGAAATGTGTGCTAAGACAAGTACTTACAGTTTATAACATTTGGGGCTGTCCCGGGTGTGAATTGAGAATCCTTCGCTCAACCGAGTGTCAGAAGCAACAATTGAAAAGTCTTCTCCAGCAATTGCCAGTACAGTGCTGAGAGAAAAAGACAACACATTAACATGGCCCTGCTTGAAGAGAACACTGAAGATACAGGTGCCACAGCAAAGTGTGGCACGAAAGCAGATAGTGCGTGCCTATCAAGCGGAACAGTGTCTGGGGTCTTAAAGGCTTATATTCAAACAAGCAGCCATCTAAGTGAGGCGTCACCTAAGTCCACAAGGAAGAAGCAACACCAGCTGTGTGATCCAGATAACAAAGAACAAAATCCAAATGTGATGAAGGGAAAGTGTCAGAGCTTAAATTGTGAGCACCCAATTTGCAGAAGTCTATGGAGGGCAGTGGAAGCCCCAAAATCCGTCTGCCGACTATCTAGTCAGAAGATGCCTCTGGCAGACCCCTCTGATCATAGGCGAGGTACTGAAACAGCTTTACTATCAGATGGATTATTGTAAACTTGATTATGGTAGATCAAACCATGGTATGATACTTGGTCAGTTGACCTCCCTCTTAACCCAACTTGAATTTGCTCTAGGCTCAAATATTTCTCACCTGTTCCAGAACAGAAGTTTCTTCTCTGGCTTTTTAAAATATTGATGGTGGTCTTTTCTTTCTTAGGCTTTACTTTTATTTATATCTTTATATATTTTCTTCTTGCCATTTTGCTTTGCTTTAGTTTTTATTTGGTTTGTCTGTTCTGTTGGGTTTCCTCGTCTGTGAAGCACAGGAGTGGATGCGTAGGGACACTAACTCAGGGGTCCTCAAACTGCGGCCCGCCGAGGGCATTTATCCAGGCCGCCAGGTGTTTTTGCCCCATTTTGTTTTTCACTTCAAAATAAGTTATGTGCAGTGTGCATAGGAATTTGTTCATAGTTTTTTCTTTTTAACTATAGTCCGGCCCTCCAACGGGTCTGAGGGACAGTGAACCGGCCCCGTTTAAAAGTTTGAGGACCCCTGCACTAGCTGATTCAATGATTATCGGGGATGTGAAGGGTGGTGGGGATGTGAAGGAATTTGGGGAGCAAACAGTGAATGCAGGAGGGGGGAGAAACTGAATGTTCTACCAACTCTTTTAAAGAGATTTAACTATGGAAGTGTAGGATATGTGGATAATACATCAAGGAAACTACTAAAAAAAGAAACAAACCAAAGTTGACTGGTGGTTACCATGGGTGAAGGAGGAAGATTTTGCTTAGGGGGCACTGAGTTTATGCTAATGGTGGTAGAATAATTTGGAACAGGATTATCAGTAATGGTTGTATAACAAAGAGTATAATCAATGGTACTGAATTAAACATGTAGAAGTTGTTGGATTGGAGAATGTTTTTTGTGTATATTTTTGCCACAATTAGAAAAAAATAATTACATGAATAACAATGAGCACAAGGAAGAAGAAAATGTGGTGATGATCGTATACTTCTTTTTCTGACTGAATTATTGAATTCTATGACAACCGGATGAAGTGCCAATAAACCTGCTCAAAAATAAAGAGAAAAATGTACTGAACTCCTCAATCTGGTGACAGGTCTCCAAGCAAGTAAGGGAGTGAAGGAAGGAGGAGCAGCCAATGAGAAGCCACCTGCTAAAACGGCAGGTGAATACCCGAGTGCTGACTCCCAGTGGAGACACAGGAAAGCCACTGATCTTCCACCTCCAGCAGGCTCAGCACTGCGGGGAGAGGGGGGAGGCAGGCACCCACAAGATGCTGCTGTGACCACTAAGGGGCGATTGTGCTAAAGCTCTGTAGGAGCCAAGGATGGCCAAAGGGAAGGAGGTACCATTTAGAGCACATTCAAGCAGTCTGTTAGGGGCCCTTTTTGCACAAGCAGGTAGAGGGACCTCAGGGTTCCATGCCATAAGGCAGAGAGAGGATCCCAAATGCACTGCCAACAATTTGGGAATTACAAGAAACCATGCAAGTCATCTAAGCAAGGAGAAAATACTTTACAACTCTTGACAAGACAGGAAGGAAGTCAGCCATGTTTGGAGATGCAAAGGGTGGAGCTTTGAGAGCCTGCAGTAATAAACACTTAAGAGCAAAGATTGAGAAAATATAAGCGAATAATCAAAAAGTCGTAAGAAATTAACATTTGCAGGTAATGCCTGAAGTTAGCATACAAGGGGTGAAAAAGTGAGCGGTGAGTCAGGAGTGCAAAGCCCTGTGAGATGTTATGTGAGATGTTATCACAGAGAATTTCTAACAGTCTGGCACAGCCCCTGGATGGCACCTTCCTTACTCACACCAGTGGTGGTACTACAACACTGTATGGCTCAGGCTCACTCCAGCTGAGGGACTCCTGGGCGTGGTTACAAGGATCAAATAGGCTAACTGCCTACAACTCAAAAGTGTCCAGTCTCCCCATAAAGGGGTTCAGTGGCTATGAAGATACAGAAACGGGCATCCAGAAAGTTGGGCAAGGTACCCTTTACAGGGTCAAAACCCCTGAAAACTCACTGCCAGGACACAATTCGGTCCTACAGAGGGTTTCTGAGGCTGTACCTTTTAAAAGAGCAGACAGCCTCTTCTTTCACAGCCAGGGCGAAAATCAAAATTCCTACAGGCCCAGTAATTCCACAACAATGCTTCATATTCCTAAGGCACCAATCGGTGGTTTTGTTTATTCAAACTGGGTGTGTTTTAATGCACAAAACTTGAATAAACTACTGCCACTGCTTCAACTCATAGCTCCACAGTCCTGATTCTTTTAGCGAGGTATCACTTCAAATATGTTTGGCTTTTGGGGGAGGGGCGAGAAATCCCCCTTGGACGTAACCTTAAGGCAACAGAGACCGCGTCTGCGGTTAAACCCTCCCACACACGCCCCAGGGTTAAGCTCACACGATTTAAAAGGTCGAGGAAACGCACTGACTGCCTCAACTTACCCCCAAAACAAATTAAATGCTACCGAGTCGATACCGACTCACAGCAACCCAATAGGACCGGGTGGAGCTGCCCCCTGTAAGTCTGCAACTGTTACTGTTTGCGGGAATAGAAAGCCCGGTCTTTCTCCCGCGGAGCGGCTGGTGGTTTCGAACTGCTGACCTGATAGATGGCAGCCCAGCGCTTAACTACGACGCCACCAGGGCTCCTCAACGTAAAGAGCAGAAAATGGCTAGGCCGTCGGATCTAGTGCCGTATCTGCAAAGGTGGACCACATCCGGCTGTTCCCGCGGAATGGCTCTGGCTGCCGCCTCCGCCGAGCCCGCCCGGCCCCGAGGCCAAAGGGCGCCTCCGCTCCTGCCCCGCAGCGGCGGCCAGGCTCTGGGCGAGGCACGGACCCGCCAGGCCGTGGGGAGTCGCAATCGCGAGCCCGGCGCCCACCGCGCTGAAGGCAGGAGTGGGCGGCGAGCCGCTCGGCCCCGCCGGCGGCGAGGGGAGGCAGGAAGACCGAGCTCCGGCCTTACCCGCCGTTGAAGGCGTAGGGCGAGAAGCGCTGCTGCGAGGGCCCCGCGGTCCAGCAAGGCCCCATCCACAGATCGCGGCCGGGCGCCGGGAGCGTAGCTAGCGAGGACATCGTCGCGCTGCGGAGCCTCCTGCTGTCTCACGGCGAGATGGCGACCCCGAACGGAAGCGGGCCTCACTTCCCGCCCGCCTCTCCTACCGGAAACGGATCTGCTTCCGGTCCTGCCAGGCGGGCCGCTCTACCCCATGCTCCTCGTTAGTCCGGAAGTCAACACCCACCCCCACCCCCGCCTTATTGGTAGAACTAACTAAACAAGTTCACAGCTATGATAGGATTACCTATTTATAGGGACATTATGTAGAATTTTCAAGACTGTAAGTCTTTTGGGGAGCAGATAGCTTCAGCTTTCGCCCGAGGTGACTGATGGAGTTGAATGGTTAGCAACGCCACTGAGCTTCTTGATATGCCCCCAAACCCACTGCCATCCATCGATTCTTACTTGTTAAGTACCACTGAGTCAGTCCAGCCCCTAGCACCCGATGTAGAGCAAAGGCGAACATTACCCGATCCTGCGCCATCCTCATTATTGTTCCTAGGTTAGAACTCAGTGTTGCAGCCACTGGGCCCATCCGTCTTGTCAAGCCATCCGCTTTTCCGAAGTAGCAGGGAGAGATGCAGCTTGGGAAGGATTTCTAGGTGAATCACAGCAAAGGCCCTTAAGATTTTCGAGCAAAGCCATGCCATCCTCTGCAGATAGCAACTCTCCTTTTGAGAAACAGATTTGGCTTGTTACTGGGCCTTAATAGAGACTGAATGTCTGACTATGGGCCACCAAGTCACTAGGTGATCTGAGCTGCACATCATAAACTAGATGTTGCCTCACCTATAATCATAAGTTGGATGTGCACAGCATCATTTCATCATTAAAATTCAGTATAATATACAAGCTCAAGCTCAAGGAGGACCTAAGGGCACAGTAAGTCACATGAAGAAGTGACCCAAGTGCCCATAGGCTCCACTCCTGTCACATTCCCTCCACTTTACCTGTGTGCACTATGGCCTCATGGGAAGTTCCTTGTGACCGGTTGATTGAGGAAGAGAGAGGGGAAAAAACAGGCCTAGTTTACACATGGTTCTGGATGATATGCAAATACCACTTGAAAGTGAACAGCAGCAGCACTACGGCCCCTTTCTGTGGCCTCCCTGAATGACAGTGGTGAAGGGGAAATGGCCAGAACCAATGGCCAGAACCTCAAGTAGTGTCCCTGGTCATTCACCCTGCCTAAAAGGACAAATGGCCAAATTGTGATTGCATATTGTTTCATATGTTAATCGTTTGCCTTTATGTTTAGGGACTTGGAAGGAACTTGCTTGAATAATTAGTGATGAGGAGGTATGATTGGGGATCACCACAACATGAGGAACTGTATTAAAGGGTCACGGCATTAGGAAGGTTGAGAACCACTGCCCTAGGATGTCATTCTTCACGTGTTTCATTTCATTTTGACCACTTCCGATGTTCTCAAATCCATGCACTCCATAGTCCAAGTTCCAATCACTAGAAGATTTTTGCAGCTCTTTCTTTTCACCTTGAGCCATTACCCTTCAGCCAACGACGATCCCAAAAGCTCTACTCATAAAGGCTTTGCCCAACTCACATCACCAGAAGCAACTTCCCTCCAAGATGTCAGATCCTCTTCAGTCACATTTTGAGTGTCCTGTACCCGAGGGGCCCAGCAGGATCTTGGACAATGTTCTGCTTCCTTTGTTTGGATTTTTCAGTATTCGAAAATGCTTCAAAACGATGTGTAAGGCTTTCAGTGTTTTCTTCCTCCAAAGTGGGGAGTTGAGTGCTTCTCTGTTGTCTGTTCTTAGTCTGGAAACTTCGCTGAAACCTGTTTAGTTTGGGTGACTCTGCTGTTATTTAAAATATTGGTGATCGAGATGAAGACCATGTTGCAGGAAAACATCTAGCTCACGAGTACACCAGTGTGTTGGCAAAACCACACTAGGCAAAGAGCTTACATCAAGATCAGGACTGAAATATATTAATGTGATTTAGCTAAAGAAGGGCAGTTATATGGTAACTATGATGAAGAGTGTATGTGTGATAGTTTTTGTGTGGGGAAAATGCAGCAATAGAGAGATGGGTTGAGTCTGGCCACTGACACCCATGGACCTGGTTCACAGGGACTAGAGGAGAAGAGAGCCTGTTGGCTAGTCTGAAGTTTAATGAGTTGTGCAGAACCTGAGTTTATAGCAATGACTTAGCCCAAGGTGGGTAGGGTTGTTGAGAATTTTCAAAGGGACCCATGGTCCAAGGGCAAGGCAGCCAATGAGCACCCTGTTGAGGCTAAGCGAGGCAGTGACCCACATTGAGTTAACCAGAACATGACCAGATGAAAATAAAATATTTTAGCCTGTGAACTGATGCATGCTGCTGCTGACTCTATGGATGGCCTGACTTGACTTTGCTTATGGATGCGGACTCACAGGTTCCAACTGCAATGAAGATTCTCCACACCAAAGTGCATGCTTGTCTCCTCAGAGCACTGGGTTGATCTAAGTGGGCAGTATTGAAATTAGATATGAAGTGACTGACTTACAATTTTTCCAGGGGGGTGGGGGGGGTGTAATTTTGATAGGATTATGGTGTCGGTGTTCACATTACTGCAGTTGTTAAGTAGAGACTATTTTGTGGGCCTATACAGTATTATGTTTAATGAGACTGGCATATTTTGAGTTGTATGCACTGTAGTTTTATCCTGTTAGGCACAAATGTGATTTTATTATTGTCCTTGTTTAAAAAATTATATATGGCTAAAGAATTGTGTACAAGTGCCAAGTTGGCACGGGTGAACTGTGATAGTTATTTTTTTGTGTGCCAACCATCAGAAGATATGGGTTGAGTCTAGCCTGCCAATCAGGTCACAACCTGCTGGTAGCTCCTGGTGGGCATGGCCTCTTCATAAGAAGAATCCTGGATAACTTCCTCTCTCTCTCTCTCTCTGCTTCACCTTCCTGTTGATGAGCCACTTCAAGCCACGCTGCTGGTAGCCAGAGCCCTGGAGAAGTGTTCACTGCCATTGGATCTGCAAGACTTTGCACCCAATGGCCTGTGATATTCCTGCATTTTGCATTATTGCACGTGGCTGTGTGAGTCTGAAGAGGGATCTATGGGATAGTATCAGACTTATGGACTTGATCTGGACTGGGTTGGCATGTTTGCTTGATATATAATTACTTCTTGATATAAAGCTCTCTCACATATATATACATGTCCCTGGATTTGTTTCTCTCATTAAACTGGCCCAACACCCAGTATGGTTGTTACATTTTAGATGAAGATAGAATAGTTGATGATTTAGAAAATCAAATGAAAGAAGTGAAGTTATTATTGATTACCATAGTTGCTGTACTGACAACAGATAACCGCATTGTACAAAATATTCTAAACAAGAGGTTGTAATGAGAAGAAGCTACAAGATTCAGTGTGAAAAATTTCAAGTTCTGTGTGACCAAGCCATGGCATCCTACAAAGTAGAAACAGTACCTCAGCTATCTAGCAACAAACCAGAAGGTGTAGAGAATAATAAAAGCCAGATAGCAAAACAGATCGAGCAAGGGACGAAAGATCATAGCTCTTGACTTTCGAGATTGGCCACATGATCATCACTCTTATTTAAGCGCTCTCTGCCCATCATAGAAATTGTCCAAGTATCACCTCCCTGATACAATCGCTGAAGACAAATGGGTGCATAAGCAAACGTGGCGAAGAAAGCTGATGGTGCCCGGCTATCAAAAGATATAGTGCTGGGGTCTTAAAGGCTTGAAGGTAAACAAGCAGCCATCTAGCTCAGAAGCAACAAAGCCCACATGGAAGAAGCACACCAGCCTGTGTGATCACAAAGTGTCAAAGGGATCAGGTATCAGGCATCATCAGAACAAAAAATCATATCATTGTGAATGAGGGGGTATGCGGAAGTGCAAACCCAAAGCTCATCTGTAGCCAATTGGACATCCCCTTATGGAAGGGTCGCGGGGAGGAGACGAACTAGTCAGGGTGCAGTGTAGCAATGATGAAACATACAACTTTCCTCTAGTTCTAAATGCTTCCTCTCTCCCCCCTCCACTATTATGATCCCAATTCTACCTTACAAATCTGGCTAGACAAGAGGATGTACACTGGTACAGATAGGAACTGGAAACACAGGGAATCCAGGGCAGATAATCCCTTCAAGACCAGTGGTGAGAGTGGCGATACCAGGAGGGTGGAGGGAGGGTGGGGTGGAAAGGGGGAACCGATTACAAGGATCTACATATAACCTCCTCCCTGGGGGACAGACAACAGAAAAGTGGGTGAAGGGAGACATTGGACAGTGCAAGAT
>NW_022107431.1:93123-112317 GCF_000313985.2 Echinops telfairi | reverse complement strand
GAAAGTTGTATTTCTCATCATTGTTACATCGCACCCTGACTGGCTCATCTCCTCCCCGAGACCCCTCTGCAAGGGGATCTCCAGTGGCCTACTGACTTGAGGACGTTTTATTAAACACATTCCTCAGATATGCAGATGGAAAAACTTTGCTTGCCAAGTGAGGAGGACTTGAGGCACTTGCTGATAAAGATCAAAGACTGCAGCAACCAGTATTGATTACAATTCAATGCAAAGACCAAAATCCTCACCAATGTAACAATAAATGGATGAAGACTGAAGTTGTCACAGATTCTGTCTTGCTTGAATCCACAACATATGTTCATGCAAGCAGCAGTCAAGAGATCAAAAGAAGTGTTGCATTGGGTCAATCTGCTGCACAGGATGTCTTTAGGGTATGGAAAAGCAAGGATGGTGTGTGAAGACTAAGGTAGATGGTCCTGACTCAAGCCATTGCTTCATATGCATGTGAAAGTTGGGCATTGAATAATGAAGACTGAAGAATAGATGAACTTGAATTGTGGTGTTGTTGAAGTACATGTGTTGGCTATGTTGTCGAGTCCAGTCCCTGGAGGGCATCATGCTTGGTAAGGTAGAGGGGCAGTGAAAAAGAGCAAAACCCTTGATGAGCTAGATGGGCAAGGTGGCTGCAACAATGAGCTCAAGCATAGTAACAATTGTGAAGATGGTGCAGATGGGGCAGCGTTTATTTCTCCTGTGCACGGAGCTGCAAAGGGCTAGAACTAACTCGATGGCACCTAACAACAACAACAAAAACAAATACTGGTTGCCATCAAGCCCATTCCGATTCATAAAAACAAAAAACGCAGGCCCACTACCATAGGGTCAATTCTACCTTCTAGCCATCCAACAGAGCTGGCTGAACAGCCCCTTGGGGACCCAGGGCTGTAACCATCAGAGCTGAAGGCACGCTGGACGCGTGCGTAGACGCTTTTCAGTCTCACGTCCCGGAAGGAGCCTCGCTCAGCGGCGAGCGCTTGCACTCGAGGGCCACGCACTCTGCAATCCTGGACTTCATCTGCCTCACAACATCCCTGTCTACAGAAGAACAGAGCCAGAGAGCCAAAGAACTTGGGAAAGGAAAAAATTAACGTTTAAAAATCACTGGCCGCCCCACATCTAGCAACGACCAATCAGGAAACGCTCAGGAAGAGGCCCCGCCCCAGAAGCCGTAGGACCGCCTCCACGCCCCCAGCAGAGGACACAGGAAGTGACGTCGCGCTCGCGATTTCCCATACCCACCGCCCCCGAGATACGTTGGCCGTAGCCGAGCTTGGGGCTGGCGGACGTGACCTCATCGACGTGCGCGCCGTTCGGTGGGATCTGGCGGGGTCGCCGTGGCGGGCGCCTGGGCCGCCACTGGTCGCCTCTGCAGCCCCTCCAGGTAAGCTCTCACCCACCTGCCCTCCTCTCCTGCCCGCGGGGCGGCGCGGGCGATGTCGGGCCGGGCGCGGACGGCGCAGTCCCGAGTCCCTCCCCGCTCCCGCCGCCCGAGCTGGCGAGGCCGAAGGCGGCTTCCCGCCGTGGGAACCCGGGCGCCGGGGGCAGCGAAGGCTCGCGGACCCGGGCTTCTGTTGGACGGTTGTACCGGCCGTTCCACCGTCGCTCGGAGCCGACGTCCGGGGCGCGGTTGGGCAGCCAGCACTCCCAGTCCGCCGCCCCTCGGCTCTCGTCCCCCAGGCCGTGGCGTTCGGAGCTTTCAGTGCCCTCAGCGCAGCAGTTTGTCCGCGCGGCGTTTCGGGGTGCGGCCCTCTGGTTGCTTCTTGAGACTTAAGTCTGGGGGTCTCGGTCGCGAATGCCCTGTTCATGAGCTGTTTTCATCCGAGGAGCCCTGGCGACACATCGGGTTGAGTTCTGGGTGCTGACCCCGAAATCGGCCGTTGGAACTCACCCGAGGCGCCCTGGGGGAAAGAGACTGTCTGCGCCCATAGAGACGTACAGGCTCGGAAAGCCCGGGCGGCAATACCGCCCAGCCGTTAGGGTGGCTCGGAGTTGGGAGTCCCCTCTGCCCCTCTGGGTGGGGGCTTGGTCAAACCCTGCCTCAGCCACAGTTGTGACCCCTTAAACGGAAACGCCCGCTTCTCCCTTCTGAGCAGATGTTGTGGCTCAGAGCCCGGTAACGGCTTTGTGGAAATGTGTTTGATGTGTCAGAGCTAGATGGTTGGTGAGGAGTGGCTGTGTTGTCATAGGGTACCTGTTAAGGCTCTACGTTTATGGAGTCTCTGACGTACTTAGTTTCTTTAGCAGTTTTAAAGTTTGCTTGTTTTCTTCCGTGAGAGAGTGCAGGCTATAGGGTCTTATCCTCTCAAAGGGATTGCGGGGGTCTTTCACTCAGTGATGCCCACTCTCGGAGTGCAGGTGGTTCTGGGTGACGTTGCTGTGAGCCTACATGGTGTGTGTTCACATGTTTACATGTTGGGCTGCTAGTCGCAAGATCTGCAGTCAAACCCACAGGCCACTTTGTGGGGAAAGAAAAGGCTTTCTGCTCCTGTAACAATGGATAGCCATGAAACCCAAAGGACAGTTGTACTGTGCCCGTCGGCTGTTATGTGTCAGGATCAACTCCAGGGCCTTGGGCTTTGGGATGTTTCGCATGAAGGGGCTTCAGAAAGTGAGAGGAAATGGAATTGAAACATCATGTTCTTTCACCCCCCACAACCTTCCTGCAGTCCTAGCCTATCTTTTTATCCATACAGTGCATCACAGCCTTTTATTGGCCCAAGAGCTCAATCACGATTATACAAAAATGTGTGTTATGCAGTTCAGTGTTTATTGAACTTTACCCCCAAGACATTGTGGAAGACAGAAAATCTTCCTGAGGGGTTCGCTTAACAGCTTTGTGTGTACGTGTCATGCTTCTGGACCAATAGTAGACCTTGCGTAGAAATTCGCCCCCACCATTTTTAATGGTCATTATGACATCTTCATTTTGGACATATTAATAAACATACAATAAGTTCAGAAAGATTGATGTTGAAGCCCGTGTCTTGTGGTGTAGTTTTGTATTCAGTTGGAACGTTCAGCCTCCGGGGTTGTAAGGCCAAGAGAAATGCATTCGCGAATGTCCTTTTTTATTGGTTTTTCTGTCCCTGCTGTTTGCAAGCCTAGCTTATAAGACTGAGCCTGCCCATGTTCTTCCTCTTAGCATTGCCCCTTTCTCTGAGCAGTGTCACCGTCTTGCTGTGCAAGAAGTTAACCCAGAGGGTGGAGGCCATTTCTCCGCAGTCTGCTGTGATGCTCCGGGCTGCAGACTGAGTGCCAACACTCTTCTGTCGCGGAGAGAGCAAGCACCATGGATCAGAACAGCAGCCTCCCACCCTACGCCCAGGGGCTGGCCTCCCCACAGGTACCACAGCAGAGACGGGCAGGGAGAGGGCAGATGTGGGGTAGGCACCTCTTCATCCTCCCTCAGCTAACAGCCTACTCACTCTCACCTGAGGATTTCATTGGGCAAACCTCACCTCTCTTCTCCACCCTGTGTAGAGCGCCATGACCCCCGGGCTCCCAGTCTTCAGCCCCATGATGCCATACGGCACTGGCCTGACGCCACAGCCCATCCAGAGCACCAACAGCCTGTCCATCTTGGAAGAGCAGCGGCAGCAGCAGCAGCAACAGGCAGCAGCAGCGGCGGCGGCAGCGGCAGCCCAGCAGTCCACATCCCAGCAGGTGCCCCCAGGGGCCACAGGCCAGACACCACAGCTCTTCCACTCACAGACTCTCACAACTGCGCCTCTGCCGGGCACCACCCCCGTGTACCCGTCCCCCATGACACCTATGACCCCCATTACTCCTGCCACACCGGCCTCGGAGAGCTCTGGGATTGTGCCCCAACTACAGTGAGTATTGCTGACGACCCATTCTCACAGGCCAGCATGTTTGAGGTGTGGCCCATGTGTGTGACAGGTGGATGAGCTTGAAGGCCATCTTTGGGTGAATCTGAGTCACACCCTCAACATGACTGAGACCTGCAGTTGTGTCCTCAGGGTCCTGGGGCCTGTGCTCCTGCTTGGTAGTGAGGGCCATGGCCAGATGGCAGTTTGGGCTTTCCTTTGACAGCCCCGCTGTTGTGGTTAGTTTTGGCCTGAGAGTGTCGGGTCCTTGTCCTGAGTGCATTTCTCGGCTGGAGTGCAGTGTGTCCCATTTGGAACAGAGGAGGCAGGAAGTGAGCTGTTCTGCATGTGAATGAGGCAGCAGCCCCACTTCTGTGGGAATATCGCCATCCCATGGAAAACTCGGATGGTTAGGGTTGGAAAAGCAGGTGGGATGTCCCTCCCCGGCCCAATGGGACTGGGTCCTGCCGCAGACACACAGATTGTGAAAGCCTCTTTGCTAGGAGGGTTAGAAAACCAAAAGCAGAGCAGGTGGATGAGCAATGGGCATCTGGAGGAGTGAGGCTTCCGTGAGAGAGACCTTCAGGGTGGTCTCAAGCCTGCCTCACAGTAGGACAGAGACATCTGCTGCAAGAACCCAGCAGATGGGTGTATGAGGACTTTGATGCATTAGGAAGGGGCTTCGCAGAGACCGAGCAGCTTCCCTAGGTATATTTGATGCAGTGGACACAGAAGTCCTTGGAAGGAAACAGAGGAATCACAAAAACCAATAGGCTTGACTGAGGTCCTAATGGCCCACAGAGGATGCCAGCTGTTAGCCAGCCCCTGGGAGGCCGGCATGGGGGCAGGGTCTGTGTGTGCATGTGCACGTGAATCCAGTGAAGTGCTTCTCACAGCTGATTCCTTGTCTAGCAGTCATGCAGTGGCTTAGGAACCTAAGAAAAGGTGTGATGGTCCAGATGACCAGTGGTGACAGCTGCCTTTGATTGCTGTCAGGGACCATTGAGTCAGCTGTGACTCAGTGGCCCCTGGAGAAGAGTGGAAGGCTGGCGGGGGGTTAATAACGCAGTGATGAAGGGGTTGGTTAGTGGATTGGGTCCTTCCGCGGCCTCTCCATCTGTGGTGGGAGCAGAAATAGTCACCACGTTGCAGTTGATGCAAACAGTGAGTGAGGTGGTCTGAGTGAAATGCCTTGGGAACAGTGACCACACAGGCATGCTGGGAAGCTTAATATATTAGTTCCCTGATCATGCTTAAAAAATTTTTTTTTGCAGAAACATTGTCTCCACAGTGAATCTTGGCTGTAAACTTGACCTAAAGACCATTGCCCTTCGTGCCCGAAATGCTGAGTATAACCCTAAGGTGAGAGCTGAAGTCTGCAGAAGGTGGGCACGGAGGGTCTGAGGTCTGGACCGCAGCAGAGAAGGAGTGGGGGTTAGAGGATGAGGGAGGCCATGTCAAGAGGCTTCCTCTCCTTCGCTGGGGGCAAGGAAGACTCAGTCTCACAGCCAGTAAAGCCAGCAGCTGAGGGAGCTCAGGGAATCCCACTGCTCCATAAACTAGTCTTGTGTTTGTATTTCTCTGCGGCAACAGAGAAAAGCCACACCAAGTCTTAAAGTTGTTAATGTGTCAGATGTTATTCTTGATCATTTGTCAGGGTTTATGTAACTTAGTAACTGAGGCCAGTAATTCTCCTTAAGGTTTAATTTTAGCAAGAAAAAGTTTCTTGGAGTGCCAACAGGTTTAAAACAAAAGGAACTAAACAAAACCCATGCCGAGTGCCTTGTGCTTTGCTGCAGGCTGAGTGCTTGCCTGGCATCCTCAGAACAAGCAGCAGCGCGCTCTGCTGATGCCCCCCAGAGGCAGGAAAGGGTTACAGCACAGAAGTTCACACAGAAAATAAGCTGTTTTTTAAACCACTTAGCTCAGGAAGCAGCAGGTTGCATGGCCGCTCTGAGTGCCTGCTTGCCTATGTGAGGCATGCAGGCCTTGGGGAACCCGGCCACCAGCCACTGCCACTTCTCAGCCCCCTCGCCCTGTCTCCTCTTGCCAATTCTTACCACTCACTAACCCTGTCCTTTGGTGGTTGTAGCGATTTGCTGCTGTGATCATGAGGATAAGAGAGCCCCGGACCACAGCACTCATCTTCAGCTCTGGGAAGATGGTGTGTACTGGCGCCAAGAGGTGGGTGCCGGGGCCCCAACAGACAGGCTGCTGCCCCCTAAGACAACAGCTGACCTGCCCTCAGAGTTGGGCCAGGTGCACTGCTTGCCTGTCTACCTCTCTGGGCCCTACTTTGCATGAGATGGAGTTAACCATCAAAATTAGGAAGCTAGATTCCTTGATGGGATACTACAGGCTCACCCCTGCTTGAAAAGAAATGGACCAGGAGCCAAAGTACATTAGAGCCCCTGGGGGTCTTCAGGATACCACCAGAACTGACTGGTGGTCATGGGTATTGAGGTCATCATGTAGGCTTGACCCACACTATCCCCAGAAGGGCCATCGTGTTTGATAGACATTGGACTAAGTCACACTGGTGTTCTAAGGCCTACATGGCCAAACAAGCTATGTGGAGTGTCCTGACCACTAGTGGGGTGTGGAGACTATCACGGGGCCTCACCAGATGGCTTTGATCATGCCTATCCACCTTCTAGCCTGTTGGAGTGGGAGTGGCTAGCTTGCAGTTTATCTTATTTTTCTTCATTTGAACTTTTAATGAGTTATTCCAAATTCAAGTTTCTTTCCTCCCAGTGAAGAGCAGTCCAGGCTAGCAGCAAGAAAGTACGCCCGGGTGGTGCAGAAACTGGGCTTCCCGGCCAAGTTCTTGGACTTCAAGATCCAGAATATGGTGGGCAGCTGTGATGTGAAGTTCCCCATCCGCCTGGAGGGACTCGTACTCACCCACCAGCAGTTCAGCAGGTGAGGACACATGCCAGGTGGGCAGCAGCAGCCATAGCTGGTTCCTCCAGTCCCTCGCCATCCCCCTCCCCCAACACACACACACTCTCTCTCTCACTGGGAGGAATCTGATGCTGCTGCCTCACTGGTTTCGTGCTTAGTGAGTGACAGAGTGGAAGCTCTCACCTCTGCACTTCCCCTATCTGACTTCCTCCCAGCACAGGGAACACACTCAATGAGTGTTTTGTTTCTACTTATCTTTCCTGCTGTTACTGGTGGCCCCTGGCCCCTGTGGCCACCACCAGACATCAGGTGGTCTGAGATGTCCTGAACTGCCCTTGGCAGATAGACACAGCCACACCGACTGATCGCCAAGAGAGCACTTGGGTCAGATTTGGTGGGGCTTCATGTGCAAGCCAATGTCTGCATTTCCCTGTGGCTAGTTCCCTCCATTGCTGGCTGGGGACATCTTGTTGGAAGGGTGTGGGAGCAAAAGCAGGCAGGCTGCCCGTCTCGGATCTCAGGAACCTTGATGTGGATTCTGCAGAAATGGAGAAGGGGGTGCTCCAGCAAGGGCCGCCTTTAACCCAAAACTGCTCTTATGTTTCTTTGCAGCTATGAGCCAGAGTTGTTCCCAGGTTTAATCTATCGGATGATCAAGCCCAGGATTGTCCTTCTCATTTTCGTTTCTGGAAAAGTCGTGTTAACAGGCAAGTTGTGACATGGCAGTGTCTGAAACGCTTCAGGGCCAGGACCTCCTCGGTGCTCCCCACGTGGAGCTCCCACCCTCACTCTGCGGAGAGAGAAACGACCCCACGGAGTGGGGGTGGGAGTAGGGTGCCCTTGCACCCAGAAGGGAGACAGCTGCTACCCTGGTGGTCCTCAAACTGGGTGGTGGGCACCCCAGTACTACTGTCCAGTTGAGAGCTGGATGGAGGCTGAGCAGTGCAGTGGGAAGGCAGGTGCCAAACACCTGAAGTTAGAACAGACCTGTTTGAGGGTTTCCAGGGTCACCTTCGATGCCTGGGCTGCTCACCTAACAGCAGATGGACGCCTGCTCTGTATTGCGTTTCACCGTGCTAGGAAATGCACGTTCACATTGTCTCCTCTCCCCTTGTCTCCAGGTGCTAAGGTGAGAGCAGAGATCTACGAGGCATTTGAGAACATCTACCCCATTCTGAAAGGCTTCCGGAAGACCACGTAATGGCCCCTACTTACCCCAGCAAGGTGCCCGGCCCCTGTGCATTTCTGGCTCAGGTTCCTTCATGCCAGTGGACCTCATGGACCCTGGTGCCACTGAGTCCTCAGTGGCATCTCTCAAGGTGGCCAAGGGCTAAGGTTCAGCCTAACCCCTCACTGCTGCCCACAAGCTGCTTCAAGGGACATGTGTCCAGTGTTAGCCACCTCAGCCACAGACTGGACTTGTATTTTGTTCAGTTTTTGCTACAGTTTTTGTATTTGTATTAGAAAAATAAAAGATTTTTTTTTTTAAGTGTTGTATCGAGTTTGTAATGCCAGCCACGTTCTGACTCCTACAGCAGGGCAGGACGCTACAAGGGGGTACACCCAAAATTGGAATTGTGCTGGGCAGAGAGGAGCTTTCATAGTAGTTATATGCATTTTTCTTGCTAGGCAAGCATCAAGCAACTTGCTCTGAGTTAGTGCACCCAGTGGAGTCACCTGGGAAGGTTCTGTCTGGTCACAGTGAATTTTTTTTCATGAAAGCAGTTTTGCTCACCTTAATTTTTGTTATGGCCGATTGAAGAATATCGTGCAGCTATGAAATTTTGTTTCCTGCTCGGGATAAATGCTGCAGAAACTGTTGTGATGTTAAACACAGCTTATGGGACAAACTCAAAAGTGTGCAAGCGGTTTTGTCGTTTCAAAAATGGTGAAATGTCAACTGATGACAAACCTCGTTCCAGACAATCGTCAGCTTCCCAAACGGATGAAAATGTTGACTCGTCGTGCATTTGGAGTTCATTCCACCAGGTCAGACTGCTAATCAAGCTTTCTATTTAGAGGTTTTCAAAAGATTGTGTAACGGTGTGCAAAAAAGGCCTGACTTGTGGCAGACGGGGGACTGAATTTGCCACCATGACAGTACACCTGCTCCCACAGCCATCTCAGGACGTCAGTTTTTAGCAAAACACAGCATGCCTTTCTTGCCCCACACACCTTACTCACCTGACCTCGCTCCAGGGTACTTTTTGTTTCTGCGAATGAAGAGGGACATGAAAGGACAGCGAAGAGGTGACAAAAAATGAGGTGCTGTCACCCATCCAAACAGATGAGTTTGGAAAATGTTTCCAAGAATCGAATCAGATTTGACAAATGTAAGTGTAATGGAGACTACTTCTGAAGGTGATAAGGGTTTTTTGTTTAAAAAAAAACAGCTTTGGAGAAAAATTCCAAGTTTTTTGGGGGGGTACCCCTTTGTATGCTCAGAGCTGGGCCGCCAGGGGCCACTCTACCTGCTTAGCTGGTCCACATCAGTCCACACTGCTTGCCACAAACTACCCAGAAACTTGGTGTGCTGTGTTCTCTTGCCACCCTGGCACAGTCCCCAATCAGATGACTCTGCTGACCACCCGATCCTTAGTGTAAGTTGGCTTAGAAACCACCCTGTAACCTCTCCACATGGGAATTTGATGCATGTCATAGCTCATGCACACATCAGCAATCAGGCCAGCCCAAGCGAGCGTGGCACTTTGCGGTCCCTTTGCTGGGCTTAGCCGCACACAGTGAGAATCTGGCTTGGGGTTGGGAGCATGTGCACTCTTAGAACCATGAGTTTGCAGAGGGCATGCCTCCCCCTGCAGACAACTGCCTGCCAGCGTACCTGGACGCTGGGACGGTGCTGACCTGGTCAGTTGAGGTGGCACCCTTGCAAATCCAGGTTTTCAAACAACTGGTGCTTTCCCAGTCTTGCTGTTTCAGAATTGAAGCTCCCTGTGCTTGGGCCCCGAGTCCTCTCACCCCAGTCCCCACCTGTTCCCTGGCCTAGTGGGTCAGTGCTGCCTGTGTTGCAGGCTGGGAGGTAAGCCAGCACCAGGAATAAGACTGGGTGTGTTCATCTAAAACAGTTTATCTTTGAAAATTTCAGAGGGGAAATGATCTCAGAATGCTTTGAGCAAATTATACATACGCGTATAAACACACACAGCTGAATTGCTGGACACGCACATGGGGGTCGGCAGCACAGGTCTGCATCCTCCCCGACCCTGGGCGTTTCTGCTTCTCGTTGCTGCAAACAGCCCAGAGGTGGGCCTCGAGCGGCTCTTGCCACGCTCGGAAGAGACCGTGCCTCAGGCTGTGTCCGTCACGTCCTGCTTCCACACAAACTCCTCCACGTAGCCAGCACCCAGCGCACAGCTGTCCACGCAGGTGAAGATGCCCAGGACTCCCCAGTCCACACTCCTGCCCAGGCTGTCAGCCTTGAGGAGGTTAAGCAGCTGCGGCATGACCTGCAGAGGGTGATGAAGATCAGCCTGGACAACACCCCAGGGCCCAAGCACCTCAGACCGGCACGTCGCTCTCCACGGGGCACAGCCCCTCCTGATGCCTCACAGGTCAGCCGGCTGGCCAAGAAAATGTTCCCCAGGTCAAGCTCAGGCAAACGTGCTTCAGCTGCTCCCCGGGCAGGCACTGTCATTCTGCCTGGAGAAGTGCTGAGCTAGACAGGGGCACTGTTTGAAGGCTGCACAGGTGACAGCAGAGTCACAATGAGGAAATGACTTTGAAAATGCTCCGCCCTCCACTTTGACATTGGTGACATCTGAGTTCTTTCTAATTCTTCCACCCGGAGAAACAGCACACTGAGGAAGCTGGAGTCAATCCCAGAATCCACCACTGTCCAGGGTCTCTCCGCACAATCAGCTGTACTCCAGATAAAACACCTCTCTCAATGCTTACTACCCACCTCCATGACCCACGAGACGTATAGCACCCACCGGCAGCTTCCCCCTTTGGGGTTGACTTGCCTTGTGCCCAGTCACCAGGAGGAGCCTGTGTGTTTGAAATGAAAGAAATGGGTGTGTGCCCATTTTGTTTGTACAGAGGACTGCATGAAGTGAAGGCGCCCTGGTGGTATAGTGGTTTTGCATTGGGCTGTGATCCGCTTGGTTGGCAGTTCGAAACCTCGAACAACTCTGAGGGAGAAGGACGGAGCTTTCTACTCCTATAAACAGTTACAGTCTTGAAAACCCACAGGGGGTTGCCATGAGCCAGCACTGACGACTTGATGGCAGTGAAGGGTGTTGTGCTACTAATTCAAAGACCAGCAATTCAAACCCCCCAGTCTCTTAGAAACATGAGGCTGTCTGCTCCCCTAGACATTTACAGCTTTGGAAACCCTACAGGGTAGCTCAACTCTGTCCTCTAGGGTCCCCTAAAGTTGGGATCCCCTGAAAGGCAGCGCATCCTGGGAGTGCAATTCTGCAAAACTTGGTCTCTTCAGTGTTTCACTTGGAAATTAGGCTTCTACTTCCAGGTTCCAGTTCCAAGCTCCCTAAAGCGTATACACCTATTAGACGATCTAGAAGGCAGTGCAGAGCCCAGGGGAACATATGTGTATCACCTCATCCCCAAGTTCAGAGTAACAAGTGTGTCCACCACAGCTCTACCCTAGAGCCCAGGACACAGGTGTCTGATTATCCATCCCTGCCAGTGAGGCAGGAAAAGTGTTCCACACAATATGTATAAAAAACCCTCAGAACAAAATTTCAGAACTGTCCCTTGATTCAGCATTCCTTCTGCTAATGAAAGCACATGGTGTTAAAAAAACTTCAAAAAAACCCAAAAAACTTCAGGAGGAAAATAATCGGATCATCAAGGAGTTAATCAGGGCGGCTTCTATGACTTGCATCCCGTAAAGCACATGCTAGGGACAGAAGAGCGCCCCCCGCCCCAATATACATTGGATCCCAGTCCCCTATGTGTGGGTAGGAGCCTTGGTGGTGTGGTGGGTTACACACTGAGCTGCTAACCACAGAGTGAGCAGTGTGAAACGACTGCCCACTCCAGAGAGGTCTTCCACTTCTGTGGAGATGTTCAGTCTAGGGAACCCCCAGGGCTGGCTCCACTGAGGGAGCCTTTTGAGTGAGAATGAACCCCGTGGCGGTGAGTTTTTGAGGTCCATCTGTGGGTGTGACCCCATCTGGGAAGGCTGCCCTCAACAAGATGGAGAGGCTGCAACAATGGGCTCAGGAACAGCAGTGGCCGTGGGGTGGTGCGGGGCCGGCAGTGGCTCACCCAGCTGTGCTGGGGGAATGGACTCATGGCACCTCACACAACCACATGAGCGAGGGCAAGTCTTGAGCCAATCGCCATGAAGGACGAAGAGCAGATCAGACATGAAGCACGGGCCAATCTGCTCAAGTTCAAATGTCTGGAGAGGCAGCCAGCCTGGCAACGCACCTCTCAGGGCAGTACGTACCTGAAACTCGAATATTCTCTTGGCACCACAAGGACAGTTCGGAACGTCCTCCTCCCGAGGGACATTTTCACCAGAGATCCAGAGGGGAGCAGCCCCACGGCCATACCTGAGAATCTGAAGCAGCCAGGATCCCTGTCAGCCCTTGGTGCCTTCACCCTGGAAGCAGTCTGCCCGCAGTCTGCTTGTGAACCCATCCCCGCCACCCTTGTTGGACGAGAGGCCATGACACAGTTTGCTGGGTGCTCACCACGCACCTGCCTTTGTCCCCGACACTTGCGAGGGCAGTGGAGGCCAGCTGGTCCTCCCACCCCAAAGCCTGTGCTGCATTCACAACATGCATCTAAGGGCCAAGTTCAAGATGAAGGGCAGCGGGCCTTTAGTCTTCCAGCAGCTGTACAGTGGCTCCGTACAGCAACTCTGATCTGCACCGGCGCCCAGGACAGCCCCTAGCACCTCTAGTACTTCTCAAAGCCAGGCCACAACGAGCACCAGAGCCCGAGGGGCGAGGTCCACAGGAGGGCAAGTGCCAGCTTACCTGCTCAGGCTCAAGGGCTATTTTCGCCTTAAACCTCTGGAAGATCTCATCTTCCCTGGTTTCGTGCTTTGCCATGGACTCCAAATCTTCCTCAGACGCGTCACCTGAGAAGTCACAGCACAGTTACTGGCCACATGCACGTACACACACAGGGCTGGTGTCAGCAGCTCAACCTTACAGGGGAAGGGCAGACACGCATGCATGCGTGCATGTGAGGGACCAGTTCTACACGGCAGCACAGCAGGGGGATGACCCAGGACACCTCTGCCCTTCCTGCTACCAGATCCACCTCAATCCCAGGGGTCCCAGGCCCAGCTAACTGCTTGCTTCCTGGGAGTTTCAAACAGGAAGTGCCAGTCGACCTCACGGCGCCACCACCAGATGGCAGCACTTCCGCCAGAAAGACCCTTGGACCACGTGTCCTCTGGCCACAGAAACCCCAACCTGACATCATTCTCTAGTCAAGAGAGATCTCTCCCCCCACCCCCCACCCCCCGATCCCCACCCCGCCCTCCATCCTCTCTTTGGGGCCCAGGCCTGGGGCTGACGCTCCTGCCCACCACCTTGGAGACTTCTGTGTGGGAAGGGCACTGGGGTGGCAGCCATGTGCTCAGGAGCTGCCTCCTCCCAATGCAGACACGCGCCCTTCAGCCTCAGTTAGAACCCATTAACCCACACAGTTCTTATCCTGACCAATGCCTGCTTTTTGCCAATGGCAACCTGAGGAGCGAGCTCCTGGACCCTTCAACATGACCCTCTTTTACATGAGTTGCTGCGTCCCATGAGACTCGGGTTGGAGGCTACCGCCTGATCCAGGAGGCACAAGAGCCACTGTTCGTGGCCTGTTTGTTTGGTTTTAGCTAAAAGACACCCACAGATACTTCCGATATCAATACTTACTCTAATCAGTCTTACAGTTTCTAAGTGCTGCTGTGACAGGGCCTCCACTCATGGTGGCGCTAACACTACACTTAGCTTTGGTGACTGGCAGTAGGAGTTCTGGGTGCAAACCTCAGAGGTGGCTTTATCCTGTCTGCTCTGGGGTAGTCCTTTGTCCTTGGCCTCCACTCCTGGGTTCCAGGGCCACACCCCACCTGCCTCCGGGGCTCTGAAGCCCGAGAGCAGTTCTTTGTACTCAAATCGAATTGTACTGCACACTCCACAGGTTTCATGTTTTGTGACCGCGAGCACTGACTGCTTGCACATGCAGCTTTAGCTTTCGATGGTGGGACTGACACAGTCCTACCCACAGCACGTACAGGGAGAGGCATGTTCTGTGTCTCGCTTCTATCCTTGACGCACGCCCTCGTCATCTCTGAGGCTTGGGTATTAACATGCACGTGTAAACAGACATGCCTGTCCATGCAGTGCTGCATAGGGGATTTCACACTAAAGAAACCTCCTTTGATGGTTACTGGCGGTGGGGAGGGGGAGTTGTTCAGAGGGTGGGCATGTATTAACGTGGGTGAAGAGGAAGAGACGGAAACATACATGAGAAGGTGGTCACCCCAAAAACAATGGAATCAGAAGAAGACACAGGGAGGGGCAATAGTTAAATGCCGCAGAGAGCCAGGCTGTTACATAAACAGGCCCGAGACAACAGCGCTCTATAAACAGATGCAGAGAGGGGCACACGCTGAATGCATGTGGGAGGGAGAGTAGTACACTCATGAATACACACTGAGTGGGTAGAGGATATATGTATGTGTTGTATTTACCTGCCCTGCAAACATATCCATGAACGTGGGGCAAAGTTATAAAAACATCTTAGACATAACTAAA
Source organism: Echinops telfairi (assembly GCF_000313985.2). Taxonomy (NCBI): domain Eukaryota; kingdom Metazoa; phylum Chordata; class Mammalia; order Afrosoricida; family Tenrecidae; genus Echinops; species Echinops telfairi. The sequence continues at coordinate 97,814 of NW_022107431.1, read as the reverse complement.
CACCTTGAGGGAATGAGTCGCTGGGCCTGGAGGCCACCAAGATTAATCGGCACAAACAGTCCACAAGGACTTACTCTGGTGAGCAGCGCCTAGAGTCAGAAGAGCTTGTGAGTGGCCGCCCAAGGTGCAACTATTGGTCCCTCCGCGTCCCCAACAAATAAGCATGAACAAAACCACCCAAAGCACGGACACCAGCCTCCACGTGCCCAAGACCAGAACTGGACTGTGCCCGATGACCACTGTCCATTGCTCTGAAAGGGACCTCACCAGGAAGCACTGAATAGATCTGGAGGAAAATGTGGAACAAAACTCAAAATCCTACGGAAGACGAAGCTCACTGGCTAGATGAAAATGTGTGAGACCTTCAGGTCTGGAAATGAACTCACCCCACGTCTCAATTCTCAGCCAAACGACAGGTCTGTAAGGTGAGTAACACACATCTAAGGAGTCAACTGTTTGAGGTCAAAGGGCAGCATTTTTTGAAGGACAAAGTTTGGGAGGAGGGAGTGGCACCAACCGGAAGCAGGAGGAAGTGGGATTAATGTGTGGATTAACCTGGGATGGACGGCAGTGACGAGAGTGAAGCCTCACCCACGCTGTCCACGTGCTCGCCCTCCTCCTCCTCCTCCTCCTCCTGCTCTGCTGGGACTTCGTCTTCCGTTTCTATCACAATCTCATATTCGGGAAAAAGGAAGCTGTGGTCTGGAATCACATCACTTACATCACCTACAAGGAAAGTTGTTGGCATCATTAGTCGCCATCCGATTTTGAAGGTGACAGTACTTTTCTGTCCCTAAGCGATCACACAGACTCCGTACCCTAACATTTCTCCTTAATAAACCAAAGAGCCCTGGGGCACAGGGGGCTATGTGGGGGCCGTGAATCAGAGGGTTGGGAGTTCACTCCTGCACGGAATTACGATCTAGAAAGCTCAGGAGGTGCTGTTCCCGAGAATCGTGAATGGAGGAGGCTGGTCTCCCAACTCCAGCCCGTGTGCTCAGAATCACCATGTTCACAGGGCACCTGTGGGCCGTTCAGGAACCAGTGGCCACCAAGTCCATTTCAAAACAACCTGACAACCACTCACCTGGTATCCAGTGTTTGTGGTCTTACATCAGGCGACTGTGAGGCTTTTCTCCTCACAGGCCTCTGGATGGACTGGAACTTCCAACCTACCAAGCACCAGCTGAGCACATCCATCACATGCAGTAGCCAGTGTCTCGGAACTGACCAGCGTACCATCCACCAAGGTCTCAGAGCGTTCACCAGCCTGCTGTCCACCAGGGTCTCAGAGTGCTTATCAGCCTACTGTCCACCAGGGTCTCTGAGATCACCAGCCTACTACCCACCAGGGTCTCAGCACATACCAGCCTACTGTCCACCAGGGTCTCAGAGTGCTCACCAGCCTATTGTCCACCAGGGTCTCTGAGCTCACCAGCCTACTTACTGTCCACCAGGGTCTCAGAGTGCTCATCAGCCTACTGCCCACCAGGGTCTCAGAGTACTCACCAGCCTACTGTCCACCAGGGTCTCAGTGCTCACCAGCCTACCATCCACCAGGGTCTCATACTGCCCACCAGGGTCTCTGAGCTCACCAGTCTACTTACTGTCCACCAAGCTCTCAGAGTGCTCACCAGCCTACTGTCCACCATGGTCTGAGCCCTCACCAATCTACTGTCCACCAGGGTCTCAGAACGTTCACCAGCCTACTTACTGTCCACCCAGGGTCTCAGTGCTCACCAGCCTACTATCCACCAGGGTCTCAGAGCACACACCAGCCTACTGTCCACCAGCGTCTCAGAGCGCTCACCAGCCTACTGTCCACCAGGGTGTCAGAGCACTCATCAGCCTACTGTCCACCCACAGTCTCTGCATCATGTCCCTCCCTGGCTGATCTCTGACCTGTGTGACAACTCCCTGATGTCTGAGTGATTCTCCAACAGGAAGGGTAACTACAGCAAACTCTTACGTGAAATGGGGAATCTACAGTGTGTAAAGTACAACCCAATTCTTAACAACACATATTTTGGGGCACCCCCAGAAACATATCCAGCGTTGGCCATAAAGGGAACTGAGGAAGGGCTGCATGTCTCCCTTTAACACATTTGCACTTTCTAAGTTCCTTTACAGCAGCGGTTCTTAACCTGTGGGTTGCGACCCCTTTGGGGGGTTGAACGACCCTGTCACAGGGATCACCTGCTTCCTAACAGTAGCAAAATTCGTTATGAAGTAGCAACGAAAATAATCTTATGGTTGGGGGTCACCACAACACAAGGAACTGTATTAAAGGGTCACAGCATTAGGAAGGTTAAGACCCACTGCTTTATAGTCAGCTGTCTTTGCTGCATAAAAATACAAGCAGTAAAAGCCCCTGGCCTTCCCCATTCAGTTACAATGAGCCAACACAATAGCAGTTTCTGCCTCCTGCCCTCTACATCAGCCCCTCCTGGGGGCGGGCGAGTGGGGGCTGAAGTCAGAAATGAGTGCAGAGAAAACATCAATGACCACCTTGTTTGTTTTACACAACATTCTCTCTCACAGTGCGTGTGAGCTGCCACAGGACGCTGGAGCTACCAGTCCCCAGGGTTCACTGGCTGAGGCAGAGTCGAGAGGATGCGACAGGCTCCGCGACAGTGCTGTGGTCTCACCTGCTGGCGAACAGGTCTGCCGGTGCCACTTCCAATCCAGAGTCTGGTGTTCCTTACTGCAGTAATGTGCCTGGTGGCACCTGGAACATATCTTGGGGGCTGAGCAGCCGCAGACCCGGCAGAGGTGAGTGCCAGACTTGAGCTGGAGACACACAGATGCTCCTGCCGCGGGGGGAGGCTGCTCGGGAGGGGGCTTGTAGGAGTAAAAATCATTCTTCCTGGGTAGCTGATTTCTAAACACTAAGGAAGAAGGAGAAAATTTAATTTTCAATAAAACATAGAGCAGATTAATTCAATAAAGAATTGTGCCTCCACTCAGGACTGAAATTTTGGAAACTTAAAAAATAAAAAATCAGAAGGAAGATTTCCTTCTTGCCCACTAAAGCAGCAGGCAAGATTCGAACTCACAGCCACAGAGCAGAGCACTGGACAAAGCAAATGCCTCATAGGGTCTCCATTTTTCTCCCTCAGAGAGGACAGAGTGGCTGGGGCTTTGACCATTCTATCTTCTGCTTAACAGTCCACTAAGGAACTTCTAATTTTCTGGAAGATAACTGGAGATTGGGGATCGGAACATAAGTTAAAAGGCCATAAGTCTAGAAACTCAATGTGTGTGGATAGGGGCTGGCTCCTGGGGTTGCCAAATTTATCAAATTAATCATGAAGATGAATCACTAATCAGTCTGCTGAGACGAAAAAGATCCATTTTTCTAAAAAATAAAGACAGGTGTCCCATTTGGTCAGTGGCTCAAACTCCTTGGGAGAAGGTCGAGGCTGTCTGGTCCTGTTAGTGTTTTGTTTTGTTTTTCCTGGTTTCTAAGAAAAGGATAAATTTACTATCTGAACAGAATAATTTTTATCCATCTCTAGTCTGATTAAGCCCCTGGCAGATCCCCTCTAGCCACAGGGAAAGAGAGATGATTGTAAACTTGATTACACTTGGTCCGTTGACCTCCCTCTTGACCCAACCCGAATTTGTTTTAGGCCCAAATATTTCTCACTTGCTCCATGATAGAAATTTCTTCTCTGGCTTCCATAATGCTGTTCGTGGTCTTTTCTTTCCTACTCTTTATTGTTATCTTTATATTACTATTATTTTCTCCTTTCTGTTACATTTTGGCTTTGTTTGTTATTGTTTCTGTTGGGTTTCCCAGTTTATGAAGCACAGAAGGGGTGGATGAGAAGACACTAACTGATACAATGGTTTATGGGGGAGGGTGGGAGGAATTTGGGGAGGGAAGAAACACTGGAACTGATTGTGATGATGAATGGACAACTCTTTAAAAGTGATTTAACCATGGAAGTGTGTGATATATGAACATTATATCACGAAAACTACTTTAAAACAAAGAAGAAAGAAACCAAACTTAACCAATGGCTACCATGGGTGAAGGAGGAAGAGTTATTGTTTAGGGAGCACTGAATTTATGTTAATGGTGGTGAAAATGTAGGAAAGGCTATCGATAATGGTTGCACATTGGGAGTATAATCTACAGCAATTAATTCTACATGTATATACTGTCGAACTGGAGAGTATTTTGTTGTGTATATTTTTGCTACAAGTTTAAAAAGTACACTAATGACAATAAGGACAAGGAAGAAGAAAATATTCTAAAGCTGATTTGTACAGCTCTTCTTGAAATGAGTGAACTATTGAATTGTATGATATATGAAGTGCCAATACAACTGTTGATAACAAAAAGAAGTGATTAAGGATTGTTAAACACTTGTCACCCCCCTAGGCTAAGGTGACCAGATTTAAAGCGGGACGCCATTGACCGGGAGGGGGGGTGTTCTTGATTAAAAATCTGGTCTATATGGACTAAACAGACCGTTCCCTAGCTTGTCGTGCATTCTTTCCGAAAATCGGGACTTTTTTAAAACGCCAAAAATCGAGACTGTCCCGCCAAAAGAGGCACACAGTAAGTGACCCAAGCGGCTGCCTCTAACGGAAGATGGGCAGCGACCTGCACTCACCTACCCGGGCGCGAGTCGCGATTTCACAGTACAAATAATAGGGATACAGAAATGTCAACTAGGAGC
>NW_022107431.1:49629-92799 GCF_000313985.2 Echinops telfairi | reverse complement strand
CTCCACCAGCGCGGCCATGGGCCGGCAGGCGCGGACGCGTGGGGCGGGGGCTCTCGGAGCCTGTTTGGCGCCTCAAATACGGCCCTCTGCGCGGCCGGACGTCCAAACCGGAAGGCGGAAGCCGGCCACTAGGTAAAAGCGGAAACGCCTTGGGAGTGCACAGGAAAGTGATTGGAAGAAAAGGGCGAGGAGGCGGAACAAGGGAACACGCCTGCGAAGACCCGCCCTTTGCCTCCGGACCTTCCGGTGCGCCTTATGCTGAGCGCTTGCACAGTCAGAATCCAGGGAAGACAGTGGGACCGACTGCATCAAACACAGGGAAAGTGCACTCAGTTGAGCGTGCTGCAGACAACTGCTGAGCTATAGTACCTCCAAACCCTGGACTATGAGGACTATCTAGAGCACTGATTCTCATCCTTCCTAATGCCGCGACCCGGCTTGAATACAGTGACCCCCAACGATAAAATTATTTTCATTGTTACTTCATAACTAATTTTGCTACTGTTATGAATCATAATGTAAATATATGATATGCAGGATGTATTTTCATTGTTACAAATTGAACATAATGAAAGCATAGTGATTAATCACAAAAACAATATGTAATTATATTGTGAAATGTATGTTTCTAATTGTAAACAAATGAAATTTTCTCTTGAAGCATGTTGGAGCATGGGTAACCGCCTTAATATAACAACAGTAAACTACAAGGCTACATTTTGCGACAGTATGTACAAAAAGCCAACAGCAGTGCGAAGGTTGAGGTACCTTCTTTCTCACCAGATCAGAAATTCTCACGGCAGTCTGCGAAAGCACCGCAAAGATCCTCTTCCACAGCAAGTCTGCTTCTGTATTTAGTCTGCTTCTGTATTAGACGTGATATCAAGCTGGAAAACCCTGTTTCACAAAGATAATTTGTTGGAAATGGAAGAAGGCGCAACACAGTCTCAGACAGAACAGGATATGACTGCATACAACTTGATCCAGAATTTTTTAACTGGCATGGTACCGAATTCAGTTCTTACTGCATCGCTGTTAATAAGTTCAATGAACTCCTCTTGTGCTGTCTCAGGAACATCTTCAACTTTGTGAATGGGCTTCTGGCAAGTGCAAATGGGGTGTCAGGTAGATTTGGAAAGTACGATGAAATTTCATCTGCAAGTATGTGCAAGTGTTCTTTCACAGAAATTATCATCGTGATCTTTTTGTCTGGTGCAAGGACATGTTCCTCAAAGAAAGCAGATAAGGTAGGCAACATGTAAATTTTATTTCCATCCATTCCCCCCTCCCCCGCCAAAGCTGAAATTTCATTTGGAATGATCAGATCTTTTCAGACAAATCAAGGCATGTTGCATTTGGTCCTTGTTGTGATAAATTTAACTCATTTAAGGTGGTAAAGATGTCAACCAAGTAAGCTATTTTCTGCAGTTTACTTTTATCACTGAAAAGTGCTTTGAACTGCGGTCTTGCTTTCTGATTAAAAAATGTTTTGAGTTTATCATGAAGTTCAAAAACACGTTTTAAAACTCTTATTGTTCAGCACATCCAACTCATTGCACAGTTGCGAAAACTGTCGACTGTTTAAAGTGCTTGCCTTTACAAAATTGACAGAAACAGAACGTATGACAGTTTTCATTACTTCTCGTAACTCTGTGGCAGCATCTTCATTGCTATTTACCGATGAATCACACAGTGAGTCCGATGACTTTGGTGACTCATCAGTGCCAAACGTTGAAATCCAGATTGACATCCTAGCATAGCTGGAGCACCATCTGTGCAAACACCACAAACCTTTTCCCAAGAGATCTTATGCTCTTTCAGAAATGAACCAACTGTCTCAAATACATCACATGCAGTAGTTGCCATTTCAAGAGGTTTGCAGAAAGGAAACGCATCTTTAAAGTCACCATTATTAACATAACTCACATAAACCAGTAACTGAACAGTTTACAGCAGTTGTAGATTCATCAAGCTGGATGCTAAATATTGGAAGCAGAGCAGATTTAATTTCCTGGATTACCTGATCAAGAATTTCAGCAGCATGTCATCTATTCTTCTGCGGATAGTGTCGTTAGTTAAGGAAATTGCACTCAATTTCGTAACAAATTCATCTGTGATTATAACTTGAACAATGTCTGTGGCCATTGGCAACAGTAAATCCTTAGCAATGGTATGAGGTTTTATAGCTCTGGTGATTCTGATTGCCACCGAATATGAAGCTTCAACGACTGCTACATTTTGTAGCCACCAGTGTCAAGTCTGGCTTTCTTGAGTCCATCAGCTTTGCTTCTAAAATGGTTGGTAACCTTGCCAGCAAAGCTTGCTATCAAATGGCATTTTAGTTTGTTTGGCTTCATAGATTCAGCTGATGGAACTTCACCACAAATAACACATTGCAGTTTCTCAATTCCTGTTGTAATTGTTGAGGTAAAACCATACTGTAAAAAATCCTCACTATATTTTCTTTTCTTAACGTTCTTCTCTACAGGATCCATTATCATGGGCTGGTTTGCTAATGAAAATAATATATAACAATAGCTTTAATAATACAAAAGATGATACATGGCATAGTTCAGTCAATACTGTTCATTAAAGTTTCCTATGATTTACCATTGTTATTTTTTTTACATACCTCTTATTATCACAAGGGGGCAGTATTCACATCAACCACAGCTGAATATAAAAAGACTGATCTGCATCCAGATTAAGTTCCGATGGTGTGTGTGTGTGTGTGTGTGTGTGTGTGTGTGTGTTAGCAGCAGCAGTTGATGATTTTACATTTACCCAGTAATTATAATTCATGAAGTGTCATTTTACATCCAATACTGCTGCTTTCAACACAGCAGCTGCTCTCTACACAGTAGCTGCTCTCTACACATGTGTGACTACTGGCCCACATAAGTACCTTATGGCGCTAACCCTGTCACATACACCTGTATCTGTACAGGGTGTGTGTGATGGGATTGGCGCGATGATGTCATCATGCCGGTACTCATGTGGGCGTATCTGCATGTGGGCGGACCCGCCTGGAGCCAGACAGAGGAGTGGTGTCTCGGTTCCTAAGACCATCAGGAATATGTGCTCTCCCATGGTCTTAGGCGGCCCCTGTGAAAGGGGTTGCGACCCACAGGTTGAGAAGCGTTGATCTAGAGTGTATCTTTAAGCCTATGGGTCGGATGACCTGAGCATCCCACTCCACTTGCCATTGGCCAACATAGGGGATGAAAATTGCCATTTGCTTTGTATGCTTGTGTTTTAAAATAAGTTCAGAAAGACTGGGAGGTTTGATGTGCACACACTCACTTAGTGTACTGCAAGTTAGTTATGACAAGGGACTATAAGATCCCTTTGAACCAGAGAATCAGAATGAATGATTATAACCACTATGTCAGAGTGGTTAGAGTCCAAGTCCTTTGAATTAAGCATATACCATTTGTGAGTGGTCTGAGAAGTCCCTCTAGCTGATGTCTGAGGGCTGTGGCAGCAGGCAGAGTCATCAGAGTTCCAAGTTTCTAAGTTTTATGGTCAAAGCTAATAGATTTATCACCCAGGTCTCACACAATACGTGCCAGTGGGTTAGAGATCAAGCAAATGGAGATCTTTGCTGTTATGGGTAATTGCTAATGAGGTTGGTTTAAGATTTTATGTTTTCCACATTTTCCTCTCAGTCTATTAAAGACATTCTCGTATGATGCCAGTCAGAGTAGTCAGTAGGGACAGACAGGCACCAACCATGATCTCCAGGTCATGGAAGGTAAGGTTCACATGTTTCCTCACAAGGTTCATTGTTTCCTCATTTCTGTGATTTTCTTCCTTCTTCTTTGCTATGGATAGGGAGAGATCATGAGTTTATTTTAGATGGTTGCTCACAAGTGTTTCGAAAACACTTTCTTGTGAAGGTTTACAAAGCAGATACTCAGTTTTATATTCACCAATTCATACATATTTTGTTTCAACTCTTTGTAATCACCTCAATGTGCCATAACTGATGTCATTTCCTCTGTGTTTCTTGTATCTATTCTTCCTCCTTCCTAGCTCTCTGTAGTTTGTCCTTGTAGAAATGAGGCCCTTTTGATCTTATATGGTTGATTAACTCAGAAGTGAGTTCGGTTCCCAACTTAAGGATGATGAGAACCTCACCAGTAAGCTGGGTCTCTTATGATTTGGGGTTTTATTACACTTTTTCTCTCATCCAGGACCTTCTAATGTGATCCTTTTCAGAACAGATGGAAGTGGGAGCCAAGTACCACTGAGTTCTTCTGGTTTCAGAGGTACAGAAATTGATGTTTGTGTGGTCCTTTAGTCCACTGAACTAATTTTTTTCATACATTTTAATACATCATTCATTCTTTCCCTTGGATGGAAAGAGACCAATAGTTGCACCTTACATGACTTTTCAGAAGACTTTAGTTGCTACACATCACAGTAGGATATAGAACATTGTCTTTGTGAACTATGTTATACCATTTGATCTCGTTGCCCCCACGACTATGATCCTGATTCCTCAGGCCCAGCAATTCTTTCCTTGAATTTTTTTTATCATGTCTTAAAATTTTTATAACTTTCTCTCACTTCCAACTAGTCAGTGCTGACTCATAGCGATGAGCCCCTGTGGATTTCTGAGACTAACTGTTTACAGGAGTAGAAAGCCTAGTCTTTCTCTCTCAGAGCTGCTGATAGTTTTAAACTGCCAACTTTGCCTCACTTTAAGTCAAACTCACTGCCTTAGCAACCTTATAGGACAGAATAAAACTGTCCCTGTTGCTTTCTGAGGCTTTCAATCTTTACAGGAACAACACCTACACTACCCCCATCTTTCTCCCATGGAGTGAAGAAAGCCTTGTAAGCTCTATTTTATCTATGGATATATTTTCAGTATATAGAAATACACACATCAAAATAACCTGCCAAATCTACATATAGGTGCCTTCCAATTTGCCTTCTCACACCCGGTCAACTTTCAAGTCTATCTCTATATCCGCTCATGGCATATTGTTATTACTGTTACTGCAGGATTAGTTGTGTGAGTAATGGCACTTATCTATGTTGCCATTAATCCTTATCCTCCGTCCAGTGTCCTTTATTCCCGTGGTCACTTTTCTTGACCTGTCCATTATTGTGTATTGCCACACCCATCACCCAAGTGTATGCACAGCTACTTCCTCTGGTTAGTGATTTACCCTTCATTTCCCTCCCATCCCTGGTAGCCATCAAAGAATGCTTCTATCTCTGTGCTGACTACTTCTTGACTGTTTATATTAGTGGTCTCATCAAATATTTGTCCTTTTGTAACTGATTTAGTTCACTAAACATAATGTCCTCTAGGTTCATCCATGTTAAAATGTGTTCCATGAATTCATCATTATTTTACCTTCATCATCCCACGTAGCCTTCCGTTGTGTGCATGCATTATAGCTTGTCTATTCATTCACCTGTTGATGGGCACTTAGGTTACTTCCCTCTTTTTACTGCTGTGAAGAGTGCTGTGATGAACATGCCTGGGCATATATGAAGGGACTTCAAAAAGTTAATGGAAAATGGAATTAAAAGGTAGTAGTTTTCCTCACAAACTATCACAGCTCTTATTTCTCTAGGCTATAAACCTAGTAGTGGAATTTCTGCATAATATGCTGTCCTCTTCGAACTTTTTAAGGAAGAACCCTCACCAACACTTGTTATTTCATATTTTATCTTGTTTGTAACTTTGAAATTAGGGTTAGAATATCTCTTTGTTTTAATCTGCATCTCTAATAATTGAAGTTTGTGGACATTTCTTCATAAGTTCGTTGAACTCTGAATATTTTATTTGATGAAGTGTCTGCTCAGCTCTTCTGCCCATTTTAAAATGGGATTGTTTGTCTTTTTGTTGTTGACATGTTGAACATTTCTATAAATTTTAGATATTAATTTCTTGTCAGATGTTCTTGCCAAAAATGTATAGGTTCTCTTTTTAGTCTACTGGTGGAGTCTTTCGATACATTTAAATGTTTAATTTTTAGGGTTGGAATGCAAAAGTTGGAAACAAAGAGGAAGGGGCCATGGACTTGTTGGAAAACATGCACTTGGTGATAGAAACGAAGCTGGAAATCCCATGATAGTTTTGCAGGAGCAATGATTTGTTCATAGCAGTTTTTTTTAATAGCACAGCAGGCAATGATATGCATGGACTTCTCTAGATAGAATACACAGAAACCAAACTGACTACATCTATGGGAAAAGAAAAGCCCTGGTAGTATAGTGGTTATGCTTTGGGCTCCGATTCACAAGGCCCTCGGTTTGAAACCACTGGCCACGCTGCAGTGGAATTACAAGGCTTTCTACTCCCATAAACAATCTCAGAAACTCACAGGGGAAGTTCTATCCTGTCCTCTATTGTTGTTAGGAGTCAACATCAATGCAATGGTAGTGAGTTTGGATTTTAGTTTGTTGGGAAGAGATGACAGAAAAACTTAATAGCAGCAGTTAAAACCAGGCCAGCTGCCCACTGGTGGGACAGACCATCAATTGCTCATATGTAAGTGCAGATTAAAGTTGAAAAAAATTAAAGCAAGTCCTTGAGAGCCAAAAATTTGAAATTTTGAAAACATCTCAAGAACAGATTTGATGCATTCAACAGTAATGACAGAAGATCTCATGAGCTGTGGAGGACATTAAGAATATGGACATTGGACCTCCATTCAAGTATTTTATTTACTCAACGCAAGAACACTTTATTCTATCAAATTGGCATTCCATGATGCACACCTTCCTGAGATGATTGCTGAAGACAAATGGGTGCATAAGCAAATGTGGTGAAGAAAGTTGATGATGCCCAGCTATCAAAATATATAGCGTCTCAGGTCTTAAAGGCTTGCAGGTAAACACCAGCCATCTAGCTGAGAAGCAACAAAGCCCACATGGAAGAAGCACACCAGCCTGTGTGACCACGAGGTGTTGAAGGGATCAGGTATCAGGCATCAAAGAACAAAAAATCATATAACTGTGTATGATGGGGAGTGCAGAGTGGAGACCCAAACCCCGTATGTAGCAACTGGACATCCCCTTACAGAAGGGTCGCGGGGATGAGACTAGCCAGTCAGGGTGCATGGTAGCAACAATGAAACATACAACTTTCCTCTAGTTCTTAAATGCTTCCTCCCCTCCACTATCATGATCCCAATTCTACCTTACAAATCTGGCTAGATCAGAGGATGTACACTGGTACAGATAGGAACTGGAAACACAGGGAATCCATGACAGATGATCCCTTCAGGACCAGTGGTGAGAGTGGCGATACCGGGAGTGTGGAGGCAAGGTGGTATAGAAAGGTGGAACCGATTACAAGGATCTACATATAACTTCCTCTCTGGGGGATGGACAACAGAAAAGTGGGTGGAGGGAGATGTTTGACAGTGTAAAATACGACAAAACAATAATAATTTATAAATTATCAAGGGTTCATGAGGGAGTAGGGAGGGAGGGGGGAAATGAGGAGCTGATATCAAAGGTTCAAATAGAAAGCAGATGTTTTGAGAATGATGATGGCAACAAATGTACAGATGTGCTTGACACAATGGATGTATGTATGGATTGTGATTAGAGTTGTAAGAGGCCCCAATAAAATGATTTAAAAAAGAATATCATTTATGAAAGCAAAAAGTCATTAGAAAAGCAGGCAAGAAAAAAAAGATCAAAGTGGATGTCAGAAGATAGTCTGAAACTTACTCTCAATCATAGAGCAGCTGAAGCAAATGGAAGAAATAATGAAGTCAAGGTGCTAACTAGAAAATTTCAAAGAACAGTTCAAGATGACAACGTCAGGTATTATAATGAAATGTGGAAAGACCTAGAGTTAGAAAACTAAAAAGAAAAAACACAGCATATCTTAAACTGAAATAGCTCAAGAAAAAACAAGCCTCAAGTTGCAATATTGAAAGATTCGATGAACAAAATATTGAATGATGCAAGAAGCATAAAGAGAAGATGGAAAGAATACACAGAGTCACTGTACCCCCCAAATTAGTTGACATTCCGTTTCAGAGGGTAGCATATGACCAAGAATCAATGGTGCTGAAGGAAGAACCATCAAGCTGCACTGAAAGCATTAGCCAAAAACAAGGTTCTAGGAATTGATGGAATACCATGGAAATATTTCAACAAGCCAATGAAGAACTGGAAGCACTGTACCAGGAAATTTTGAAGACAGTTATTTGGTAAGCTGATTGGAAGAGATCCATGTTTTCACCCATTGCAAAGAAAGGTGACCCAATAGAATGATCAAATTATAGAACAATATAATTGACATCACATGCAAGTAAAATTTCACTGAATATCATTCACCAGCTTATGCAGTAATACATTGAAAGGCAGTTGCAAGAGGTTTAGGCCAGATTCGGAAGAGGATGTGGAACAAGGGATATCATTGCTGCTGTCCAGTGGATTTTGGCTGGAAGCAGAGAATATCAGAAGAAATTTTATGTGTTTTATTGACTATGCCAGGGCATTCGGCTCCATGGACTCACAAGGGGTGTTGGGTGAAAGTCAAGGAAGCAGACAGCTGAGTCTTCTGTAGAGTAATACAGGCAGTCCAGCACAGGCAGCAAACAGCAGAACAGGTCACCAACAGTCAGCCAGATGACAGGGTCCAAGAGTCCCCAGTTCAAGTGCCCCCAGCCCCTGGGCTAGTCCCAGGCTTCTCAGCAGTGCACAGAAGGCTCTGCCCCAGCTGATTGTAGGAGCTTGGATTTTTCTGTGTTTGTAAACCCATGCCTATGTAATACAAAGGGTGGTAAGAGGTCTTTGACTCAGGCTGCCAGAGTGGTGGGTGAAAAGGGTTTCACATGGCAGCTGGGTAGTGTTTGGATTTTGTTTCTATCTTAGGGAGCTGAGACAGAAGGAATATGAATGCCAGGCAAGGGAGAGACAGCTGTCGGAAGTAGAGGGAAACGCATCATTGGCTGTGGAGGAAGTGACCAAATACAAGTGAGTTTAGCTACTAGATGCCAATGGCTTATAGCAGCCTCTCGGTCCTTTTGTCTTCAACATGGCCTGTTGTTTAGACTTAGAAGGCATGCTCATGGATAAATCACACAAGAGTAAAATGTAAGGTTACAAGTGAAAACATGTTAGACCCCCAAAATGTTCTGATCTCAATGCTGGGCTATCTGTGGGGGGCGGCATTCACACACACATGTTCCTGCGAGAGCAGTGCTACCTGTCATGGTTCTTGGGGAAGCATTTCTGAATGCTTTGAATGCATTTATGAAGCATAGACCATAGAAGTGATTATGCCATTGGATAGAACCAGGTGTTACAACCCTGGGGAAGATTAATGGAGGAAAATATTAGTAGCAGGATTGATTGGGGACATAGAGAACAGTTAGGGACATGATTATATATCAACTCAGAACTTCCCGACCTTCAAAAATAAGTAAGGAAACTGAGTAATAATACTTCTTGTTTACTGAACTCTTAGAACTATGTGATTATGTATACATGTGTGTGAATTAAAAAAATAATACATCACTCAGGGAACTGAAGTTTGGGTGTATTATTTAATACTGTTTCACTCACTCTTACAGACCATTGTAACTCATAGGCAAAGGGTCACAGAATGCGAGAGAATCTGGATCGTCCAGAGTGCTGACTTAGACACCGGGTAGCATTTGTTCTGCTCCGTCTCATGTGCTCCACACCTGATGCACATGATTATAGTGGCTCTTGTGCTGTGTGCTCTTTTCCAGACTGCTAAGATTGAGTGGAAAGCTCATGGCTCCTGGGTGAGTTTTTGTCTGTCTGCTTTTCTTCCTCGTGTGCACGGTCTGTCACAACTCAGCAGAGGGTTGTTTCCCTCAACAGGTCAGAACGCATGCTGCCGAAAGGGAGAGGGTCGATCAAAGGAGGAAGACCACCCACGTGACACACAGGTATGGCATCCTTACTTAAAAGTGTATTTTCTATTTGGTTTCTGGTATCACACTTGGTCTTCTCTAGCTCATTCAAGTCCATTTATACTTTACCTTGAAGCTTGGAAATTATCCCTAACAGAGTAAAGTTACAAGACGGGGTGCCATTTTAAGGAACCTTAAGATACTTGGAAGACCTGACTTGCAGAAAGTTAGGGCATAGTTTGTTAGAAAGTAAAGTAACCTTTTTTCCAGGGCAATACATGCATTATCTTGGAAACAGTCAGGCGTTTTGACGGAAGAGATTGTCTCATGAGTGACAAGACACTGCCCTCCTCAGAATGGCTTCTTGGGCCCTTCCCCTGTGAATGGTAGAGCTCTTTCCCTCCACTGACCCTGTTCCCCCCAACCACCCCCAAGCCCCACCCCTAGCCAGGCCAGCACAAAAGCTTTTGGTGATGTCTCACTGAAGCTACATGGGACCACAAAAGAGTTGAGTCACGCCCACGTTCCACCTTACATTAAAATTCTTGAAAGTTCTTTCCTTCAGCCAAGTCATTTCACATAAGCAGTATTTTAAAATGTGAGTGGATATAGATGAACAGCATATGGCAAGCTTTGCTTCAAAACTGCAAACATTCATTTCTTTAGGTGAGGGATTGGGGGATATAAAAAGGCTTTTCCCCAGCATGTCTCCCCCAGATATGTCAGACCTAGGACACTGCTTGCAACTAATGGTAAATTATTGTCAAGTTATCTCCCTGAAGGCATCAGCCATCCAGAACAATCAGACCACTGTCACATGTGAACCCTTAGCCCCCTCTATTCCTATAGCATTTAGACCCTAAGACCATCCCCTCCCATTGCTGCATTGCCTATGGTGCAACCTCTTCGTATGATGTATGTGGTTACCTTTAATCAAGGGGCTTGTATATATGAGCCTTGGTTAGAAATAAATCTCTCTATCCTCCTTCCCTCCTTCCCCATTCCCTCTCCCTCTTCCCTCCTCCTTCTACACCTCCACGTGGACCATAAAGTGGGGCCAAGGTGAGCATGCTACCATGAAATGTGTATAACTCCATTATTTTACTCTCTCTCCTATCTCTCTTATTCTCTATGACTTTACTGTAATCTTTATATATTATAGCCATACAATTGCCCATGATCAGTTGTCAGGGGCTGGTCTCCTCTGACAAGAGATGTCTTTTATTCTTTTTGTTTTAATATTTTACTGTACAGTAAATTCATCCATAACTTTCTATATAATTTATCCATTCACTGTGGTAAATTTAACCCTCTAACTTTGCCAATAATTTATCATAGATCTCTTCTCTTGTGGTTGGTGATATAGTAACATGTATAAATCCATATGTATGTATTACCTGAAAGTTAGATTTTATATATACACTGAAAAAAATTAAGTCCATCTAAGGCTTAAAGAACAGGGCCAAAGGTACTAGTTTACTGATATTATTCCTATTCAAAGGTCTGACTTCAATTTTTAATTTGTACTTAAGTATGAAACATTTCCTCCAGTGTGCATTGGGAGACCCCTGATTTTAGTGGTCAATTCAGCAATTGGGATGGAGACTTGTTCTTGGGCCCAGAGGTCATCTGAGGCATCTGGGAAAGCTACCAACTCTGGAAAAAAATATGCATATGTGATAGAATCGAGGGTTGTGGGGCAGTTTGTTAATGTTCACACAGAATATGCTGAGTCACAGGCACCCACAGATGCAGTCTACCCTGTCCTACAGGGTTGCTATCAGTCGGAACTGACTTGATAGCAGTGAGTTTGTTTGTCTCAACCCACCTCAACGCCTGGCAACCTCTGATCTTCTCATTCTCTCTCTAGTTTTACATGCAGTTGCAATTTTATAATATGTAACCTTTATAGACTGCCTTCTTTCAGTTAACATTATACATTTAAGGTTCTTTCTGTCTTTATAAAATTGATTGTTTTCTTCTGGTTGAATTTCCCTTATTTTAATTGTTATTTATTTATTTTGTTGAGTTGTAGAAGTTATTTGTAAATTGTTTATTATTGTTATATTCTTTTTTATTGTTATATTCTTATCAGATATATATTGTTCCCAAATAATATCTCCCATTCTGTAGGTTGTCTTTTCACGTTGTTGATAAAATCCTTTGCTGCACAAAAAATCCAAAAGTTTATAATATGTGGTGATATTTTATTTTTTTTGAGGTGCAGATTCTAGGCTTAGGGAAGTCACTTGCATTCCCATCTCCCTTTACCTTGGTGTCCTCTTCCACTGTTTTGTAAATTGACTGCTATGTATTTGATAGAGCATGTTGTCTGCTTTAATATGGTCTATTTAATTCAACTGCTAACATTTGGCCCCCTAAAAGAGAACTTGGGGGGAAATATGCTGAGTCAGACTAACCCTAAATGTATCCTCTGGCTTTATTAGGTGCAGGACATGGTTCAACTCCTGTGAAGCACAGCAGCTCTGGAAGCTTCGTCCTCTTGAGGGGGGAGAAAAGAGACCTGGTAAATACTGGCATCCTTTTCCATTGTAATGAAATGGTCCAGGGAATTTTCCTACCCCCCAGAACACACTCTCCTTAACCCACTTCTTGTGTGTGCTGTCTGTGATTTCTTGACTCTTGTTAACTTTGCAGGAATGAAACTATTCTCCAGGAACCAGGGACCAGAAGAATTCTATTTCCAGCTACTCGGTGGAGGAGCTTCGAGAAGCCAGAAGTCCTCAGAGGCTGTGTTAGTCAGGGTAGACTAGAAAAACAAATTCATAGACACACTCATATGTGCATAAGAAAGAGCTTTTTCAGAAGCAACAAAGCCCACATGGAAGAAGCACACCAGCCTATGCAATCACGAGGTGTCGAAGGGATCAGGTATAAGGCATCATCAGAACCAAAAATCTTACCATAGTGAATGATGGGGGGAGTGTGGAGTGGAGACCCAAAGCCCATTAGTAGGCCAATGGAGATTCCCTTGCAGAGGGGTCTCGGGGAGGAGACGAACCAGTCAGGGTGTGATGTAACAACGATGAAAAATACAACTTTCCTCTAGTTCCTAAATGTTTCCTCCCCGGTCCCACTACCATGACTCGAATTCTACCTTGCAAGTCTGGCTAGACCAGAGGAGGTACACTGGTACAGATAGGAACTGAAAATACAGGGAATACAGGATGGATGAGCCCTATAGGACCAGTGGTGTGAGTGGCAAAACAGGGAGGGTAAAGGGAGAATGGGTAGGAAAGAGGGAACCGATTACAAGGAACTATATGTGACCTCCTCCCTGGGGGACAGACAACCGAAAAGTGGGTGAAGGGAGACATGGGACAGGGCAAGATATGACAAAATAACAATTTATAAATTATCAAGGGCTCATGAGGGAGGGAGGGAGTGGGGGGAGTGGAAAAATGAGGACCTAATGCCAGGGGTTTAAGTGGAGAGGAAATGTTTTGAGAATGATGACGGCAATGAATGTACAAATGCGCTTTACACAATTGATGTGTGTATGGATTTTGATAAGAGTTGTATGAGCCCCTAATAAAATGATTAGAAAACAAAACAAACAAAAAACAAACCAAAAAAAAGAAGAAAGAGCTTTTTGTACAAGAGCAATAGAGGCCAGATCAAGTCTATAAGCCCGATAATGGTCCATATGTTTGATACCAATCTATAAAGTCCTCTTCAGACTCATGAAACACATGCAATGATGCCAAATGCAGGAAGATCACAGGCCAGGGGGTGGACGGTCTTGTGGATCCAGTGGCAGTGTAAGCACCAAGAGAGAGAGAGTCTCCCGCCTCCAAGGAGGAAATACAGAAGTTCCCAGAATCCTCAGGAGAAGGCCATGCCCATACAAAGGCCTCATTGGCTATATCCTGATTGACAGCCTAGACTCACCCCTACACTCTTAATCTTCAAATTGACACCAGATTATGCAACTACCACAGAACAACCCTTGTCAATTTGACGCTTTCACATAACTCTGTAGCCATATATAACTTTCAAACAAACAATAATAAAATCATATCTGTACCTAATAGGATAAAATGCATACAATTAAAAATGTGCCACTTTCATTTAAACATAACATTCTATAAGTGAATGAAACAAAAATACCCTATGCCTAACAATTGCAGTTAAGTAACACCTACACCTTAATCCTATAATCCAGTGAAAATATTCCCCTACCTATGACAGTTTGTAAGCCAACCACTTCATGCCTTTATCCCCCACCATTTTGCGTATCAATTTCTATTCTGCCCACTTACATCAACCCAGTGCTCTGAGGAGACAATCCTAATCTTTGATGTGAAGAATCTTCTTTCCGGTTGGAACCTTGTGAAGTCCGCAACCATAAGCAAAGTCAAATCAGAACAAGCCATCCATAAAGTCAGTAGCAATATGTACCAGTTTATAGGCTCAAAAATCTTCTCTTCATCTGGCTGGGTTTTGGTCAACTCATTGTGGGCTTTCTCAGCCTCGCCAGGTGTCCATTGAACACCTCACCTTTAGACCATGGGTGCATCACAAAATCTCAACAAGCCTAGCTCCTTTGTGTAGGCCATGAACTTGAAGATCAGTCAACCTGCTCTCATCTTCTCTAGTTCCTATAAACCAGCTCCATGGGTGTCAGTGGCCAAGCATCTCAGCGCTGGCATGGGTTTCTATGCGGCTTCTCCAGCTCCAGAGGTCTGGCTCCATCAGCCTATCTCCATGTGTCTTCTCCGCAGGGATGTGTCACAGAGAGTGAGCCGAGAGAGAGAGAGAGAGAGAGAGAGAGAGAGTCTCCCACCTCCAAGTAGGAAATACAGAATCCTCAGGAGAAGGTCATGCCCATACAAAGGCCTCATTGACTATATCCTGATTGACAGCCTAGACTCACCCCTACACTCTTAATCCTCAAATTGCCAGCAGATTATGTAACTACCACAGAGGCTGAGGCTGAAGGGCTCTCAGGTTGTGTTTCTGGAAAGAAAACCAGGAGAATGGCACTCAATGCCACTGTTCTCACTCTCACATACAATGGACCCTTTCGAATTGCTCCCACTGGGAACTTGCTGGGTTACTGAAACATGAGTTTGCTGTTGTTTTATCCCTTTATTTTTTGGGGATAGGTGTAATCCCATAACCAAAGCATGGGTCATCCCTCCAACTTTCTATTGTGTGTTTCTCACAATATTGAATGAACTCAGTCACGTATATTTGTTGTGAATTTCACAATTCATCATTGTTCCTTATGTGCTTTGAAATGTGCTGTAGAATGTCTCAATTTTGCACAAAATAAAATTATGACTTTAAAGTCATTGTATACTGGTGAGATAATGTACACTAGAATTGCTGTAATGTAGACTAAAGAAGAGCGTATCAGTCAATACCAGTAGAGAAATTTCCTGTAAATATGTACAACTATCTCTGCCTGTACACCTGTTATCTCCAGAAAGTCCTGTAGTCCTACTTCACCTTGGATTATTTGAATTCTGTTATGTAGACTGTCCAACTAAATCATTAAAGTTAAAAGTAGTCTGCACCTCATGGTTTACCTTAAAATACACACACACATGCACACCCACACACAATAGTATTACACATGAATAAGACAAATATTGTATAGCACGAACGAAACATAAAACTTACCTCTAGTTCTTTAATGCTTCGGCTCCCCCCCCCCCCCATCATGATCCAAATTCTGCAGATAAGAGCTGGAAACACAGGGATTCCAGGACAGATAAGTCCCTCAGGACCAATAATGAGAGTAGTGATACCAGGAGGGGAAGGGGAAGGTGGGGTAGAAAGGGGGAGCCAATCACAAGGATCTACATACAACCCACTCCCTGGGGGATGGACAACAGGAAAGTGGGTGAGGGGAGACATCAGACAGTGTAAGATATGACAAAATAATAATAATTTATAAATTATCAAGGGTTCTAAAGGGAGGAGGTCGGGGAGGGAGGGGAAAATATGAGGAGCTGATACCAGAAAGCAAATGCTTTGAGAAGGATGATGGCAACAAATGTACAAATGTGCTTGACACAATGGATGGATGGATGGCTTGTGATAAGAGTTATACGAGCCCCCAACAAAATGCTTTTTTTTAAAGAAAGAAAATAAATAAGCTAACCTAAAATTTAAAAAAAGAGAGAGAGAGAGACACAGAGTTACAGTCCTGGAAACCCACAGAGACTGTTGTACCTTGTCTTACAGCCTCACTGTGATCAGAATCCATTTGAGGCAGTGTGCTTGCTTTGGTTTTCTGCTTTGCCCACTTCCATGAGGACAGTCTGAGCTTGCGGTGTCCCGCACCTGCATAGGGTCTACGACGACGGTAAGAGGTGGAGTGGGAATAAAGAAAGACAGAACAACGGGGTTGGGAGGACTGGCACAAGGCACCAGCAAACTTATTTTTTACACACTCTGTGTTTATACTATTTCAGAAGAAAGCAGTTATGCTTGAACACAATCACCAAGTCGTGCTTGGCTGGACCGTGCCTAATTAATCGCTGTAACTAGGAACAAGCTCAGAGAGCGTTTCGTTCTCAGGAAGCCTTCCTAGTTCCTCCCATGCCAGCCGTCAAACCTTTGCCAAAAGTCAAACACAATATCATGAGCTTTAACTGTTAGCATTCCAGGGGGGACAGGGCAGAGTCCAGGGCCATGCCATGTCCTCTCCATCACTCAGACTCTGCCTGATCCATGACAGTTCCCAACATGAGCTTATAATGTTCATTGCTTCTTGTACCCTGCTCAGTCAGAGTGGCCCCTCTAGCCTTCCCAGTCACTAATATGATCGATAAGGAATAGTCACTTGGAAATTTAATGCCAAAGTAGTCTGCCTACAATTATGTGTGTCTGGCACTGTTAGGTTTCTCGAGTGGATAATACCTCAGTTCTTGGCTTCACACAGTGACAGAATTCATGCCAAAGCCCATTTTGTAATGCAAGTGGATTTTTATGAAGGACCAGATAAGTTTCAGGAGTTACAGTCTCAAAGTGGTTCACAACTGGGCATGAGCAACCTCATGAAAAGAGCACCCACACATGAGGAATGGGGGTGGGAGGATCCCAGGGACCGAGGGGTCGAGGGATCAAGGGTCAATAGGCCATGGAAGTCAGAGAGCGAGGGGACCAGAGCATGGGGGCAAGAGAGTGAGAGCACGAGAGGCTGTGGGCCCCAAGCAGGAGTTAAAGAGTTATTGGGTTGTAGTATACTGAGGGGTTAGGGATTAGGTATAACTGTTAATGTTTTAGGTTTAGGGTTAGGTTGCGTGCAGTTAGATTTTATGTCAACTTGACCCTATGTGAAAGTGTAGGGCTGGAGACCAACCTATCAATTAGGTCACTGCCTAATGATGCCTCCTTAGGGGTGTAGTCTTTTCATAAGAAAGTGAGAAATTCTCTGCCTCTCTGGCCTTTGGCCTTCTTGCTTGCTGGGACCATGTCTGCCTCCCAGGATGGCCCCATAGGCCACCAACTGGAAAGCTGTTGGTGCCTTGCCATCTTGCCACTTACCTTGAATCCATGGGACTTTAAACTCAGTATGATCTGATTCCTGCTTCACCTTTCTGCATCATCAGCCAGTAGCTACATGAGTCTTAAGAGGGCCCAGGCTAGAATCAGATGCATGTAATTGAGTGGACTGGGTTGGGATGCCTTCTCAATATAAAGTTCCCTATTCATACATGTATGCCACTGGTTTTGTTTGTCTAGACAAACCAGTCTAATACAGAGTGTTATGGTTATGGGGTTAAGGTTAGAATTAGGATGCGAGTCAAGATTAAGAGGTTAGGGAAGGATTATAGTAATGGGTTTATGGTTATGGATAGAGGTTTAGAAAGTTAACATTAGCATTAGAGAGTTAGGGTGAGTGGATTACTTTTAGGGTAAAATGGCTAGATTAGATTACTTTTAGGGTAAAATGGCTAGATTAGGATTAAATGGCTAGATTAGGATTACTTTTAGGGTAAAATGGCTAGATTAGAAGGCTAGGATTTAAATCAAAGGGCTAGGGTTAGCCAAGGCTAGAACAAGGTTAAGGGACAGGTTTAGAGTGAGGCCTAGAATTAGATATTATGGTTAGAGTTAGAGTTTTATGATTTCAGGTTTTTAGCAGTTCAGGGGCAGCACATTAATATTAGGGTGTAAAGATTAGAGTTATGGGATTAGGTTAGTGTAGTATTAGAGGGTTACAGTTAGTAGTTTTATGTCCGGAATCGAGGTTAGTGTTGGACGCTTAGGGTTAGAGTTCAGTGTTAATGGTTTGGGGGCTTATAGGCTTGGCAGTTAGGAGCTGGGAGTGAAAAGTTGTCGTGGTAAGGGTAAGAAGTTAAGATGTGTTTCATATTTCATAGTTAGGGCATTAGGATAGTAGGGCTAGAGGGTTAGATGTTCAAGGTTACAGTTAGAAGTTTAGGGTTGGAATAAAAGGCTTAGTTTTTGGTTTAGCATGAAGGTTAAAAGATTGAGGTTTAAGGGTTAGCATGTTAGGGTTTTAGCATTTAGGTTTTTAGGGTTAAGATGTAAAGGTTAGGTGATTAAGGTTACAGGGCAAGAGTCAGGGCTAGAAAGTTTTTGGAGGCCTAGGGTTATAGATTTACTGCTAGGATTGTTTAGAGTTAGGGTTTATGGTTAGCAGGTTAAGGCACTAGGGTTAGAATTAATGAGTTAGAGGTTATAGTTTAATTACTGTTGAGAGCTCCTGTTAAGGATTGTAGAAGTTAACAATTAGCATTTTGGCAGTTAGGTATTTTTTGGGTTATTTAGGGTGGTGAGGGTGAAGTTAGGGGTTAAGGTTATGGGGTTGGAGTGAAGAGGTTAAGGGGTTAGGGTGGTTGAATTCAGTGGTTAGGTTTCAAGGGTCACAGATAGATCTAAGTTGGCTGTACGGACTAAAATCAGGAAGTGTGCATCAGGGTTGTATCTTCTCACCATACTTATTCTTTCTGTATGAGAGAGTTAAGGTTTATTGTGCCAAGCTGGCTGATAAACACGTGGGATTAATTGAAGGGCGGAGAGATAAAAGGCTCTGTGAGCCTTGCCTTTCTGGTTCTCAGGTCTCTTGCTCTCTGATGGTTGGACCAGGATGCAACTGCCTTAGCCAGTTCCTTGCTTCAGCTGGCAGGGCTCACTTCCTGCAATACATCCCTAAGAAGCTACATGGACCTACCCTGATGCAGCCCTGGGTGCTGGAGCAGCTGTGTGGAGACCCCTACCAGCACTGAGATGCTTACATGCTCACTGATTCGTGTTTCCACCTGTTGTCAGCATCATTGTGTGTGTTTTGTTAGATTGAGAGTACTGTGTAGATCAGTGTTGAACATATGGGCTACTGTTGGACTTATGGGCTTGGAATGCACTGGGTTGGGATGCTGTCTTAATGTAGTTACCCTTTGTATAAAACTCTCTCTTATATACATATGAGTGTCTGTGAATTTGTTTCTCTAGTCTACCCAGACTAATTCACTGTATGTTGAGCAAACTATCAGAGAAACTAGATGTTATGAAGTATGTGCATCAGGATTTGGGGCAAGGAGTATAACAACCTGCTCAATATGAAAATGATGCAACCTTACTTGCTATAAGTGAGGAGGACTTGAAGCACTTGCTGATGAAGATCAAGGATTGCAGCTTTCAGGATGGACTGCGACTCAATGTAAAGACCAAAATCCTCACAACTGGTTCAATAGGATACATTATGAGAAATGGAGAAAAGATTTAAGTTGTCAAGGATTTTGTCTTGCTTAAATCCACAATCAATGCTCACAGAAGCAGGAGTAAAGACATCAGAAGACAAGTTGCATTAGGTAACTCTGATGTGCAAGACTTCTTTAGAACACTGAAAAACACGGATGCTACCTTGAAGACTAAGGTGCATCTGACACAGCCATGGCATTGTCCAGTACCTCATATGCACGTGGAAGTTGGGTACTGAATAAGACCAAAGAACTGATGCATTTGAATTGTGCTGGGGTAGAATATTAAAAGTACCACTGACTGCTAAAATGACAAACTGATCTGTCTTGGAAGAAGTAAAGCCAGTGGGCTCCTTAAAGGCAAGGATGGTGAGATTTTGTCTCACATAATTTGGATATGTTGCCAGGAGAGAACAGTCCCTGAAGGACATGATCTTTGGTAAAGTGGAGGAGCAGCAAGAGAAAGGTCTTCCACGAGACGGAGTGACTCGGTGGCTGCGACCATGGGCTCAGGCATAAGAACAATTATGAGGGTGGCGCAGGACCGGGCAGTGGGTCGTTCTGTGTCATGCAGGCTTGCCATGGGTCAGAACTGACTTGATGGCACCCAACAAGGCAGCTGTAGTGATGGTCCGTTCCAGCTAGGTCAAGCTGTTTGACCATGTGGAACCCCAAATTGAGGCATTCATCAATTGTAATCCTACTTATACTACAGGTGCTCTGGTGGCATAATGGCAACAGTTGGGCTGCTAACTGCAATGTTGGCAGTTCGCAACTACCAGCTGCTCAACAGAAAGATGGGGTTTTCTACTCCTGTAAAGGATCATAGCCCTAGAAACTGGCGAGGGCAGTTCTACCCTGTCCTATAGGTCATTATGAGTTAGTATCCACTGGATGGCAGTGAGTTTAGAGTTTTTCTTACACCATGATTTGTGAGGGACATTTATCAAACCACATATTTTCAATTTTACCAGTAAAATAAGAATCATAATGGTTTTAAACAATTGATAGAATCCCAAAGGATGTTCACAACAGAACTACATATATAATTAGTAGATAGAATTTTAAAGAAAACATCCCTCACTAACCTATAGGAGACAACACTGGAAACACACTGTGTGAATTGCACCTGATCTGACCCCATACAGAGGCAAAACACTAAGGACATGCAACGGAACAGCAAGGGGAACAGAGCAAGGAAGTCCCGAGGGAATAGTAAAAATAGACTTTGGGGCTAGGGCATGTCACCCTATCAGATTCCACCAGAAAACACTTCTAAAGGTCAACAAACAGACCTTCAACTATTTACAGGCCTTTCTTTTTTTTGTGTGTCATTTTTGTTGTTGTTCTGTTTTCTTTTGTTGCTTTGTTTTGCTGTCGTTTTTGTGCATATTATTATCTCTGCAGATCTAGATAGGCTGGATAAACAATCTGGAGGAGAAAACTACAGAACCAATGGCTCTGGGGGAACATGGGAAAGGGGGAGGCGGGAGAAAGGAAGTGGTATTAACAAACCCAGGGACAAGGGAACAAGTGATCCAAAGTCAGTGGCAAGGAGAGTGTAAGAGGTCTGGTGGGGCTTGATCAAGGGCAATGTAACCGAGAGGAATTACTGAAACCCAAGTGAAGGCTGAGCATGATAGTGGGACAAGAAGAAAGTAAAAGGAACTGGAGAAGAACTAGGAGGCAAACGGCATTTATAGAGGTCTAAATAAAGGCATGTACTTACGTAAATATATTTATATATGATGATGGGGAAATAGATCTATGTGCATATATTTAGAGGTTTAGTATTAAGGTAGCAGATGCGACATTGGACCTCCACTCAAGTACTCCCTCAATGCAAGGGCACTTTGTTCTATTAAACTAGCATTCCATGATGCTTACCTTCCTGACAAGATCACTGAAGACAAAGCAGGTGCATCAGCAAATGTGCTGAAGAAAGCTGATGGAGTCGGGCTATCAAAAGATATATTGTCTGGGGTCTTAAAGGCTTGAAGGTAAATAAGTGGCCATCTAGCTCAGAAGTAACAAAGCCCACATGGAAGAAGCACACCAGCCTGTGTGATCACAAGGTACTGACAGGATCAGGAATCAAAGAACAAAAAATCATATAATTGTGAATGAGGGGAATGCAGAGTGGGGACCCAAAGCCCATCAGTAGGCAACTGGGCATCTCCTTACAGAAGGGTTGTGAGGAGACGAGCTAGTCAGCGTGTAGTGTAGCAGCAATGGAACATACAACTTTCCTCTAGTTCTTAAATGCTTCTTCCCCCACCCCCCCCACCACTATCATGATCCCAATTCCACCTTACAAATCCATCCAGGCCTGAGGATGTACACTGGTAGAGGTAGGAACTAGAAGCACAGGGAATCCAGGACAGTTGAACCCTTCAGGACCAGTGGTGAGAGTGGTGATACCGGAAGGGTGGAGGGAAGGTGGGGTAGAAAGGGGGAACTGAGTACATGGATCTACATATAATCCCCTCCCTGGGGGTGGGGGGGAACGGACAACAGAAAAGTGGGTGAAGGGAGACATCAGACAGTGTAAGGCATGAAAAATATAATTTATAAATATCAAGTGTCCATGGGGGGAGGGGCAGGAGGGAGGGGAAGAATGAGGAGCTGAAACCAAGGGCTCAAGTAGAAAGCAAATGTTTTGAGAATGAGGATGGCAACAAATGTACAAAAGTGCTTGATACAATGGATGGATGGATGGATTGTGATGAGTTGTACGAGCCCCCAATAAAACAATTTTTAAAAAGGGCTGAAGTAGAAAGAAAATGTTTGGAAATGATGGCAACATATGTACAAATGTGCTTGATACAATTGATGGATTGTTCTAAGAGTTGTAAGAGCCCCCAATAAAATGATTCATTAAAACAACAATAAAGAAACAAATAACAACTGTGGTGGGATACTAAGTTGGGTCTGTGGTTTTTAATGATGTTGTTAAACTAAAAATTTGATAATACATTAGAACGTGAAAAAGTAAAAAAACTTCAAAAATAAAGGTCGACAATTTTCCAATCAAGGCAATTTGAATATAACAAAAGTAAAATGACATTTTGATGGGCATTCAAAGTCAAGTGATACAATTAAAAGGGTAATTTGCTTCCAATCCCAGAGCTTATCTGTGAGATCTCATAAGGGTACTGAGAAAAAAGGGACACTAAAAATTTCCTCTTTTTTACATTCAATAGGCACAATCTACAGTGTTATAGCTTATGTTTTGTAAGAACTCTAAAACACCATTGATCTGTTACATAATGGTTTATTTTACATGAGAATTTTCATATATTGAGGAGATTTAATTAGTGAAGACTTTGATCTGTGTGTGAATCTTCACCACCTTGGAAAGGACTGGAAGTAAAAACTTTCCTAACATTTTCTTTACAATACTTGGTTATCTATCACACACACTTTCTTTTAGGTTTTGCAAAGGTATGACTCCAAGTTTCCCAACCTGTGTCTACATGTCTTTTTTCTGATGGATATTCTCACACATCTTTGGGAAACTCAGGGGAAACTGCAGTTTCTTTCATTCCTTACACAGTCAGCTGGGAGTGCTTATATGCCTAGTGCGGCATGTGAAAGGAATTCATTCTCTACCACACTTGTTAATAATTCTACACGTGTTCCTTGATGAATAACAAAAGCTTTCTCATATCCCTTTATACAGAGCCTCTTTGAACTGAGTTACTTATAGTGTTGTGTGAGATATGGCCTATATAAATGTTAACAATCCCCTACATCTACAAGGTTTCTCTATGTGTTCTTTTATGTTTGAGGCATGAAGAACTTGACTACAGGCTCTCCCATATTCTTTACATTCATAATACCTGTCTTCACTGTGAATTCTTATATGATCAGTAAGTGCTGAGAGATGACTAAAGGTTTTTCCACATTCCTTACATCCATAAGACCTCTCCACACTGTGTTCTTCTGTGTTCAATTAAGTGTGAGTACTGAGTAAAGGCTTTCTCACATTCTTTACACTTGTAACGTCTCTCCCCATTGTGAATTCTTGTATGATTAGTAAGTGCTGACAGACGACTAAAAGCTTTCCCACACTGCTTACATTCATAAGGCCTTTCTCCACTGTGTGTTCTTCTGTGTTCAGTTAGGTGTGAGTACTGAGTGAAGGCTTTCCCACATTCTTTACATTCATACGGCCTCTCTCCACTGTGTGTTCTCTTATGTACGGTAAGGTGTGCATACTGAGTAAATGCTTTTCCACATTCTTTACACTCATAAGGCCTCTCTCCACTGTGAGTTCTTCTATGTTTAACCAGGGATGAAGTATAAATAAATGCTTTCCCACACACTTTACATTCATAAGGCCTCTCCCCACTGTGAATTCTAGTGTGTTCAGTAAGTGCTGAGGGATGACAAAAGGCTTTCCCACATTCCTTACATTTATAAGGTTTCTCCCCACTGTGAGTTCTTATATGATCAGATAGTATTGAGAGACGACTAAAAGCTTTCCCGCATTCATTACATTTATAAGGCTTCTCTCCACTGTGAGTTCTTTTATGTTCAGTGAGGTGTGAGTAGAGACTAAAGGCTTTCCCACATTCTTTACATTCATAAGGCCTCTCTGCACTGTGAGTTCTTGTATGTTTAGCAAGGGCTGAAGCATTAATAAATGCCTTCCCACATTGTTTACATCCATAAGGCCGCTCTCCACTGTGAATTCTTGTATGCTCAGAAAGTGCTGAGGGGCTACAAAAGGCCTTCCCACATTCTTTGCATTCATAAGGCCTCTCTCCACTGTGGGTTCTTTTATGTTTAGCAAGAGATGAAGCATAAACAAATGTTTTCCCACATTCTTTACATTCATAAGGCCGGTCTCCACTGTGAATTCTTGTATGATCAGTAAGTGTTGAGGAATGATTAAAGGCTTTCTCACATTCCTTACATTCATAAAGTATATCTGCACTGTGAGTTCTTTTATATTTAGTGAAGGATGATGAACAACTACAAGGTTTCCCAAAAGCTACGCAGTTACAAAATTCCTCTTTTGAATGAGGTTTCAGATAAGACAGACAACTGTAAGTTTCTCCATAAATCATACAAGTGTGAGATCTGATGCAATGATTCAATGTATGACCACCTCTCTCATGAAATTCTAAAGGATTTACACTGGCAGGAGTTTCCTTGACCCTAGAAAGATTTTCAGTCCAATTGAAAAGTTTTCCACACTGATCATCCTCTTTATATTTCTTCACATTATCTTCTTTGCTTGTATGGAAATTCTCTATCATACATTTTCTGTTGAAAATAGGGAGGATGTTGTTAGAATTACATCTTTTACCATTTTAAAAATTATCATACAAAACTGAATGGGCATTTTCTGCCAACTTGTATCATGTTTCAATATCTCAGAGTGTGCCAGATAGTGGGGCTTTTTGATAATATGTGTACTCTCAAATACACACTATCTGATTCACATTTATATAAATACTGTATTGTGAAAATTAACGGAAACAACATTTAGTTAGTTTTAGAAACACAAGGTCACATGCGTGCTTGCAAACACCATGGCACATTGAGACTATCTCCTGAGACATTGCTTAATGTCATGGGTATGATACCTCAAAGGCCATTCCTGGTTGACATAATTTTCATTCCCAAGGAATTCACAGATTTCTCCTAACATGGACAACCAGGAGTCATTCTTCATGAATTGCTTCACTGTATGCTCATTGCACTTTTGTCCATCATTACCCTGCGAAGAGACTAACCAATAATTTAAAATGAAGTTTCACAATATAAAGCAAAATAGGCAAGAAATTTGACGAGTAACAAGGCATCTGTGAAGAATGAACAACTGAAGCTTTTTACTATTCCAGAAGTTTGGTAAAGGCCAAAGGATAAGAAATTTACTGAGAATTAATTCTGTGATGATTCAGAGTGATGGTAACTGAACTAGGGTATAACTTGGATTGAAAAACTGAAAGGTATTGCAAACAATGCATGTATATGTAAAATTATTATTAAAAGATGAAATGGGGAAGGATTTTTCCCATAAGCACAGAAGGCAGCAGAAAATTGAAAAATGAAAACAAGCCAGCTCAGATATGTGTGGAAGAGTCTAGCTCCTAGACTGCAAATTTCTACAGGAATGAAAGCCTCCTCTTTCTCCTGCAGAGCAGCTGGTTGGCAGCCCAAAGTGCAACCCACTACACCCCCAAGGATCCAAATACATATATACTATATCCATATACATAAATTAAGAAAAAAAAAAGAAGCCATCCTTACTCGAATCCAGGTTCCTGAATGTTTCCACCATTACGTCTCTGTAAAGTTTCCTTTGAGAAAAATCCAGCAAGGCCCACTCTTCCTGTGTAAAGTCGATGGCCACATCTTCAAATACCAATGAGTCCTAAAAACATCACAGATATTCTGAGATATTGCACCATATTCCTCAAGGTGTGCAAAGGGTGGGTGAGGATGACAGTCCAAAAGAATCGAGAATTAACAGGAAGATCATAAAAAGTTTGTGTACTCCACTTTTCCTTTGTGGTTTGCACTTTCACTTGTGACTGGTAGTACCTTATTACATAGATTTAACAAAATTTGTAACACACTGGGTTTTATATAGTTTAACTATTGATCAGCCTCCATTTTATTCCTTTCTACAAGTGTAAGGGATGCATGGTTTGTGGTTGAATGGGTGTATTTCTGACCTTGGTTTTGTGGCTACTGCCCTAAGCTGGTATAGAAGTGACCACCAACACTATTTCCTCAATTTCTAACGCAGTGAACTTATGTCTCCTGTGTTACTATAACCGTTTCAGTGTTACCATAGTCTCTACAAGGGTAAAGTTAAAAAAAAATATTGCTATTTGGGTTCCAGTTCATAAATAGGTTTTTTTCAAAACAACAACAAAAAAAGTGTTTAAACGTGTCTCTTCAATCAACGAAAGGTTTCAGACAAGTTCTCTCAGGAATACATTTGTCAGGATGCTTTTGTGATATGGGTGGGGGGGAAAATGATTTTGAGGTCAGGGTTAATGTCAAATTACACCAACCCCATAGCTACATGAGTCACAAGTCACCAGTCTGACATCTGATCCACAAACCTGGTACTTCTATGGGCTTGAGGTTGACTGCTTTTAAAACCGTGAGTCATTTTCCTGATATAAATTTCCTTATACATTCAGCATCACTGGTTTAACTTCTACATATACCTTAGCATATTCCCTTATGTCCCAGTTGACTGCAACTTCTCACAGAACTCAAACCATTAAGGAAATGGCTCACGTGGCTGGCAAATCCCAAATCCGAAGTTCAAAGCTCTGCCTGGAGGATCCTTCTCATTCAAACCAAATCAGTGTTGTTGACTCTCAGAAGGCTGCAGAAACTAGAGGACCAGATAAGGTGACAGGCTGCCAATTAACAACTTAAAGCCTGGCAGAGGAAAGCCAAATGCAAGACGCAGAGAGAAAAATGTGCCAAAGTTGCTCATTGCATCTAAAGAAACATACAATGTCCCGAACTGAAAGAGGGTTTAGTTTGATTAGCCAGGCAATGGAACACATGGAGACGCAGGGCAAGATGGCTCCCTGAGTTCTTGGTTTAAGGCTCCCTGAGTCCAGCGGTTTAAGGTAAGCTTGATCCAAAACATGGCACTTTTCATCACATCATCGGTATAGGGAGGTGAAATCTGGACAACAAATAAGGAAGACTACAGAAAAATTGGTTCATTTGAATGATGGTGTTGGTGAAGAATATTGAAAATACTGTGGACTACCAAAAGAAACAAGTCTGTTCATAAAGAAGTAAAGGCAGAATGCTCCTTAGTAGCAAGGATGGCAAGTATGATAGATTTTTATGTCAACTGGATATATCTGGGGTGAAGCTAAGGGTGGAGTACAACCTATCAATCAGGTGACAGCCTGATGATACCTCTGTGGGTGTGGTCTTTTGTGAAAGAGAGACCCTGAGCGGAACTGAGCTCTCTGTTACGCCTTGGCCTTATCCTGCATCTAGTTATCAACTTCCTGTTGTTTTGCCTGTGGACCCTAGGAACCATTAGGAGACTGCCAACCTCAAACTCATTCAGCAGACTTTAGATTCATCTTGATGTAAAACTCTTTCTTATACACAAGGAATATTACTTGATTTATTTCTCTAGATATCTTAGCCTAGCATAGACATGTTATCAGGAGAGATCAGTCCCTGGAAGAAGAAATGGTTGGTAGAGAAATGCCCTTGATAGTATGGATTGCCACAGTGGCTGCAACAATAGGCTCAAACATAGAGATTACTGTGAAGATGGCACAGTGTTTCAATCTGCTGTACACAGGTCACTAAGAGAACCAACTCCACAGCACCCACTTTCTTATTAATGTAGCAGACATTAAAGTTAAATATAATAACAAGCCATAATAGATGCAATGATTAGAAATGACTAATAACTGACATGAAAATATTATAAGGAACAAGAAGTTGTAATTGACTTTGGATTGTTATAAGGTACTTGCTCTACTCATGAAGCAATATACAGTCATTTCAAAATTGATTTGTTTTGTTTATCCATGTATAATGTAAACTCAAGGGTAATCTTTAGAAAACAAATGACATAAATACACATGAGGATAAGTAAAAAAGGTATTGCTACAAATTTATATAACCATACTCAATGCCATAGATTAAATTTTGACTCACAGGGAGAGAAGGACCACACTTCAATCCGATGCGCCAAGACGCATGAATGCAACATAGTGGCATGAAGCAGGGAACCAAGAGAGGTCTGTGGGGCTGGCCCCAATCCCAACCACGTGGAATGCCACACACACATACCAGAAGAATGCACTTTGGAGGACAGCATTGAAGCTACAGCTCAGCAGTGGGGTGCATCTGATCAGAGCGCACAGGAGCAAACAAAGAAGGAAGGAGAGAGAGAGGAGCACATCCTGGCCCACCAAGCCCCAAGGATGATATTCCTGCTCAGAGCAGCAGATGCACAGAGAGGACCATAGGGCTGACCCCACCACGAGACATGACATCTCTCACAGACCCAGAGCTCTATGGGGGACAACACTGGAGACACAGTGAGGGAATTGTGCCTGATCTGATCCCACCACACCTGCACAAAACACTAAGGGCGTGCAACAGAGCAGCAAGGGAAGCAAAGCAATGAAGTCCCCAGGGAATATAAAAAATAGACCTTGGGGTCACGGCGTGACACCCCCATTAGACTCAACCAGAAAACACTCCTAACGGTCATCAAACAGATCTTGAACTATTTATAGGCTTTTCTCTTTTGTCTTTGGTTTTTGTTGTTTTCTTTTGTTGCTTTGTTTTGCTGTCTTGTTTTATGCTTATTATTGTCTCTGCATGGCTATCTAGATCAGACAGGTGGGATAAACAATCCGGAGGAGCAAAGAATGGAGTGATGGTTGGGGTGGGAGGTGGGTAGGGGAGAGACAGGTGAGGGGGACTGGGTGGAAAGTAAGGGGGGGGGGGGGGTGTCAACAAACCCAGGGACAAGAGAACAACACTGATCTAAAATCAACGGCAAGAAGAGCATAGGATGCCTGGTGGGGCTTGATCAAGGGCAATGTAGCCAAGAGGAATTACTGAAACCTGAATGAAGGTCGAACATGATAGTGGGACAAGAGGAAAGTAAAAGGAAATAGAGGAGAGAACTAGGAGGCAAAGGACATTTATAGAGGTCTAAATATAGGTATATACATATGCAAATATATTTATATATAATGATAGAGAAATAGATCTATGTCAGTATATTTATATGTTAAGTATTAAGGCAGCAGACGGACATTGGGCCTCTACTCAAGTACACCCTCAATGCAAGAACACTTTGTTCTAATAAACCAGCATTCTGTGATGCTCACCTTCTTGACATGATTGCTAAAGACAAAATGGGTGCATAAGTACATGTGGTGAAGAAAGCTGATGGTGCCCAGCTATCAAAAGATATAGTGTCTGGGATGTTAAAAGCTTGAAGATAAATAAGCAGCCATTTGGTGAGAAGCAACAAAGCCCACATGGAAGAAGCACACCAGCTTGTGTGATCATGAGGTGTCGATGGGATCAGAAATCAGGCATCAAAGACCCAGAACAAACAATCATATAGATGTGAATGAGGGGGAGAGCGAGGTGGAATCCCAAAGCCCATCTGTAGACAATTGGACACCCCCTCACAGAGGAGTCACAGGGAAGAGACGAGCCAGTCAGGGTGCAGTATAGCACCGATGAAACACACAACTTTCCTCTAATTCTTTAATGCTTTTGTTAGGTAGTCTAGCTCAGGGACTGGAGTGTCCACAACGCATGCCCAGAGGGCCAAGGTACGGAAACAAAGGAGTGGCACACTGCACATGCTCAGAGGTTCAAGTTCCCCGCCAGGTACTTGTGGGTGAGTGCTGCATCTGGATTGGCCCACCTAATTCAATTCAGCCAATGGGATCGACCAAGGGTCGTCCACCATGCCTCCCTGCAGAATAATTGAAAAGGCAGTTGCCCGGAGTCGACTGCGTGGCTTTGGGAGCAGTTTCCAGGCAGGCTGCATGTTCGGGAGCCCTGTGGATGCCTGTTTAAACCTAAAACTTCTAACGCTCATAAACTCACCTGGATCACAAAAGAGGTTTGGGCGTGAATTCGTTCTCACGCGGAGCCAAAGACGGAGGTAGATTTATCCCCAGAGAGATCTAACTTTCTCCCTGCCTCTATCATGACCCCAATTCTACCTTACAAATTTAGCTAGACCAGAGTCTGTACACGGGTACAGATAGAGCTGGAAACATAGGGAATCCAGGACACATAAACCCCTCAGGACCAATAATGAGAGTAGTGATACCAGGAGGGTAAGGGGAAGATGGGGGTAGAAAGGTGGAACCAATCACAATGATCTACATATATAACCCCCTCCCAGGGGGAGGGACAACAAAAACGTGTGTGAAGGGGGACAGTGGGCAGTGTAAGACGTGAAAAAAAAATCATAAATTATCAAGGGTTCATGAGGAAGTGGGGGTGGGGGGGGGGATTGGGGAAAACTAAGCTGATACCAAGGGCTCAAGTAGAAAGAAAATGTTTTCAAAATGATGATAGCAACATATGTACAAATGTGCTTGACACAATGGATGGATGGATGGACTGTGATAAGAGCTGTATGGGCCCCCAATAAAATGATTTAAATTTTTTAAAAATTGACTCCTAACAACACTCTGTTGTTGATGTTGTTAGATGGCACTGAGTTGGTTCTTAACTCATGGATACCCGATGCAGAACAGAATAAAACACAGCCTGGTCCTGTGCCATCCCCACAATTTTTCCTATGCTTGAACTCATTGTTGCAGCCACAGTGTCAATACATCTCTTTGAAGGCCTTCCTCTTTTTCACTGTCCCTCTACTTTATCAAGCATGATGCCCTTCTTCTCCAGGGACTGGTCTCTCCTGACATGTGCAAAGTGTGTGAGATGAAGTCTCCCCATCTTTGCCTCTAAGGAGCATTCTGACTGTACTTCTTACAAGACACACTTGTTTATCCTTTTAGAAGTCTATGGTACTTTCAATATTGTTCACTAGCATCATAATTCCAAAGCATCCATTCTAGTTTGGGCTTCCTCATTCATCAACTTCCACATGCATGAGTCAAGTGAAAATACCTTGGCTTGGGTCAGGCGCACCTTAGTCCACAATCCAATATTAACACTCTACAAGAGGTTTTGTGTAGCAGATTTCCTCAGTGCTATGTGTCTTCTACCTGCTGTTTCCATGAGCAATGATTGTGGATCCAAGCAAGATGGAATACTTCACAACTTTAATCTTGTCTCCACATATCATTGGTCCATCTGTGAGCATTTTTGTCTTCTTTACATTCAGTTGTAATCCATACAGAAAGGCTGAAATCTTCACCGGCAATTGTTTCAAGTCCTGCTCACTTTCAGCAAGCAAGGTGATGTCATCTGCATATTAAAGGTTGCTAACAAGCCCTCCTCCAATTCTGCCATGTTCTTCCTCAAATAATCAAGTTTCTCTGCTGATTTGCTCAGCAAACAGGTAGAGTAAGTATGAGGAGAGGATATAACCCTGTGACACACCTTTCTTGATTATAAACTATTCAGCATTCCCTTGTTCTATTTGTACAACTGCCTCATGATCCATGCACAAGTTCCACGTGAGCACAATGAAGTGTTGTGGAATTCCTGTTCTTCTCAAGGTTATCCAAAGGTTTTTGTGGTCCACATAGTGGAATACCTTTACATAATAAATAAAACACAAGTAAACATCTTTCTGGTATTCTCTGCTTCCAGCCAAGATCTACCTAACATCTGCAATGATATGCCTTGTTCCTCTGTCCTCTTCGAATCCATCCTGAACCTCGGGCAGCTCCCTGTCAATGTACTGCTGCAGCCATTGTTGGATGTTCAGCAAAATTTTACTTGCATGTGCCATCATTGATACTGTTCTGTAGTTTGAACATTCTGTTGGCTTCTGTGTTAGTCTGGGTACTTTAGAGAAACAGATCCACAGAAACTCATGTATAAGAGAGTTTCATATAAAGGTGAAGTATGCATCAAGAAAACATCCCAACCCAGGGATGCCCAAGCCCACAAGTCCAACATTAACCCATCAACCCATATGTCCAACACCAATCCACAAAGTCCTCCTCCATCTCACAAAACAGACACAATGATACTGACTGCAGGAGGAAAGCCAAATCAGTGAATGTGTATGCAGCTCAGTGCTGGAAGGGGTCTCACCATGGGTGCTCCAGCATGCTGCACTCTAGTCCCACCATCAGAAAGCAAGAGACCCCGAGAACTAGAAAGGCGAGGCTCACTGAGCCATTTATCCCTCTGCCCTCCAATTAACCCCACATGTGTATCGGCCAGGTTGGCACAATAAACTAACTACCTCACTTCTATCTTTAGAATGGGTACAAAAATGGACCTCTTTCAGTCAGTTGGCCAAGTAGCTGTCTTCCAAATTTCCTGGTATCCACGAATACTTCCAGTGCCTCATCAGCTCCTGGAACTTTGTTTGGCCAGTGCCTTCAGTGCAGACTACACTTCTTCCTTCAGCACCATTGGTTCTTGCTCATATGCCATCTCCTGAAATGGCAGTATGTTGACAAATTCTTTTTGGTACAGTGACTCTGTATTCTTTCCATCTCTGTATGCTTCCTGCATGATTCAACATTTTGCACATAGAATCTTCAGTATTGTAACTTGAGACCTGAATTTTTTTCTTCAGTTCTTTCTGTTTAAGATATGCTAAATATATGTTCTTATTTAGATTTCTAACTCTAGGTCTGTGCACATTTCATTGTAATATTTTACTTGTTTGTCAGTTAGTTGTACTGTGGTGGCTTGCATGTTCTGGTATTTCAAACGCCAGCAGGATCATTCAAAATGAACAAGTTTCAGCGGAGCTTCTGGATTAAGAACAGACTATGAAGAAGGACCTTGCTGCCCCCAGGAAGCAGCTGCTGAAAACTTTATGCACAGCATGGACACAGAACACTGTCACAAATTGTGCTAGAGGATGGGCCCCTTGGGTTGAGAGACAGTGGAAAAGTGGCTGTGTTACTGATTTGTCAACGTTGAGTCAACCATGGTGATGTCAATGGAGTAAAGCCTGTGGGAGTGGAGCCTTCAGGTCCTTCATTTGCTGATGGGATACAACTCAAGTTCAAAAGAATCAGTTGCGAAAACCTGATAATTGGAACTTGGACTGCATTAAGTCGGAATCTAGAAAAACTGGAAGCAATCAAAAATGAAATGAACACATAAAGATTGATATCCTAGGCACTGAGCAAGCTGCAATGGACTGGTATTGGCTAATTTGAATCATAACCTCATACAGTTTACTATGCTGGAATGACACAATCAAGAGGCATGGTGTGCCATTCATAGTCAAAAAGGGCATTTCATGATCTTTTTTTTTTTTTTTGCCTTTTAAATTTTGTTTATTCTTTTTTTTTTTTTTAATCGCTTTATTAGGGGCTCATACAACTCTTAGTACAATCCATACATACATCAGTGGTGTAAAGCACATTTGTACATTCATTGCCCTCATCATTCTCAAAGCATTCATGATCTATTTTAAAGTACCGTGCAGTCTGTGATAGGATTTTATCTATCTGCATTCAAGGAAATCTAATCAATATAACTATTATTCACTGATGCCATTTTCCTAAAAACTTCTTAATAAATAATGTCCTGTAATCGTCATATGTCCTTCAAGAAAATCTGTCACAATGCCCCCACTGGAATCCAAAAAGAACAGTCTCTATATAACCTTCTTAGCTGACCTCTTCACATTTAATTCAACTCACCCAGTTGACTTAGAAGTCACTGTTTTGATTGTACCTTGGTTGCTGGATCAGGGTGGTAAATCTAAGACTCATCAACACTTAAAACTTGCTGTATAAAAACATTATTAGATTTATATTTCTTAGAAAGCATAAGGAAAGACCAGCTCTGTGAGCAAACTCATTTTCATGCAATGCATTTTTTAGTATCCTTTATACTAAGACTACTCTGGGATATACCTCTATGTATAGGAACTAGCATCCTAGTAGCAATACTTTATATAAAACTCACACTAAAAAAAAACACCCATTCACTGCCATCAACTTGATTCTGATTCATATTAAAGCTGTTGGACAGAGCAGAAGCCATTTTACAAGGTTCCCAAGGCTGGAGACGGACTGGATCATCTTTCTCCTACAGAGCTGGGAGTCGGCTCGAACTACCGACTTTCAAACTACCAGCCCAATGCTTCGGCCAGTGCAGCACCAGGGCTACTGGGAGGACAAACACATTATATAAAAAGATCAATTAAGGCAAGAGAAGGCAGAAAAAAGTGGAAGCAAAAAAAGGGGGGGGGGTGTCAACAGATAGAAACAATAACATTTAAGATAGACATTAATACAACTATATCAATAATCCCCTTGCCTACATAAAACAATGTAAAAAATCTCCTTAGTTTACAAAAAAATTTCACTTCATGTATTAAAGCACAGAAATATTAAAAACACAGGTTTGGAGAGGAAAGCACCATCTCCAGTCTCAGCCAAGGATCTTGCAGGGGCCATGCCACTGTGCCTGAAAATCTCCACCACGGAGATTTCACTTTTGATGACTCCATCCTGGAAACCAGGCCCACCCTGGAGGCTCTCGTGGCGTGTATAGTCCCGGCTTGGCTGTGTGCTGCTGCCAAGCCACCAGGAGGGCCCTGTGGGATCTGGAGGGCCCCGGATGTGAGGGGTGCCCATCAACCCTAAGGGGGCTTCCTGCAGATAATGAAGGCCAGGAACTTCCTCAGAAGTCGCTGAGACATCTCCCATCAGCACAAGCAGAAGGGTGCACAGCCCAACCCTTCCTGCCCATCAAGGGTAAGGTGACCAGACGTCGTGCTTTTGGTGGGACAGTCCCGATTCTTAACAATTTGTCCTGCGTCCCATGCGTTTAAAAAAAGTTCCGATTTTTGGAAAGAATGCATGACAAGCAGGAGAACGGGAAGAGAATATACGGTTTTCGGCTGCCATGTGGCTATTTCGCCAGGATATAAGTTTTATATTATTTTTGTTAATTTTATAATGTTAAACTTTAATAATAACAAATCATTGTTGAGAACTGATTATCAAGAACTGCTTATCAAAGTTCGCATTGTTGACCAGTTGTTAGAATTCGACCACCATTGTTTGGACTTAATGAACAATAGCATTTTTTGGCATTGGCAACAACGAAAACATTTTGTAACTGTCTCTCAGACAATACACACCGTACTGCATGCTAGTTAAAGAAGTGATGTCAACAAATCAGCTATTCCGATAATTTAGGTAAGTAAATTATTTATTTATCTCATAAATACATAAATTTGCTTGAATTTAGCAGACAGTACTGGAATGATGTGCAAAAATCATTCGATCATATTACTCAAAATTTCCCATATTTCCAAAAATGATCTTTTTAATTAATAAAAAAATATACTGATAAGGAAAAGGTTAAATATTGGGCATAAGCAAAAATCACAACAGAGAACTAATGGTTAGAACTATTTCATCATTTTGAAACAAACCATGTTCCATACAATAATGCACTAAAAATTGTGGAATATGCGCTGTCCTTACCAGGCACTGGTGCTGCGACTGAACGCGTTTTTTCTACATTAAATAGAGTGTGGACATCAGAAAATTCACAATTAAGTGTTGAGATTTGAAAGCCATTTTATGTGTGAAATATAATTTAACAAATTCTTGTGAAAATTTTCATGACCTTTTAAATGACAGCAATCTACTAAAAAAAATTCACTAAAATAAGAAATATGCCAAAGAATAAAACAATAGTATACATAATTTTTTAATGTATTATATTTGTAAATTGTACTTATGTTGAAATTTTTAAAAATAATGTCGTTAGGGGCCAACAAGTTGTGTATTCAGGAGAACGAAACACTGCCTGGTCCTGGAAACACACAGAAGTTTTGTCACAGAAAGGTCTACTTACTAAAACTGAAAATTCACCGGGGAGTTGAGTGGCATATTAGAGCAGATAGAAGAAAGTCAACATGCTTGAATGTAGCTGTTGTAAGTTGTTGCTGAGTTCTATGGGGCTCAGTGTGGGCAAGCCAGTACTACTAACACCATTTTCAAGGTGTGACCTTTGGAAGCTGCTTGCCAGGACTGTCTCCTGAGGTGCTTCTGAGAGGTAAGAACCATCAACCTTGTGGCTAGTATCACTGAAGACCTCCGTAACTTGGGTATAGAAAACAATTAGAATTAATCAGTCAGAGGAGCACAAAGAAAAATGAATGAAGAACAGTGAATAGAAATTCACTTGGTTTTGTGGGACACCATAAAGTGAATCAACATATATATCAGGGGTATTCCCAAAGAAAAAGAAAGAGAGAAAGAGGCAGAAAGAATTTGGAGAAGTACTGACTGGCACAGTCCCAAATTTGTTGAAGGCATGGCACATCTGGATATACAAAAAAGCTCAATCAAGAAGTAATTCAGAAATCCTTCAGAAAATAAACAGAAAGCATGGAGACCAGAAGGTAATTGGGTATAATATTTAACGTGATAAAATAAAATAAAAAACATCAACTAAAATTATGTCTGTCTAAACTGCACATTACAATGCAGGGAGAAATACCAGTACTCTGATACCAAGGTCAGATGGCACACACAACCAAAATATTTTTAAAAAGACAGGTCCTAATGAACACAGATGCTAAAGTACTCCACAAAATACTAAGGATCAAACCTGAAAGTGTATAAAGATAATTACATACCACGACAAATTAGGATTTAGCTCAAAAGTCAAGAATAGTTAACATTAAATAATAATAACAGTAATAATAAAAATATCACATCAATCACACAAGAAAAAAAATACACCATCATGTCAACAAAAGAAGCAACATTTTCCATGAATTATTACATAGTCGATAAGAACACTCAATACACTAGGATGGAAAATGAAATTCTGTACATGACAATAAGCACTCATAGACATCTTAGAGTTCAAATCATATTCAGTGGTGAAAAAAAGCAAAGCTTTCCCTCTAAAGAGAAGATAGGGATGTCTCTTCTCTGCTGCTATCCATCAACCTCTGATACAGGGCAGGGAGACGAGCTTCTCTGAGTGGAAGACACTGAAGTATGAATGAGATAGAGAATCCACCTCTCTCATGATACAATCAAACTTGTGGCTGGCACAAAGCTTTGGAGCCCTTCATTTGTTGGAAAAGCACAGTCAAAATAAGAACAGCTTCAAACATGCACTAATAATTGGAATGTGGAATGTACAAAGTAGGAATCTAGGAAAAGGGGACGCCATCAAGTATGGAACAGAATAAATAAAGATTGATTTCCTAAGCATTAGTAGCTGACAATGGCGATTTTGAATCAAATAACCCTATAACTTATTATGCTAGGAATGACAAATTCTATAGGAATAGCATTCCATCCATTGTCAAAAAGAACATTTCAAGATCTTGAAGTACAATGACTTAGATGATGGTTATGTATCTACCTCCAAGGAAGACTAATACAATTACTATTAAAATTTAGATGCCAAGAAGTACACCCAAATATGAAAAAAAACAAACACCCTGAAGAACTCTGTCAATTTCTTCAATATAAACTTGATCAAGCATATAATCAATGCAAAAACTGAAAACAGAGAGAATCAGTAGGTAGAAAATATGGCCACAGTGATAGAAACAAAACTGGAGCTTGCATGACAGAATTTTGCAAGATAAATGATTTCTTTATCACAAATATCTTCTTCAACAACATAAAAAAGCTTCTATGGTGGTGGAACTCACCAAATGGAATCCAGTGGAATAGGACCGACCACTTTTGTAGGAAGAGCACGGAGCAGCACAGTATTCTCAGCCCAGACAAGGCCAGACTGTGGAACAGAGCATCAATTGTTTCTATGCAAGTTCATTAAAAACAAGTCCATGAGAACCACAATGTAACATTGAGTATAACTCACCGTACTCTGGAGAACATCTCAGGAACAGAATTGACCCACTGAGCAGTAACGATGCAAGACCTGACAAACTGTGGGATGCCATCAAGAACACCACCCATTAAAAAGACAGGAAAGAAAGAAAAAGACCAAAGTGGGTGGAAATCAGAATAATTCTGAAACTTGCTCTTGAATGTAAAGTGGCTAAATTGTACAAAAGAAACTAAAGAGCCGAAAATTACAAGAGGCAACTCAAGAAAATAAAGTTAAGCATTACAATGAAATGTGCAAGAACTTGAGTAAAAAAGATAATTAGAAGAAAACATTCAACACATCTCAAGTTAAAATTAAAACCTTAAGTTGCAATATTGTAGGATTCTATGGGCAAATGCTGAATGATGCAGGAAGAGTACAATGATGAAAAGAATACAGAGTCATTGTAGCAAAAAGAATGGGTCGATATTGGACCATTTCAAGAAGTAGCTTGCAATCAAAAACTGAAGGTACTGAAGAGAAAAGTCAAAGCTGGACTAAGGCACTGGGAGATCCCAAAGGCCCAAGAATTGATGGTAAACCAACTGAAATGTTTCAAAACATGGATGCAGCACAGGAACCTCTCAAAACTCACCACTACCAGTCTGTTCCACACCAGAGCTCCCCCTGTGCGTTTCCAAGACTGTAAACCTTTCTGGAAGCAGAAAGCCGTGTCGTCTTGCTTCCACAGATCAGCTGGCGATTTCACACTGCTTGTGTTGTGTTTAGCAGCCCAACGTCTAAGCAGCACACCACCAAGGCTCCTTGGAAACACTCACTGGTTTATGTAAAAAAAAAATTGGAAAAGTTACCTCGCCAACCAACTGGAAGAGATCTATATTTGTGTCCATTCCAAAGAAAAGTGGAAATTATCAAACAATATCATTGCTATAACATCATCTAACTGCCATCAGTCAATGTCGCCTCACAGCAGCCCTACAGGACAAGTTAGAACTGGCTCTGTGGGTTTCTGAGACTGTCACTGTTAGCGACAGTAGAAAGCCCTGCCCTTCTCCCAAGAAGTTGCTAGTGATTACAAACTGTTGACCTTGCAGATCGTAGCCCAGTACAAGAGAGTACAATTAAAAAGAAAAAAAATTTGTTGCAATACATTGATAGCTGCCAGAAATCCATTAAAGAACATGAACTGAGGGCTATCATTGCTGATATGAGATGGATCTTAAAAAGCAGAAAGATGTTTACGTGTTTTATTGATTATGTAAAGGCATCTGGATGAATCATAAAAAAATTATGAATACTTTTGCAAAGAATGGAATTCCAGAAAATTTCATTGTGGTCATGTAGAACTTGAACATAAACCAACCGGGAGTCATTTGAACTGAACTCCTCACAACTGTTTTTATGTTTGATCCCATTGCTGCAACCACTGGGTCAATTAATCTTATCGAGGGCCTTCCTCTTTTTCGCTGCCCCTCTGCTTTACCAAACATGGTGTCCTTTTCCAGGGCCTGGTCTCTTCCGATAACGTGTCCTAAGAATGGAGATGAAGCCTCACCATCCTTGCATCTAAGGAACATTCTTGCTGTATTTCTTCCAAGGCAGATTTGTTAGGTTTTTGGCAGTCCATGGTACTTTCAATTTTTGTCA
Organism: Echinops telfairi; assembly: GCF_000313985.2. Classification (NCBI taxonomy): domain Eukaryota; kingdom Metazoa; phylum Chordata; class Mammalia; order Afrosoricida; family Tenrecidae; genus Echinops; species Echinops telfairi. The sequence continues at coordinate 53,123 of NW_022107431.1, read as the reverse complement.
GCACCATAGTTCAATTATTTCTTCCTCAGTCTTCCTTATTCATGCTCAACTTTCAGATGCATACGAAGTGACTGGAAATACCATGACTTGGATCAGGTGTACCTTAGTCCTCAAAGTAATATCCATGCTTTTCAACACTTTAGTCTTGTATAGCAGATTTAACCAGTACAATGAGTTTGATCTCTTGACTTGATCTAACAATTTTAGAGGGTCCTTTGGCATCAACTTGATCGCAGTGAGGTTGGGTGAGAAAACTCTCCGTCGAGGATAAGGTATCACCTTATACTGCCATTGATAGTAAAGTTCAAAACACTGAAAATAAATGCTAGAGAGGATGTGAAGTGATAAGGGCCTCATTCACTGCTGTTGAGACTGTCAAACTGCATAACCACTGTGGAAAGCAGCATGGTGCGTCCTCAAACAACTGGGAAAAATACCTACAACCCAACAAGCACTGCACTCATCATACATCCTACAGAAATAAGGAGCACAGTTTGTACAGATATAGCCACACCCCAAGTTCTTCATAGCCCCAACCACAGTATTAAGAGGACAGCAACAATGTAAATGGACACCAGTGGAGGAGTAGATAAACTCTGGTACATACACACATACATACTACACATTGCTAAAAACTAAGGATGGAAATGTGAAGAAGACCCATGACATGGATGGATCCGGAGGACATTATGCATTAGGTTGAGTGAAGGCAGTCATTCACTAAAGAACTAACATGGTAATAGACCGCTTTTATAAACAACAACACAATTACAATAATGCTTTTTACAGCAAAAGAAACAATTATTTGAGGGCTACCAGGGATGGGAGGGAAGTAGATAGAGGAGGAAGCAATAAGCTAGCACAGAGATTAGCAAATTTTTTAGATGGAAGAGCCAATCCTGCCCCTCACAACAATTTAAAAATTATTTATTTGAGAGTCACAAAAATACTTTTACAAACAAACAAAATCACCATCATCTGAGAAAAGATTTTCCACCAGAACCACATGTATGTACCAAAAGAACCACATATGGCTTGAGAGGCAGAGTTTGCAGAGCCCTGAACTAGAGGGTAGGCAGGTATTAACCAGGCTGAAGAGGAATACAACATCCCATAAGGAGAAAAGTTAAAAAAAGGTGGTGGTGGTAGGGGAGCCCACAGGGCAAACTTTTGAATGATTAGAAGTTGTTGAATACAGAAATGATTATTTTAAATGTCAACTTCTATTAATTTCACAATACATTTTTTTTTAAAGGAGAAAACCCCTTTTAAAGGATAATCACCATCTAACTCAAAGCTCTCTCTTTCGACTTCAATAGAGAACTACAATTCGTCCGTCATCTTATGGCAGTCAGAAGAAGGAAGCCCCACAGGCAGGCTTAGCACAGTAGCTGCTCAGGCATAATACGCTATATATAGTAGTCTTCCAGGGTCCCTTTACATATTTAATAAGCTTACAGGTAACTTTTGTTGCTGTCCTTGTTCAGTGCCATGAAGTCCATGCTGACCCACGGCCACCCAATGCACAGCAGAATGAAACCCTGCCTGGTGCTACCCCATCCTCACAACTGTTCCTGTGCCTGAGCCCCTTGTTGCAGCCACTGTGCCCACCCATTTCCTTGAGGGTCTTCCTCTTTTTCACTGCTCCTCGACTTTACCCAGCATGATGCCTTTCTCCAGGGACTGGTCTCTCCTGACAACATGTCAAAAGTATGTAAGGCAAAGTCTTGCCCATTCTTGCCTTTAAGGGTCATTCTGGCAATACCTCTTCCAAGACAGATTGTTTGTTTTTAGCAGTCCATGAACTTTCAATATTCTTCTCCAGCACTGACTCTCCAGCATAGAATTCAAATTTATTGATTCTTCTTTGGTCTTCCTTATTCAATATCCACCTTTCACACACATACAGCAATTGAAAATATCATGGCTTGGGTCAGGCACACCTTAGTCCTTAAAGTAGCATCCTTGCTAAAGAATACTGAGGGGAAAAGGTAACTTTTACATCAGTTAAAATAGACTTTTCTCTGAATTTGAGGAGTTTCATAACAATTAAAATATTTTCAGCAGAATCATAACAAATGGATCCCGAAAGTTGCTTATAATGGAAACTATAACCCTGAGAACTTAAAATGCCCCCAATGCCCATGTTCAGTTTCTCTAGCAAAATAGTATGAACTGTACATTCTACACTGACACTATGTGGAGTAGGCAGAATTCTAAGAGAGGTGGCACCAGCCCTCAGCATCAACAGGCCCAGAGGAAACCTTGAATAGATGTCCTGCTTCTCAGGAAACACTCTAGCAAAACTGTCCTCCGCTGGCCAAAATGATGGCTCTGCAGATCTCGCACATGACCTAGTGGGGCCCACTCTCCAGCATCATTCCTTCAGTGAGCTCATCACAGTGGCAAGCCCCAAACAGGACCACACAAAGAGTAGGCTTCTACTCCTAATAACACTCTCTCCCTTTCTTTACCCACTTATCACAAACTTCTACAACTTCACAGAAAGGCCCCAGTGTCTGGAGAAACCCAGACCACTGCAGAGACAGGGCAGGATGGCTCTGAGGGCCTAGGGCCTCCTCAAACAGATGGCTCCATTTGCAGGCTCTGGGCACGAGACTGTGTTATCCAACACAGAGCACTGACACTCTTGAGACAGTGAGGCCCCATGGTGTCAGCTTTGAGATTCTAGTCAGGAAAGGTGTCCCCAGGTATGCAAGGCCTGACAAAGTCCACAAGAACAGGGGAAGGTCCCAGTGAGAGTGGAGTAGGGCCTTGGGTGCCTCTAAGAATTCAGTCCCTTCCACCATCCATTCCTCCATGGAAGAAACATAGGACTGGCCCACCAAGTCATATACAACTTCACCCAACTGTATTAAGAGTGTCCTGCCTTTCTTTGGTGCTCACCATTGAAAGTTCTGTCAACACCAGTAAGTCACTGAAAGGGAATGGCCTTGGAAGCAAGTCACCAGGCAGGTATACGTGGATCACAAGCCAAGGTGACTGGCCCAGGTGGTCGCTGTCTAGACGGGATTCATTTTCTCGGGCCTGGACGAGGCGGGGACCTGCAATGAAAAGAGGAAAGAGAGTGGCTAGCTGCTGGCCCTCAGCTCCCGATCCCTGCGCAGACTTCCCACTAAGCAGGGTGCGGCAGCTGCTTGCAGAAGCTGCCTCAACCGCTGGCTGCGATCGCGCCGACGCCGACGGGCCTGTCCTGCGTGCGTCCGGACCGCAGAGAACACACGGCGCTCGGGAAATCGGTGCGCGCCTGCCCTAGGATGGTCAGCATTCTACACCGGACGACCCGGGGTTGGACATGCTGTGTCTGACACGATCCTGAAGAAACGTCTGTCTCAAAGCCAACGCAGCTCCCGCAGTGCGCTTCCTGCGAAATCTGTCCTCGTGACAGTGAGCCAAGTGCGCGTCTGAAGTCCCGACCCACCTCCTACCGTGACTGCTATGGCTGCACGCGTCTTAAAGGCGTCCTTTGCGGC
>NW_022107431.1:48080-49434 GCF_000313985.2 Echinops telfairi | reverse complement strand
CTACCGCGGGGGCGGCTGTCCGGAAGGACTGCGCGGTGGATCCAAGGCGCCGCCGGGAGCGCGCTTCCGCTTCCGGTCCTTGCCTCGGGGGTGGGGGTGTCTAGTGTGAGCGTGTGCGTGTGCGCGTGGAGGGGATCCGATTCGCGTGCGTACCCGGAAGGGGAACAGGTGGTTTGGGTTGCAGTGCCGTCCCTCCGGTTTCGGTTCTGAGCCCCCCAGTTTCTCCTCCGCCTAGAGAACAGCCAGTGATGGAATCATACAGAATGTGCGTCTACGTGCATGCCTTCGTGCACTCGATCGATCCGCGAAGAGTTGAGTAAGCCAGCCAAACCTAGCTGCCCCTCAGAACGGCTGCAGTGGGTCTTCACAGGAGTAGGAAACCGTATCTTGCTCCCTTGCAGCTGCTGGTAGTTTCAAACGGACCCCTTGGCTAGCGGTGCAATGCATAACCCTAGAAACGTTTATTGGGGGTTTCCGTTCCTAGTGAGTAGCATTCTATGGTATTGACACATCTCTACTTGCTTCTTCATTCTCCTAGTGATGGCTACCTGAGCAGTAGCCATGTTGATGATTCTTTTCAAAGTTTTGTATCAGAGCTTAAATTCTGAGCTCTCTGGTGTGCAGAAGGCTATGGATGACAGTGATAGCCAAAACTCCATTTGCAGGGTCCCCACATAGATTAAACCTCCATTGAATTCTTCTGATCATTAATCAAGGATTCAGATAACTATTGCCTCAGGCAGAGTACCTTGGAAATTAATTCCACCCCCTCACAAGTCAGGCCAGGGAGGGACATTCTCTTTTTTAGACACCTGCCTGACTGTCCTGGATGGAGGTCACCATCCTGGGGACAGTATGGGGTGTCACATAGTCACGAGTCATGCCCTATCAGTGCACCCTGACCACCTTGGTCAGGTGGTTCTAGATTAATCTTGTAATCCTTCTATCTGACAAAGTACGTGTCACAATCATGGTCCCACTGTTGTTAGGATTTTCTGTTAAATTCTTCCTTTTGTCTTAGGTGCAAATGTCAAGAGGGCCATATGTAGAGCAGGTCCTGATCTTTAGTGTAGTGAGGACAATTGGCAGTTACCTATTCATGCAGCTGCACAAATGGGCCATGCTAAGTAAGTGTTAACGACAGAAAATAAAAGTGAGCTCAAAATTAGAAGCTAATCAGAAATAACCTGGCAAAAGTCTCTGTTTCTCCCTCACTGGGCCTTGGTGGAGACTGAACGCCTCACCATGGGCCACCAAGTCACCATGAGGCCTGAACTACCTATCATGAACTGGGTATTGTCTGACCCACGGAATCATAAAGTTGGACGTGCACAGCAACACTCCATTGTTAAAT
>NW_022107431.1:39610-45471 GCF_000313985.2 Echinops telfairi | reverse complement strand
TGTTATATATCTAATTATCTTTATAAATAAATATATTAAATTATCAGCAATTTGGTTTTATCTCTCTAGAGAACCCTGTCTAACACACTGAGCAATTACTTTAATCTGCCCTTAGTTCTTCATATTGCGTTCAAGTGTGAGGCAGACTGGCTAGAGCTGAGGTAGCACCAGGGGTTCTGTCTGTTCTAAGAGTCATCCTTCTGCTTTCTCCAGCTACAGCGATAGTCTCCTCTCCACTTTCCTCCCGGGTTTATCCCGGGCATCTTAGGTTGATTGCATTCTTCTCATACTTACTTTCTTTGTCTGGCCCTGGAGAGCTTTTGAGTGTATGAGCCCTACTCGTGCCGAGTGTTCATTCTGTGTGTGCTAGGATTTTATCCCTGTCAAATTATTACCAATCTTCGTTAGCCAGAGGCTCCCATGATTTTATTGGTGTGTTTTTTCTAGGGAGAGGAACTGTAGAAGAATTAGGACTTCAAATATAGTTAGAAGCTACAAATGTGTTGTTACTAGGTGCTTTTCAGTCAATTCCAAGGACGCCTGATGGTGTAGTGGTTATACATTGGGCTGCCAACAGCATGGTCAGCAATTCAGAACCACCAGCCATTGGAAGGGAGAAAGACAAGGCTTTCTACTCCCAAACACAGGTCAACTCTGTCCTATGGGGTCACTGTGAGTCAGAGTCAGCTCAATAGCAGTGAGTGTTTTTAGTCAATTTCAACTCATCCCAACCACCCCATGTCACAAAGTCAGACTGTGTGTCTGTAAGGTTTTTAGGTTGTGATCTTTTGGGGTGAAGATTGCCTGGTCTTTCTGCAGCAGAGTGGCTGGCTGGATTTGAATGGTCAACCTTTCCTTATCCCTGAGCATGAAACTGTTGTACATGAGCCAGACAAGAACAACTGAGACGTGAGATTGGAAGAAATAAGAAAAGATTTATTAACAAAACCTGCGCAGGGACCAGCCAGGCCTGGATAAGTGAAGCCATCAGCCGGTCCCTTTTGCTCACAGACTTAGGCTTTTATAGGGTTTTATCGAACAGTTGAGCTGTGCAGCTGTGCAAGCAAGCTGGTACAGAAGCAGACTTTGCGGTTAGGCGGTTTAGCACAATTTCCTGGCACAGGATAGTCTGTTGCCAGTTCTAAGAACGAGGGGGCTATTTGGTTTTGCTGAGAATGCTACAAGGCCTGTGGTTGCACCTTATGTCTGGTGCAGAATGGTTGCTTAATATAAAATGGCTTTACTTAGGCTAACTATTACATTTCCCCCTGTTTTTGTTACACCTGTGAATCTTCCAGGTGTGTGCCTTCATACGACTGTGGCAGCGGCTCACTTTGGGTTAGTCACATGTATGATTTGCTCAGCACTAACAACTTAACAGATTGTATTCGGTCCTGCACAAACTGGATAGCTTGTTGATGATGAGCGGCCCGCAGGTCAGTCCTAGTAAAAGTAAGAGTAGCGGGCCAGCTAGGTTGGACACTAAGGTAGTGAGCCAGGGTGACCAGTTGAACATTTGTTGAAACCATCCTTCTTGACCTTTTTTCCTTTCTTCCTGTTCATTAAGTCTTTCTCTGACTAGGGTTAGACTATCTTTAATTATTCCTGAATGATTGGCATAAAAGCAACAAGTTTCTCCTAGGGCCATACATAAACCTCCTTGCTTGAGGAGTAAGAGGTCAAGTACTACTTCAGCTGAAGAGTAGAGAGATTTTTCTAAATAGCTGACAGAGTTTTCAAAGTCTTGTAAATCATTGTCAATTTGATGGCTAGGTGTTTTATAGTTTTCATTTCCTTGTATTAGGGCAGCTGTGCTCACTGAGGCGGACCCAGCAATGCCCAACCCCGCGAGCAGGGGAACGAGGATGGGTGCTCTTTTAACCCTGGAGTACGTATTGAAATGCTGCCATCCAGCTTCCCCCGAGTACAAGTACACTTGGGGTAAAACATGTACTAATATACACACAACTCAGACTGTTTAGAGGCACTCAAGGTTAGGGAGAACAAACAGGGAGTGATTCCAGTGGTGCAAGCGAACCACATACCTGGCGGAGTGACCAGTAAGTAGGGTTTGCTTGGGTATAGACCACGGTGACAGTGGCACAATGCTTGCTATATTGGTGGGTTTCTTTGCTAGTTTGGTAGCAGTGTCCCTCTCCCTCTAAAGCTTCTAGGGTAAGGGTAGACTTTTCCCCGGCTTCTTTCCACCTGCACATACTGTTGTGGAAATACTCGGTTAATATAACATTAATTACCAGGGAGGTGTTGTTGCGTCCAATACCCACAAAGTATGGTGGCGCTGGGTTGAGACACAGCCAACAATCTTTTGTAAAATTTGAGTTAGTTGCATTCATAAAAGAAAAAAATGTTTTTAAGGTTTTAATTTCTGGTACTATAGTTTGTTTTTCCTCGCCCTTTTTAGTTACAGACTTATATACTGGAGCCATAGTCTTGGTAACAAGCGGGAGACGTATAGCTTGAGATTTTTTAGGGTCCTGGGGAAGAGGGAGAAGTTTAGCCTGGGACTTTACAGGGCCCTGAGGAGGGTTTAGAATTTTGTTGGGTCCCATGGCCTGTGCAGGTAGTGTGGGGGCCGGTCTCATTTGAATGGTAATTACAACACTGGGGTCTTTTCCTTTAACATGTAACCTAACCCCCCAAGTTTTTCCAGTTAGCCATTCACTGGATATGTGGTTTTTAACCTGCCACTTTATGGGATTACACTTTCCTACTATGCATTGAGAGGGTTTGCTTTTTCTCCACAAGTGGGAGTAAGGGTCTCTGTGTTTTAGTTTCCAATAACCTGCAACCATAGTTTCGCAGTCCCACTGGGCGCAATAAAATTCAGTTTTACTTTGACAACGTGGAGGACCACTGGCAGGGAAGGCATAAATATTTATACTTTGTAGTCTTTTTTCTTTGCACATACTTCCACAAAGGTATCCCATTTCCTGGCCTCGGGTGACCCGGGGCCACAATTGGCAGGCGTCAACCTCAAAGGTGGGAGCAATTATGATGGGGGTACTGGTATCTATAATTGCTCCCGTGCTGAAATCGGTCAGGGTCCATACATAGAGAGTTGGCTTGTGGGGGCTTGCTTTGACCCCACTGACAAACAGCAAGGTTAGTTCAATTAAGACAGCTCGTGTAGCTTGATTTTTAGTGAGTCCTCTGATTTTTGCACAATCCATTTTTCCGGACGGTGTTCTTTTGAGGTCTTTTTTATTTGGGTGTAGTGGATCCATGGCAACTTCCCAGCAACCTTTACTGCCTTACGAGTAATGAGAATTACCTGGTAAGATCCAGTCCACCTTGGCTGCAAGGCAGGAGCCTTGTGTCGTTTGACCCAGACCCAGTCACCTGTAGATAGGTTATAGAAGGGTCCAGGCTTTTTAGCCAGGTCTGGCCAATCTGAACAGATTGGGTTCGGGTCCTCCTGGTGGATGATAATGGCTTTCCACTAAGTCGTTGTTGGTGTTGCGGATTTCTTGGACTGCCTGTATAGATTTTAAAAGTTCAGTGTTAGTAAGACAGGTTAACTGGTTGTATTAGTCTAGGTACTTTGGAGAAACAAATCCACAGCAACTCACGTATAAGAGAGAGTTTTATGCAAAGAAAATGTGCATCACGAAAACATCCCAACCCAATGCTGCCCAAGCCCACAAGTCCAACATTAACCCATACCCAACACCAGTCCACAAAGTCCTTCACCTCACAAAACAGAGGCAATAATGCCGATTGCAGGAGGAAAGCTGAGTCAGTGAACGAACAAGCATCTCAGCACTAGCAGGGGTCTCCACACGGCTGCTCCAGCACCCAGGTCTGCATCGGGATAGGTCCATGTGTCTTCTCCTTGGGGATGTCTTGTAGGAAGTCCATCTTGCAAGCTGAAGCAGGGAACTGCTAAGGCAGCTGCACCCGATACAACTATCACAAAACAAGAGACCCGAGAACTAGAAAGGTGAGGCTTCACCACCCATTTATCCCTCCGCCTTTCAACCAGCACCACATGTGATTATCGGCCAGGCTGGCACAATTAACTAACTCACTGGTCTATGCCTATGGTTGGTAAAAGAGGTGGCGGCCGGCCATATAGAATTTCAAATGGTGTTATGTTTTTGAGATAAGGAGTATACTGTACACACAACAGGGCACAAGGCTGACCCAGTTTTTGCCAGTTTCTGTGCATAATTTAGTTAAAGCTTCCTTTAAGGTTCTATTCATTCTTTCTACCTGTCCTGAGCTTTGAGGCCAGTAGGCACAGCAAAGTTTCCAATTAATGCATAATGCTTTGCTAGTAGTTTTAGGAATTTGGGCTACAAAGGCCGGGCCATTATCAGAGCCAATTTGTATTTGTAAGGGAATGCCAACCCTGGGGAGGATCTCAGTCAATAACAGTTTGTATACCACGGTGGCTGTCTCTGCCTTGGTCGGGAACGCTTCTGCCCATCCTGAAAAGTTGTCAACAAAGACTAACAGATATTTATAGCCACATAATCCTGGTTTTACCTCAGTGTAGTCCACTTCCCAGTATTGGCCCAGGGAGTGACCTCGCTCTTGATGCTGAGGTGGTGGGTGAACCTGGTGGGGGGCATTTACTTGGGCGCAAGTGATGCACTCTTCAGCAGCTGCTTGAGCCCACTTTGGGAGGTTAGGAATTTTGTACTTTCCAGACAGATATTGGTACAGCGTAGTTCCCCCAAAATGAGTGGTTTTAAGAAGATGGTCCACCAATGATCGCCTAAGTGCTTCTGGTACTAGATCAGCCATCCATCTGGGTCTTTGATGGGCTGCCTTTTCCACCAGCCATTGGGCTAACTTAAGTTCAGATTCAGAATAGACAGGGTGGACAGGTAGTTTAGATTGGAGTAGAGTAGGCGGCTTCTTACCTTTGATGAGGGCTACTGTTACCTCCAGGTTTTGAGCCCCATGGCTGCTTCCTTGGCCGCTTTGTCAGCCAGGTTGTTTCCTTTAATTACCTTTGAGTCTCCTTTTTGGTGGGCTTTGCAGTGGATCATGGCGAGATGTTTTAGTTCCCACAAGGCCCGGAGGAGGTCTAGGATCTCGGTTTTGTTTTTAATTTCTTTTCTTTCAGAGGTTAAAAGCCCCCTCTCCCGGTAAAGAGCTCCATGGATATGGGACGTGGAAAATGAATACCGGCTGTCTGTCCATATATTGACAGCTTTTCCTCTTCCCAGCTTTAGTGCCTGTGTTAGTGCAATGAGCTCCGCCTTTCGGGCTGAGGTACCTGGAGGCAAGGGAGCTGACCACAGCACCTGGGCTTCTGAAGTGACACTGCTCCTGCCCATCGGATGCCGTCCTTTACGAAGCTACTACCATCAGAAAAAAGCTCCAAGTCTGGAGAAGTCAGAGCCCCATCAGTTAAGTTTGGTTGGGTATTGGAAATGGTTTCCAGGGTTTCCATGCAGTTATGGATTGGCTCCTCGGCTGCCTTGTCGGGCAACAGGGTTTCAGGATTGAGAGTGGTTGTTTCGGAAAACTAGATACTGGGTAGGTCTGGCCAGCCGGTGGCTACCGAGTCCAGCTTTTTTGATATGTAGGCCATGGGTATTCTCCATGGTCCCAGGTGCTGCGTAAGGACACCCTTGGCGACCCCCTTACCTTCTGCTACAAACAGTTCGAATGGTTTTTGCAGATCTGGAAGAGCTAGGGCTGGGGCCGACAGAAGGGCCCTTTTTAATTTTTCTTTTTATACATTTTATTAGGGGCTCATACAACTGTTATCACAATCCATACACACATCAGTTGTGTAAAGCGCATTTGTACATCATTCTCAAAACATTTTCTCTCCACTTAAACCCCCGACATTAGGTCCTCATTTTTCCCCTCCCTCCCCGCTC
>NW_022107431.1:32351-37779 GCF_000313985.2 Echinops telfairi | reverse complement strand
CCAGTCTCTCCTCCCCCCCTGTCATCTGCTCCTGTGTGCTCTGGTCAGATATATCCTTCTCCCGAAGCTGCAGATTCAGTGCCATCCTTTGAGATAAATTCTTCTCGGGGGAGGGGCCTTTTTAATTTTTCAAAGGCAGCTTCACGCTCAGGAGTTTTCAGGACTTCCTGCTCCTCTCTTTTTGTGCTTTCATACAGTGGTTTGGTGATTTCTGCAAAACCAATTATCCGCAAACGGCAGTACCCCACCGCGCCCAGGAATTCACGTACCTTACGCTTTCTTTCTGGAAAAGGTATCTGCAAGACTGCATTGATCCTGCTGGTAGATAACTTTCTTTGCCCCTCCTGGAGCTGATAACCCAAATATGTGGCTGTTGTGACACATAGTTGGGCCTTTTTTGCAGACACCTGATACCCAAGGTGGGGTAGGTATTGTAGTAGGCTTTCGGTTGATTTTTGGCAACTATTTTTCTTAACAGCTGCCAGGAGGAGGTCATCCATATACTGAAGCAGGGTGACTTGGGAGTTATCTGCTTGGAAGCCCTGGAGATCCTGGCTTCATGTCTCCCAAAGATTGTAGGGGATTTTATACCCTTGAACTAAGCACACCGAGGTCGTTGCCCGGGGAAGGCTCCTTGTGGATCAGTCCGTCGGAAGATGAAGATGGGCTGACTGAGGGGAGACATGGGAATGGAGAAGACGGTATCATTCAAGTCTAACACGGAGTACCACACGCGCTCAGGGGATAGGAGGCGTAGCAAGGTATAGGGGTTTGGCACGACTGGATGAATAGTGACCACCTGGGTATTAACCTCTCTGAGGTCTTTCACTGTCTAAAGTCATTGGTTCCCAGTTTCTGAACTGGCAGTAAGTGTGTATTCCATGGTGAGCGGCACTGCACTAGAATACCTGCCTTTTTGAGCCGGTTAATATGTGGAGCTATGCCCTCCCGGACTTCCCTGGACAAGGGGTATTGCTGGACTCGAACGGGCATTGCAGTGCTATGGAGTTGCACAACCACCAGGGGTTGATGTTGGGCCAGCCCTGGAGGATTGTGTTCAGCCCATACCTTAGGGATGGATTTTATCCATTGATTTAACAGTTCCTTTGAGTCTGAGGTAGACACCGGTTCTGAGAGCAGAATGTATTCTTCTGAAAGAGGAACAGAAACTGTTAGCTGGGGCACCAGGTCTAACTTTACAGACACTGCGCTGCTTTTGGAGTCAAATGAGATAACAGCATTTAGCTTGTGCAGCAAATCTCGAGCCAGTAGTGGGTATGGGCAGTCAGGCGTGACCAGAAAGGAGTGAGTGATGGTGCCACAGGCATGTCAGTGGCTCGGCAGTAGTCCATGGGTACGCTTTCGACTTTCCAGTTGCTCCTACAATAGGAGTCTTTGCGGAGGACAGACTCCCCTGGGCTTCCTTTAACACCGAAAATGTTGCACCCGTGTCTACTAGGAAGTTTACAGGTTGGCCCCCTACCTTTAAAGTTAGCCTGGGCTCCTGGGGACCTAGACTCTTGGAGCCCTGCTCCCTAGTCATCATTTTGGCTCAGCAACACTGCAGGCTGCAATGAATTCTTTTGAGGTTTATTGGGCAAGTGTCTTTCCAGTGTGCTGTGCGCTTGCAGTAGGCACACTGGTCTTTCTGGAGTCTGCCTCGGCGGTTGTCTACTTTATTTTCACCTCTTTCTTTCCTTTGCCTGGTCTTTTTCTTCTCACAGGGCAGTTACCATGATTTTGGCCATCTGCCTTGTGGAGGTTACAGGTAGATCCTCCCTGTTATTATAAACCTCTGGGCTATTTCCATTAACTCAATAAGAGTTTTACCTTCAAACCCCTCAAGCTTTTGCAGCTTTTTGTGCCCTGCAACAGATATTGGCGGTACCTGGTCAGGGCTTCGCTGCCCTGTGCATCATTGGTGTCCCATGCAGGACGCTGAGTTGGAAACAAGGCTTCTCGCAGATTGGGGGAAGTCACTGGCTGTCCATCATCCCCCAGCAGGACATTGTGGGCTTCCTGTTGGACTCTCTCTTACTCCTCTGCAGTGAACAAGACCTGTAAAAGTTGCTGACAATCATCCCAGGTAGGTTGATGGGTGTGGAAAACAGTTTTCAGTAAAGAAATTAAACCCTAGGGCTTATCAGAGAAAGATGGGTTTTGTTGCTTCCAATTGTAAAGATCACTAGTAGAAAAAGGAACAGAAACCATAAAGGGGATTGTCTGATCTGCTCCTGGGGATGGAATAGTTCACATGTATTGTTCCCCCCTGGGTATGGGGAGGACTGAAAGGCGCAGACATTACAGGGGTGGGCGCAGGACCCATCCGGGCCGTCGTGTACGGAGGAGGGGCTGGGGGCACGGCTGCCTCAAGAGGAGCTTGTGGCAGCGGCTGAATTTCAAGTTCTTCTTCAGCACTCTGGAGGACTGGACAAAGTTTCTGAGGCTTTTTACTTTTAGCTTGGATTTCCTTCTCCATTTCCACCAGGACCTGCTTAGGGGGAAGAAACTTTTGAATATATGGAGGAGGGTCAGAGGCTATATCAATCCACACATCAATGTATGGGATTTGGTCCGGGTGACCTGGTTTTCCATGGACAAGCCTTCATACTTGATACAGGAGGGGCAGGGAAAAGGTGTCCTCTGAAGGCCAGTTAGGTACTCCTGCAACCCAATCCATCTCACAAAAGGACCTGAGGCGGAATGCTTTAGTTTTGAACCCATAATTTGACATAGACCTTTTAGAGAAATCAGAAAAGTTATTTAAAAGGCACTGGAGCAGAGTCAACTGCTGTTGTCCCATAATTTTTACTCCGGCCACTGGAAATTAAATAATAACGGGTAATGAGTGGGAGCAAGAGCAAGCCATACAGGGGCGAAAACACTGATAAACAAGGAACAACAATCCCAGTCATGCAAGACAAATAACAAAATAATACCACCAGGGCATTAACTTACAGGAACAGGAGAACACAGGGACATCTCCCTGGTCCTCTGGGAGCGTCCGAATGGTGCGTCCAACCGAACCTACTCTCCCAATTTAAGATGTGCACACTAATTTCTATAGCGCTCAGGACCGGGCCCAGCAACTGGGGCGGAGGAACGTCTCTCCGAGGCCTTCCACTAGTTGCAGCACTGGCTCAGGAGATCACCCGTTCCTGGAGTCTCGCTTGTCCCGCTGATGCACAACCTGGTCACCAAGTTATCTCGGTGAACCTCCAAAATGTTGTACATGAGCGGGACAAGAACAAGTAAGACGTGAGATTGGAAGAATTAAGAAAAGGTTTATTAACAAAACCTGCGCCGGGACCAGCCAGGCCTGGATAAGTGAAGCCATCAGCCGGTCCCTTTTGCTCACAGACTTAGGCTTTTATAGGGTTTTATCGAACAGTTGAGCTGTGCAGCTGTGCAAGCAAGCTGGTACAGAAGCAGACTTTGCGGTTAGGCGGTTTAGCACAATTTCTTGGCACAGGATAGTCTGTTGCCAGTTCTAAGAATGAGGGGGCTATTTGGTTTTGCTGAGAATGCTACAAGGCCTGTGGTTGCACCTTATGTCTGGTGCAGAATGTTTGCTTAATATAAAATGGCTTTACTTAAACTATTACATTTATATAAAATGGCTTTACTTAGGCTAACTATTACAAAACCATGTCTGTAACCAGAGCTCCTTTGGAACAAGTAACCTGGTTATATCTCTGAGAATCTGACAACCGATCTTGATAAAAATTGATACAGAATTGTCTTTTTAAAGATAGATGATTAAAGTTTGAGTTCAACAATAATGATATACCTATTAATAGTGTTTCTGGATTTTACAAGTGAGGGAATAGTGGTTAGAATGGAGCATGTTTCCTGCTCTCGTTGTTAGGTGCCTGTGAGGCCATTCTAAGTCTTCGTGACCCATTAGACCAGGGGTGCTCACACTGTGTCAGCATGCGAGCTACTTATCAGACGATGAAGTCAAAATCATCTACCAACTACAAAAGTGCACAACATATATTTTTATTTATTTATCACATTTATTCATAAAATCATTGAGAAATCTTTATATGTACAATGTATGTTTATGTACCTTGCATAACCGCATGAGTCCATATTGCACAACACAAAACAATTAATTGTGCACATATTTTTGTCATTACCAGAGTTTACTCTGGTGACTTGTATTGAATGGAATGAGCCAGGGTGCTTAGTCCGGACAGTAACTGCTGAAGGCCAGCCTCAAGCACACTACCAAATGAGCATCAGTCCTGGTGGAACGATCCTGGGACTAATTGATCTTTATGTGGGAAAAGGCTGACTCACATAATTAAGTAGAGCTGAATAAATGCAAAGAGGTTGCACATTTTCACATGTTCGGGTACTTTACCTCTGTGAGTATACTCCAGAATATAGGGTTAGGTTTAGGGTTAAGGTTAGGTTTAGGCTAGGGTTAGAGGTTAGGAGTTAGGGATTAGGGGTTGAGTTAGGGTTTGGGGTTTAGGGGTTTGGGGTTTAGGGTTTAGGGGTTGGATCGGGGTCAGGGTTAGGGTTATAGGGTCAGAGTCAGGGTCAGGGTCACGGTTTGGATAGGGGGCGGGGTTAGAGTTAGGGGTAGGGTTCGGGTTCGGGTTAGGGTTGTTAGGGGTAGGAGTAGGGTTGTTAGGGTTAGAGTTAGGGTTAGGATTAGGGTTTTAGGGTTATGGTTTTCAGGTTAGGGTTAGAGTTAGGGTTTAGGATTAGGGTGAAGGTGAGGGTTTTAGGGTTAGGATAGGGTTTAGGGTTAAGGTTAGGATTTTAGGGTTAGAGTTAAGGATTGAGGGATAGGGTTAGAGATAGGGTTTGGGGTTTGGTGTTAGGGTTAGGGGTTAGGGTTAGGATTTGAGGTTTAGGGTTTAGGGTTCAGAGTTTTGGGTTTGGCATATTTAGGGTTTAGGACTAGGTTTGGGTTTTAGAGTTTTGGGTTTTAGCGTTTTAGGGTTAGGATTAGGGTTAGGGTTGGGATTAGGGTTGGGGTTAGGTTAGGGTTAGGGTTACTGTTAGGGTTGGCTTCAGGTTAGGGTTTTAGGGTTAGGGTTAGAGTTGTTAGGATTAGGGTTAGAGTTCGAGTTAGGGTTAGGGTTAGTGTAAAGGTCAGGATCAGGGTCAGGGTTAGAGTGAGGCTTAGGGTTAGGGTGATGGTTGAGTTAGGGTTAGGCTTAGAGCTAGGGTTAGGCTTAGGGTGAGGTTTAGGGTGAGGGTGAGGGTGAGGGTTAGGGTTAGAGTGAGGTTTAGGTTGAGGGTGAGGGTGAGGGATAGGGTTAGGGTGAAGGTTACGGTTAGGCTTGGGGTGATGGTTATGGGGACGGTGTGTTAGACAGAGTTCTCTAGAGAGATAAAACCAAATTGCTGATAAGTTAATATATTTATTTATAAAGATAATTAGATATATAACAAGAAATGAACTGTT
>NW_022107431.1:30030-31784 GCF_000313985.2 Echinops telfairi | reverse complement strand
AGGGTGAGAGTTAGGGTTAGGGAGAGAGTGAGAGTTAGGGTGAGGGTTGTTAGGTTTAGGGTTGTTAGGGTTAGATTTAGGGTTAGGGCTAGGGCTAGGGTGAGGGCAAGGGTGAGTGTTAGGGTTAAGTTAGGGATTAGGTTTTAGGGTTAAGGTTTAGGGTTAGGGGTTAGGGTTAGGGTTAAGGTTAGGGCTCGGGCTTAGGGTTAGGGTTAGCTTCAGGGTGAGGGTTTAGGTTTAGTGTTAGGATTAGGGTTAGGCTCATGGTCAGGGTTAGGCTTAGAGTTTTAGGGTTAGGGTTAGGGTTTTCACGTTAGGGTTAGAGTTAGGGTTTGGGATTAGGGTTACCGTGAGGGTGAGGATTTTAGGGTTAGGATAGGGTTAGGGTTAGGATTCTAGGGTTAGAGATAGGGTTTAGGGTTTGTGGTTTGTGGTTTGGTGTTAGGGTTAGGGGTTAGTGTTAGGATTTGAGGGTTAGGGTTTTAAGGTTAGGGTTTAGGTTTTAGTGTTTAGGCTTAGGGTTAAGGTTTAGGGTTTTTAAGGGTTAGGGTGAGGGTGAGGGTCAGTATGAGGGTCAGGGTCAGGGTGAGAGAGGCTTAGGGTTAGGGTGATGGTTAGGGTTAGGCTTAGTTAGGGTTAGGGTTAGGCTTAGGGTGAGGTTTAGGGTTAGGGTCAGGGTCAGGGTTAGGGTAAGGGTGAGGGTTAGAGTTAGGGTTAGGGTGAGGGTTGGGGTGAGGGTGAGGGTTTTTAGGTTTAGGGTTGTTAGGGTTAGGGTTAGGGTTAGGGCCAGGGTTAGGGCTATGGCTACGGCTACGGCTACAGCTAGGGCAAGGGTGGGTGTTAGGGTTAAGTTAGGGTTTAGGCTATAGGGTTTAGGATTAGGATTAGGGTTAAGGTTTAGGGTTTAAGGATTAGGGTTAAGGTTAGAGTTAGCATTAGGGCTTAGGTTTAGGCTTAGGGTTAGTGTTTAGGGTTAGCTTCAGGGTGAGGGTGAGGGTTAGGGTTAGGGTTTAGGGTTAAGTTTAGCAGTAGGGTTAAGGTTAGGCTCAGGGTCAGGTTTAGGCTTAGGGTTTTAGGGTTAGGGTTAGAGTTAGGGTTTAGGATTAGGGTTACGGTGAGAGTGAGGGTGAGGATTTTAGGGTTAGGATAGGGTTAGGGTTAGGATTCTAGGGTTAGAGTTATGGATTGAGGGATAGGGTTAGAGATAGGGTTTAGGGTTTGTGGTTTGTGGTTAGAGTTAGGGCTTAGTGTTATGATTTTAGGGTTAGGGTTTAGGTTTTAGAGTTTAGGGTTTGGCATTTTTAGGGTTTATGGTTAGGGTTGGGTTTTTGAGTTTTAGGGTTTAGCATTTTAGGGTTAGGATTAGGATTGGGATTAGGGTCAAGGTCAGGGTCAGGGTCAGTCAGGGTGAGAGTGAGGCTTAGGGTTAGGGTTAGGGTGATGGTTAGGGTTAGGGTTTGGTTTTAGGGTTTAGCATTTTAGGGTTAGGATTAGGGTTTAGGGTTCAGTGTTAGGGTTAGTGTTGGGGTTAGGGTTGGCTTAGGGTTAGGCTTAAGGTTAGGTTTAGCGTTAGGGTTAGGGTTGTTGGGGTTAGGGTAGTTAGAGTTAGGGTTAGGGTTAAGGATTTAGGGTTTAGACTTTAGGGTTTTTAAGGTTTAGGGTTTAGGGTGAGGGTGAGGGTGAGGGTTATGGTTAGAGTTAAGGTTGGGTTAGGGTTTTGGTTTAGGGTTAGGGTTGTTAGGGTTAGGGTTGGG
>NW_022107431.1:28451-29542 GCF_000313985.2 Echinops telfairi | reverse complement strand
GGGTTGTTAGGGTTAGGGTTTAGGTTTAGGGTTAGGGTTGTTAGGGTTAGGGTTGGGACTAGAGATTATGGTACAGTGTTAGGGTTAAGGTTGGGCTTAGGGTTAGGGTTAGGATTAGGATATGATTAGGGTTAGGGTTAGGCTTAGGCTTAGGGTTTTAGGTTTAGGGTTAGGGTTGTTAGGGTTAGGGTTTAGGTTTAGGGTTAGGGTTGTTAGGGTTATGGTTGTTAGGATTATGGTTAGGGTTAGTGTTAGGGTTAGGGGGTTAGGGGTTACGGTCAGGGATGGGGTTTGGGTTCGGGTTCGATTTCTTGTTTGTGTTCAGGTTTGGGTTAGGGGTTAGTGTGGAGCTTATGTTTAGGGTTAGGGTTAGTGGTAGCATTTAACGTTAAGGTTAAGGTTAGGGTTTACGGTTAGGGTTAGGGGTTAGGGTTAAGCTTAGGCTTAGGGTTTTAGGGTTAGGGTTCAGGGTTTAGGGTTAGGGTTGTTAGGGTTATGGTTGTTAGGGTTATGATTAGGGTTGGGGGTTACGGGTTACGGTCAGGGATGGGGTTTGGGTTCGGGTTCGATTTCTTGTTTGTGTTCGGGTTTGGGTTAGGGGTTAGTGTGGGGCTTAGGTTAGGGTTAGGGTTAGCGGTAGCATTTAACATTAAGGTTAAGGTTAGGGTTTACGGTTAGGTTTAGGGGTTAGGGGTTAGGATTAGGGTTAGGGTTAGGGTGAGGGTGAGGGTGAGGGTTAGAGTGAGGGTGAGGGTGAGGATGAGTGTGAGGGTGAGAGTGAGAGTGATGCGGAGGGTGAGGCTGAGGGTTAGGGTTAGTCTGAGGGTTAGGGTGGGGGTGCAGGTCAGGGTGAGGGTGATGGTTAAGGCTAGGTTAAGGGTTAGGGTGAGGGTGAGGGTTAGGGTGACATTGAGGTTAGGGTCAGGGTCAGGGTTAGGGTGAGGGTGAGAGTGAGGGTTAGGGTTAGGGTTATGGTTAGGGTGAGGGTGAGGGTTAGCGTAAGGGTGAGGGTGAGGGTTAGGGTGAGGGTGAAGGTTAGGGTTAGGAGTTAGGGTTAGGGTTATGGTTAGGGTGACAGTTAGGGTTAGGGT
>NW_022107431.1:17772-28000 GCF_000313985.2 Echinops telfairi | reverse complement strand
TTACGGTTAGGGTGAGGGTTAGGGTTAGGGTTAGGGTTTAGGGTTAGTGTGAGAGTGAGAGTGAGGCTTAAGGTTAGGGTGAGAGTGAGAGTGAGGCTTAGGGTTATGGTGATGGTTAGGGTTAGGGTTAGGCTTAGGGTGAGGTTTAGGGTTAGGTTAGGGTTAGGCTTAGGGTGAGGTTTAGGTTTAGGCTTAGGGTGAGATTTAGGGTGAGGGTGAGGGTGAGGCTTAGGGTTACGGTTATGGTGATGGTTAGGGTTAGGGTTAGGGTTATGGTGATGGTTAGGGTAAGGGTTAGGGTTAGGCTTAGGGTGAGGTTTAGGGTTAGGCTTATGGTGAGGTTTAGGGTTAGGGTGAGGGTGAAGGTGAGGGTGAGGTTGAGGATGAGGGTGAAGGTGAGGGTTAGTGTGAGGGTTAGGGTGAGGGTTAGAGTTAGGGTGAGGGTGAGGGTTGTTAGGTTTAGGATTGTTAGGGTTAGGGTTAGGTTTAGGGTTAGGGCCAGGGTTAGGGCTAGGGCTATGTCTAGGGCTAGGGCGAGGGCGAGGGCGAGGATAGGTGTTAGGGTTAAGTTAGGGTTTAGGGGTTAGGGTTTAGGATTAGGGTTTAGGTTTTAGAGTTTAAACTTTAGGGTTAGGGTGGGAGTGAGGGTTAGGGTTATTTTAGGGTTAGGGTTAGGGTTAGGGTGAGAGTGAGGGTTAAGGTTACGGTTATGGTTAGGGTGAAGGTGAGGGTTAGGGTTAGGATTGGGTTTAGAGGTTAGGGTTAGGCTTAGGGTTAGGGTGAGGTTTACGTTGAGGGTGAGGGTGAGGGTTGTTAGGGTTAGGGTTGTTAGGTTTAGGGTAGGGTTAGGGTTAGGGTTAGGGCTAGGGTTAGGGCTAAGGCTAGGACGAGGGCGAGGGTAGGTGTTAGGGTTAGGGTTAGGGATTAGGGGTTAGGGGCTAGGGTTTAGGTTTAAGTTTAGGGTTTGGGGTTTGGATTCGGGTTCGGGTTCGGATTCGGTTTCATGTTCGGATTCGGGATAGGGGTTAGGGTTATGGTTAGGGTTATGGTTAGGGTTAGGGTTAGGGTTAGGGTTAGGGCTTCGGTTTGGGGTTAGCGTTAGGTTCAGGGTTTTGGGTTTAGGGTTAGGGTTAGGGTTCAGGTTTTAGGAATTAGTGTTTAGGTTTTAGGAGTTAGTGTTTAGTGTTAGGGTTAGGGTTGGGTTAGGGTTAGGGTTAGCGTTAGGGTTTCAATGTTAGATTAAGGGTTGTTAGGGTTAGGGTTAAGGTTGTTATTGTTATGGTTTGGGGTTAGGGGTAAGGGTAGGGTCACAGTCAAGGTCAGGGCCAGGGTAAGATTCAGCAGTAAGGTGTTAAGGTTTGGGGTTAGGATTAGGATTAAGGGGTTAGGGTTAGAGGTTAGAGTTAGAGTTAGGGTTAGGGTTAGGTTTGGGGGTTAAGGTTAGGGTTAGGGGTTAGGATTAGGATTAGGGTTCAGGGTTAGGGTTAGCATTAGGGTTAAGGTTAGGGTTAGGGATTAGGGGTTAGGGTTAGGGCTGGAGTTAGGGTGAGGGTCAGGGTTTGGGTAAGAGTGAGAGTTAGTGTTAGGGTTAGCATGAGGGTGAGGGTTAGTGTTAGGTTTAGGGTTAGGGTGAGGGTGAGGGATATTTTTGGGTTAGGGTAAGGGTGAGGCTTAGGGTTAGGGTTAGTGTGAGGGTGAGCATGTGAGTTAGGGTTAGGGTTGGGCTTAGGGTTATGGTTAGGCTTAGGGTTAGGTTGATGGTTAGGGTGAGGGTTAGGCTTAGGGTTAGGGTGAGGGTGAGGGTGAGGCTCAGGGTTGTTAGAGTTAGGGTTGTTAGGGTTAGGGTTAGTGCTGGTTTTAGGGTTAGGGCTACGGTTGGGGTTGGGGTTAGGGGTTAGGGTCAGGGCCAGGGCCTGGGCCAGAGCCAGGATCAGGGTTAGGGTTAAGGTTAAGGTTAGGGGTTAGGGGTTGGGATTAGGGTTAGGATTAGGGTTAGTGTTAGGATTGGATTAGGGTTAGAGTTTAGGGTTTAGGGTTAGGGTTAGGCTTAGGGTTGAGGGTTAGGGTTAGGATTGTTAGGGTTAGGGTTAGCATTAGGGTTAGGGTTAGGATTGTTAGGGTTAGGGCTCTGACTCCATCAGCTTGGCTCCATGTGTCTTGTCAGCAGGAAGATGAAGCAGAGAGTGTGGGTCTGGCCTCCAGTGAGCTATTTATCTCTGTAGTACCTCCAAATGAGGTCATCAAATTGCGACCAGATTGACAGGGTAAACTCCGCCCCTTCACTCTTAAATCTCAAGTTGACACCAGATTATGTAACTACTACAGTCTCCTTCAGTGACTCCCATTTTTTTCCCAGCCTCTTCCCCTCAAGGCACCTCCAGGCCATGGTAACGCTTGCACGGCACATTTGAGTAAACACAGGTTGAAGCTGACCAGATGCCGTGGAAACTGCTTAGTTTCATTGAGGGCTGATAGTGTCACTAGTTTAACACAATAATTATCCATTACTTGGCATATCTCTTGGGAAGCTCTGGTCTATAAAATGAAGATTCAAGATTTATTTGGGGGCTCCTTTGAATCCGACTCAAATTTTCACTTTTCTCAATTTAAAAATATTTATTGAGTTTCCACAAGGAGCAGGAAACCAATAGGCACTATCCTCCATGCCCTCCCCTAAAAAACCCACCACCAATGAATTGAATCCAACTAAAAGTGACACATTTTATGGGGCTTCCTATCCTGTAGCCCTTGAGTCAGCCTCGACACCTAGCGACCTTGTGCACAACGCTGTCTGTCCTAAGCCATTGTTAGCATTGTTCCTGTGCTTGAGGCCATTTTTGCAGCTGCTGTGTCAATCCATCTTGTTGGGGGGCCTTCCTCTTTATCTCTACCCTTTATTTTATCAAGCATGATGTCCTTCTCCAAACATTGGTTTTTCCTGACAACATGTCCAAAATAGGTGAGATGAAGCTTTGCCATCCTCGCCTCTAAGGAGCATTCTGGCTGTACTTCTTCCAAGACAGATTTGTTTGTTCCTTAGTAAGTCCATGGTATGTTCAATATTCTTCACTGTAATTCCATTATATTCCACTACACTTCCACCATAATTCAAATGCATTGATTCTTCTTAGGTCTTCTTTATTCAATGTCCAACCTTCACATGCATGTGAGGCAATTGAATACCATGACTTGGGTCAAGCACAACTTAGTCCTCAAGGAAACCTCCCTGCTTTTTGGCACTCTAAAGAGGTCCTACACAGATTTGCCTAACACAACAGATAGTTTGATTTCTTGACTGCTGCTTGTGGATTTCTTGAGCATTGATTGTGGATCCAAGCCAGATTAAATCCTTGACAACGGAAATCTTTTCTCCATTGACCATGATGTCACCTATTGGTCCAGTGGTGAGAATGTGGGTCTCCTTTACATTGAGGCGTCATCCATACTGGAGCCTACAATACTTGGTCTTCTCACCTTCTGCAATCAAAGACACATGCATCCGAGGTGATCAAGAGGTCCGTGGCTTGGCTCAGGAACAACTTAGTCCTCAAAGTGACGTCTTTGCTCTTTAACATTTCACGGTGGTCTTTCCCAGCAGATGTTCCCAATTACTTTTGCCAGTTTGATTTCCTGACTGCTGCTTTCACAGGCATGGATTTTGGGTGGTTGTTTTTATCAAAGGCTTGGAGCTTTACTGAAAAAGAAGCCCAGGTTTAAGTGATTCTCACAGAGTTCCATAAGTCTGGGGGTAGCACAAACAGAGGACACCCAGCTGGTAACAGAGAGGTTGGAGGTTCCAACCTATTCAGAGATGTCTTGGAAGAAAGGCCTGGCATTTTGTTCCAAGAATCAGCCCCCCAAAATCTATGGAGCACAGTTCTCCTATGATGCTCATGGGATGGCCATGAATGAGAGAAGACTCCATGTCCACTGGGTTTCTTTGGTTTGGATCTTTTTAGTTTTGAACAGAATCTCAGCCTTTAACAGAGTTACAACAGAGTGTAACGTAGTTCTATGGTAAGGTCAACAATATAACGGGAAATATCTCTCTCCCTGTATGCACTGGTCTTCTTCCATGGAGCATTGTGTTGAGGTCAGTCTATCGAGAGTACAGTGAAATACCTCTATTCAAGTCAAACTTGAACTGAACTCTCTGGTGGGCTTAAGGTATTCTCTGGCAGCAAATTGGCCTCTGCCAGAGATTACACCTTGGGAAACTTAGTTTGTTTCCAAACACTGAGATAGCTTTGTTACCAATGCTGAATTACACTCTGATCTGAACCAGTTACAGTCAATGGGATAAATGAGCAATGTTTCCTGTTAGGAAAATGTGCCCACATGTATTTTTGTTGAATGGACAGATTCTTAGAGTGCTTTGAAATTAGGGTTGGAAAGGATTTCAGAGATTCTGATCACATAATTCTTCAATGTAATGAATGTATTATACTTTAGTAGTATCAACTAGTTGTTTGATAGATGAACACAGGTCTAGAGGGATGACAGCAATTGCCCTGGATGAGATGATTAATTTGCAACAGAGATAAGGGACAGAACCCAATGTTTTTCCCCAGGACACTTTTATTACAGCACACTATCAAAACATTACACATAATAGTGGGCAGCTTTAGAAAACTACAACTGGTGACAATTCAATAGAGTTTGACTCTGTACTTAAAATTATGTCAGGGCTTGTGGGTTGACAAATACTCTTGAGTCACAGCCCTGCTTGATTCTGAAGTGCACACACTATGCAGAAATCTACTTAAAAGTGTTGGTGTTTGGTAAGATCGAGCCAGTTCCAATGATTGCCACCCTTTTTACAAGAGAACAAATCACTGCCTGGTCCTGTGGCTTCATCGTGATTTTTAGACTTGATCCCATTGTTGCAGCTACTGTGTCACTCTATGCAGTTGAGGGTCTTCCTCCTTTTGGGCAACTTTCTATTTTACCAAGCATAGTGTTCTTTCTCAGGAACTGGTCTCTCTTGGTATCAGGTCTAAATTAAGTGAGAAGTTTCTCCATCCTTGCTTCTTTTTTCAATTTTTTTTAATGTTCATATCTTTTATTTTACTTATCCTATGTGATGGTTAAGATGTTTTTGTCACTGGGGCTGGACCAGGATTCTCAGTGGTTTCAGAGTTAAGATCTAGTAATTCCTATGACATGACATAACCCAATGTAATCACTTTTGTAATAGAATTTGCTTTGAGCAGCCAATCAATCGTAAGAAAATTAAGGTGGGATGCAACACCCTTACTGAAATCAAAGACCTAAGACAGTCAATTGAAAGGAGCTTCCCTGAGTCTATGGCTGGATTCTCATATAAATGGACTCCGTGGAAAAGCTTGTTTGCTATTTTTAAAAATCATTTTATTAGGGGCTCATACAACTCTTTCTTATCACAATCCGTACATACATCAGTTGTGTAAAGCGTATTATTTGTACATTCATTGCCCTCATCATTCTCAAAACATTTCCTCCCCACTTAAGCTCCAGGCATTAGGTCCTCATTTTTCCCCTCCCTCCCCGCTCCCCCCTTCCCCCATGAGCCCCTGGTAATTTATAAATTGTTATTTTGTCATATCTTGCCCTGTCCGACGTCTCCCTTCACCCACTTTTCTGTTGTCCATCCCCCAGGGACGAGGTCACATATAGTTCCTTGTAATCGTTCCCTCCTTCCTACCCACTCTCCCTCTACCCTCCCAGTATCGCTACTCACACCACTGGTCCTGTAGGGATCATCCGCCCTGGATTCCCTGTATTTTCAGTTCCTATCTGCACCAGTGTACATTCTCTGGTCTAGCCAGACTTGCAAGGCAGAATTCGTGTCATGATAGTGGGAGTGGGGAGGAAACATTTAGGAACTAGAGGAAAGTTGTATTTTTCATCATTGTTACATCTCACCCTGACTGCCTCATCTCCTCCCCGAGACCCCTCTGCAAGGGGATCTCCAGTGACCTACTCATGGGCTTTGGGTCTCCACTCTGCACTCTCCCCATCATTCACTATGGTGCATCTTTTGATTTCTTGACTGCTGGTCCCATTAACAGTGATTGTGAATCTAAACAAGATGAGATCCTTAACCACTTAAATCATTTATCCATTTATCACGATATTTCCTATTGGTTCATTTTTGAGGATTATTGTTTTCTTTACATTGAGTTGTAGTCCATAATGAAGGCGGCAGTCATTGATCTTCATCAGCCAAGTGCTGCAAGTCTTCCTTGTTCTCAGCAAGCAATTATCTATTTGTATAATGAAAGTTGTTAGCAGGCTTTTCTTCTACTTCAATGCCACTTTCTTCTTCATGTATTCCAGCTTCGAGGGTTACTTGCTCAACATACAGATTGAACAAGGATGATGAAGCACATGACCCTGAAACACACCTTTTCTGATTTTAAACTATGACATATGCCCTTGTTCTATTTAACCGACTGTCTTCGGATACATGTTAACATTTGGCATGAACAAAATGAAGTCTTCTGCAATTCTTATTCTTCTAACAGTTGAATGTAAGTGATCTTACAAGATTTATCACCTTGTAAAACAGTCAAATGTCAAGAAACAAATGTTTTGCAAATCTACATTTATCAGAATCACCTCACTTGATACCCTGTAAAAAGAGTAGTTTGAGGCACACTGTGATAGCTTTCATTTCAAAGTTATACGGAGACCTTCCTTGTGGCTGTAAGTGCTGTCTGCATGAAAGCAACTGTCCAATAAAGGAGAATGTCATGGTCCCTCTATGTCCTATGCTTTAAATAGCTACTCTCCCCCTACAAAACACACACCATTCCCCTGGTTCTTTAATGCATTCTCCCCGACTATCATGACCCCAGCTCTACCTTGGTACAGATAAGAGCTTTAAACACATGGAATCCAAGACAGATAAGCCCCTCACAAACACTAATGGTAGTAGCAATGTCATGAGTATATTGTGGGGGTGGGAAGAAATGGGGAACTGATAGCAGTGATGGATGTATACCCACCCACTCTCACCCAGAGAGGCGAATAACAGAAATGTGAAGGGACACAGCTGGCAGCATAAGATATATATGTATTTATATATTATATAATATATAAATAATTATGTATTATATAATATATATTATATAATACATATAATATATGTATTATATAATATATAAATTATATAATATATAATTTCTCAAGGGTTCACGAGTGTGAGAGAATGGGAGATGGAGGGAAAAAAAGAGGAGCTTATATCAAAGGGCTAAAGTAGAAAGATAATATTTTGAAAATGGCTTAACGGAGATAAATAGCTCACTGGAGGTCAGGCACACTCTCTCTGCTACACATTCCTGTTGACAAGCCACATGGAGCCATACTGATGGAACTAGAGCCCTGGAGTCCCCAACTTCCTACGGAGAGTGAAGAAGCCCAGAATTAGCAGAGAAATCCTCAAAAAGAAAGACAAAGTGGGAGGGCTTGCTTTACCTGACTTTATCACCTATTATACAGCCACAGTGGTCAAAAGAGCATGGTATTGGTATAATGACAGATACTCAGAGCAATGGAAAATAACTGAAAACCCAGAAATAAAATCATCAACATACAGACAACTGATCTTTGAGAAGGGCCCAAAAATATCAAATGGGAAGCGAATGCCCTCTTCAACAAGTGGTGCTGGAAAAAATGGATATGTACATGCAGAAAAATAAAGCAAGACCTTTACTTCACTCCAGGCACAAGAATAAACTCAAAGTGAATCACATACCTTGATTTAAAACCCCAAACTATTAGGGCCATCAATGAGGGAATTGGGACAAACCTTAGAACTTTGGCGCAGGGAATACATAGGCTATAAGAAATAGGGAAGGACACAAATAAAGAAGAGGCACAAAATGACAAGTGGGGTATACTGAAGATAAAACACCTGGGAAAACATCTTTAGCAATGACACATCAGAAAAAGACCTTATTACTAAAATCTACAACATTCTGCTAGCCCATAAAAAGAAAAAAAAACAAAGAGCCCAATGAGGAAGTAGGCACAAGCCCTAACCGAAGTCTCACAAGGGCGGAAATCCGAATGGTCAATAAATACATGAGAAAATGTTCCTGCTCATTAGCCATAAAAGAAATGCAAATTAAAGCAACTATGAGATACCTCCTAACACCCTCAAAGATAGCCCAGTTAAAAAAAAAAAAACCCAGAAAGTAACAAGTATTGGAGGGGCTGTGGTGAGATAGAAACTCTTGTTCATTGCTGGTGGACCTGTAGGTATGTACAGCCATTATGGAAAGCGATCTACCATATGACCCAGCCATCCCCCCACTGGGCATATACCCAGAAGAGGCAAGAAACAAACCACTGCCAGACATCGCACTCCAGTGTTCATTGTGGTGCAGTTCACCATCCCAAAGAGATGTAAACAACCCAAATTTCCATCAATGGATGAATGGATTAAAATACTGTGGTACATACGTACAATGGAGCACTACACATCCCAGAGAAGCAGTGATGAAGCACATTGCCACATGGGAAGATGTGGAGGAAATTATGCTAAACTAAGTAAGCCAAGCACAAAAGGGTAAGTACAACATGAGTGCACTGAGGTAAGCTTAAAAATGCAAAAGGGGCATAGAGGAAATGCTACTGTATACATACATCCCTGGGATGAGATCCAGGTACTCTGGCAGGCACCAGACCCAATCCAGGGATACATATCACAGGCAATTAAAATGGAGGGGGAAGGAAAGAAGGAAAAAAAAGGCATGGTAGCGGGGGAACAGGAAACTAACCCACCCAAGGGAACGGTGATGTTTATATCTCCACAGGAGAGGGACAGAGGGACCAGACTTCAACCCGGTGTGCCAAGACATGAATGCAACATACCGGCATGAGGCAGGGAATCAATGGAGAGATGGAGAGGTGGTTTGCGTGGTGGGCCCCAATCCCAACTATGTGGACACGATCCCCCAGCCCCCCCCCCAAAGAATACACTGTAGAGGACAGTACTGAAGCTGCAGCTCAGGGAGAAGGGTGCGTCTGTTCAGAGCACACAGGAGCAAACAAAGAGGGAAGGAGAGAGAGTAGAACACATTGTTTCCCACCAAGCCCCGAGGAAGATATTTCTACTCAGAGAAGCCAATGCACAGAAAGGACCATAGTGGCAGCCCCACCAAGAGACACGATGTCCCTCACTGACCCAAGCACTATGGGGACAACACGGGAGACACAGTGTGAGAATTGTGCCCACTCTGACTCCACCACCCCAGAGCGTAACACTAAGGGTGTGCAACCAAGCAGGAATGAAGTGCCCTGGGATACCAAAAGTAGACTTTGTGGCCAGGGGGGTGGTACCCCATAAAACTCGACCAGAAAACACTCCTAAAGGTCAACTAACAGACCTGGAACTATTTACAGTCTTTTCTTTTTTTGTCATTTTTTGGTTTTGTTTTGTTTTCTTGTGTTGTTTTGTTTTGCTCTGTCTTATTTTTGTGCTTATTATTGTCTCTGCATGTATATCTAGATAAGATGGGTGGGATAAACAATCTGGAGGAGAAACTATGGGATTGTTGGTTCTGTGGGGGACACTGGAGAGAAGGAGGCAGGAGGAAAGGAAGTGGGTGTTAACAAACCCAGGGACAAGGGAACAACAAGTGATCTAAAATCGATGGCAAGGAGGGCATAGGATGCCTGGTAGGGCTTGATCAAGGGTGACGTAACTGAGAGGAATTACTGAAATCCGAATGAAGGCTGAACATGATAGTGTGACATGAGGAAAGTGAAAGGAAATAGAGGAAAGAAGTAGGAGGCAAAGGGCATTTATAGAGGTCTAACTATAGACATGTACATATGTTTATATATGATGATGGGGAAATAGATCTATGTACATATATTTACATGTTAAGTGTCAAGGGAGCAGATGGACATTAAACTTCTACTCAAGTATTCCCTTACTGCAAGAACACTTTATTCTAATAACCTGGTATTCCATGATGCTCAGCTTCCCAAAATGATCACTGAAGACAAAATGGGTGCATAGCAAATGTGGTGAAGAAAGCTGATGGTACCAAGCTATCAAAAGCTATTGTGTCTGGGGTCTTAAAGGCTTGAAGATAAACAAGAGGCCATCTGGCTGAGAAGCAACAAATCTGACATGGAAGAAGCACAGCAGCCTGTGTAATCACAAGGTGTTGATGGGATCCAGTATCAGGCATCTGAGACCCAAACCAAAATCATACCAATGTGTATGGGTGTG
>NW_022107431.1:16284-17666 GCF_000313985.2 Echinops telfairi | reverse complement strand
GCGCGCACGCGCGCGCATGGAGTGGAGACCCAAAGCCCATCTGTAGACAATTGGACATCACCTTGCAGAAAGGTCACAAGGAAGAGAGGAGCCAGTCAGCGTGCAGTATAGCACAGACAAAACACACAGCTTTGCTCTAGCTCTTTGGTGCTTCCTTCACCCCACTATCATGACCTCAGTTCTACCTTACAAATTTGATGAGAGCAGAACATGTACACTGCTACAGATAAGAGCCCAAAACACAGGGAATCCAGGATAGATAAACCCCTCAGGGCCAACAGTGAGAATGGGTAAGGGGAGGAAGGGGGAATCAATCACAAGGATCAACTTAAACCCCCTCCCAGGGGAACGGACAACAGAAAAGTGGGTGCCTTGTGACAGAGGATGATGTAAGATATGAAAATAATAATCTATAACTTATCAAGGGTTCATGAGGGAGGGAGGGGAAAAATGAGCTGATATCAAGGGCTCAGGTAGAAAGAAAATGCTTTGAAAATGATGATGGCAACATATGTACAAATGTGCTTGACACAATGGATGAATGTATGGATTGTGATAAAAGAAGTAAGAACCCCCAATAAGAGTATGTAATGAAAATTTTTTTAAGAAGTTAAAAAAAAAGTAATCAAATTGATGTGAAGAAGTGGAGAGAAAGTGGATACTCCAAACCCACCTGGAAGATAATTGGACAGCCCCTCACAGAGGGGCTACACGGAAGGCATGATATATCCAGGGTGCAGCATAGCACTGATGAAACACTTAACTCTCCTTTAGTTCTGTGATATTTCTTCCCCTGACTATTATGGTCTTACTTGTACCTCATTAATCTTGTTAGACCTGTGCATGTTCATTTGTATAATTAAATTTGTCCCATGCATGAAATCTAAGGTACATAAACCATTCAGAAATAGTAATGGGAGCCGGCTCTGAATCTGTAGCTTCAGGGAAGGGACATATCTGATCGGAGCACACGGGAGCAGATGAAGGGGGAGGAGGAGAGAGGGGAGCACATCCTGGCCCACCAGGCCTTGAGGACAATGACTACAATTAGAGCAGCCAGTCCACAGAGAGGACCACATGGCTGGCCAGACCACATAGAGGACCACAGCGCACTATGAGACACGACATCCTTCACTGACCCATAGCCCTACAGGGGACAACACCAGAGACAGTGTGGGAATTGCACCTGAACTGATCCTGCCACACCGAGGCAAAACACTAAGGGGGTGCAACAGGACAGCAAGGGAACAGAGCAGAAAGGGAACAGAGCAGCAAGGTCCCCAGGGAATGCTGAAGGTAGACTTTGGGACCAGGGCATGGTGCCCCAACACACTGGACTGTAAAACACTCCTAAAGGCCAACAAACAGTCCTTGAACTAACT
>NW_022107431.1:12122-14362 GCF_000313985.2 Echinops telfairi | reverse complement strand
AAAAAAAACGAAAAATGAGGAGCTGACTCCACGAGCCCAAGTGGAGAGCAAATGTTTTGAGAATGATGAGGGCAACAAATGTACAAATGTGCTTTACACAATTGACGTATGTATGGATTGTGATAAGAGTTGTATGAGCACCCAATAAAATGACTTTTAAAAAAGAACATTATCATGGAGATTCAGAAATGTTGTCAGCAGCATCTTACAACCAGTTTAGAAATAACATTTATCCATTCATTTTAAATTCATGTCTTTCTGTTTAATTCGATATAATTTTACTACTGTTATTTAATTCTATAATAAATTCACTGCTATTGTGTTACATTAATGTAATATAATTAGCATATATAATGTATTTCAAATATATACTATATGATGTATTTAAAATATATACTATATAATGTATTTCAAAGTGCATTCATATCTAAATGTATTTAATCTCATTCGAATATTGATTTAAAATAAGTTTAATCTCCAATTATTCTCAGTTTCTTATATATTTAATTTCATGTAATGCTAAAGGAAATTGAAATACATTTTACTAATGTATTTTGTTTTATTTTTCTTTTCTTTAAAAAAAATTATTTTATTGGGGGTTCCTACTACTTTTATCACGATCCATACGTCCATCCACTATGTCAAGCACATTTGTACATGTGTCGTCATCATCACCGTGAAGACATGTGTTTTCTGCTTGAGCCCTTGGTATCAAGCTCCTCGTTCTTTTCCCTTTGTTCTATTTTTTAAAGGCTTCAGTGCATGCGAGTTCTTTAACAGTTTTTTAAAGGGTTCCCCGTAGACAGGGGCGATCACATTTATTTTGTTGTTGTGGATATACACAGAGAAACGTACTTCAGTTCAGTCTTTTCTGTGTGTATCATTCCGTGACATGAATGACCTTCTGGGAGTGGCGCAGCCATTCTCTCACCCTGCTTTGCTGAGAGTCCCACTGCCTCAGAGCTCACTACCTGATAGGGCTCCTATCTAATCTTCTGCGTGGTCCATGTGATTCTAAGGGTGTTTTTAAGTTAGTTTTCTGTTCTTTAACATGTAATTGTATTTTATATAATTTAAATAAATTAATTTGAAATGTTTGATTTACGATTCTATTTTAGAGAATATTTCATTTATACTTAAATAATTTTACGTAATTCTGTACTTTACATTTCTTTTAATTTTGTTAGTTTAAGTTAATATTAGTCTTATTTTATTTTTCCTATTTTCCAAAATCGTCTTGCCGCATTTCACGGCTGTCTTCCGCCATCTAGCGGCTTATTTTATATATATATTTTTTCAGAACTCTGGAACGCGATGGGACGGGAGCGGCCTGTGTCGCCGGCCACAGAGTTCCAGGACGCTGCTGGCGTCACTTGGGTCGTCCCGGCGGTGACAGAGCGCCGGTCCGGAGCGGTGGCCCGAGGTTGTACCTGCAGCCTTGCAGGTTGGCAGGCTTCACTGCCGCCCTTGCTGTTGGTGTCTGTGTCCGTCAGGCTTGATCGACCAGCACAGGCCGCTCACCCGCTGCGACCTCACTGACCGAATCCTGGTCGCCGACAACTAGAAGACCTTCCCGCCCGCACTGCGCTCATCCACGAGGGCTTCCACGGGCTATCTGTCCTTTTGAGGGACCCTTGAAGCGCGCTGTAACCCTACCTGTGCTCAGGAGCCTCAGGCACGAGTGGTGCTAGTACCATCAGAGGCGACTATTGAGAATTTTACTGTCCACATTTGGGGTCTAGACTGGTCCTGGTGGCTCCCGGACGCCTAAAGGAGCTGTCGTGCGCTGCACGTGCTTGGACCCGCCTTTAGGGAAGCCTGAACCGTGGGAGGCGGCGGTTGATTATTTCAACAAGCACCTGCGAGTTCCTAGGACAGGACTTTAGTGGATTCAGATTCATTGGGAAACTGCTCCAGTCAGTTTCCGAAAGAATACGGGAGTACAAAATCCTTGGCAACGATCGTGAAGTGCCTCCGTCTTGCGTTGGCCCCCACTAGGAGGTTGACCAGAGTGTCCCAGGACCTCCGGGAGTGAGAGCTATGGGGTCGCGTGGGAGGCCTTCGGTCGGAAGGCGGATCCGGGGGGTGCCCCGTGGGGAGAAGCCGTCGCCCCGTCTTCTGGCGTGGTATTTCTTTCGCTGTAATTGGCCATTTTGGGCCACCAGATTGGTGTTGACACGCTCCTCTTCAGTGGCCCTCACTGAGGAGAGGTCGGTTTGATGCTCTGCGACGTGTGTGTG
>NW_022107431.1:10344-12022 GCF_000313985.2 Echinops telfairi | reverse complement strand
ATTAAGCACAATTTTCTGGTACCGGATAGTCTGTTGCCAGTTCTAAGAACAAGGGTTGTTTCCAGGTTTAGGAACAAGGGCTATTTGGTTTTTCTGAGAATGTTATAAGGCCTGAGGTTGCACTTACGGTCTGGTGCAGAATGTTTGCTTAATATAAAATCGCTTTACTTAGGCTAACTATTACATTTCCCCCGGTTTTTGTTACACCTGTGACTCTTCTAGGTGTGAGCTCTCATACGACTGTGGCGGCGGCTCACTTTGGGTTAGTCTCTCATATGATTTGCTGAGCACTAACAACTTAACAGATTGTGTTCGGTCCTGCACAAACTGGACTAGCTTATAGATATTCACAAGCATATCCCACTTCCTGGCCTCTGGTGACCCGGGGCCACATTGGCAGGCATCAAATTCAAAGGTGGGGGCAATTATGATGGGGGGGGCACTGGTGTTTATAATTGTTCCCGTGCTGAAATCAGTCAGGGTCCATATGTAGGGAGTTGGCTTGTGGGGGCTTACTTTGCCCCACCGCCAGACAGCAAGATAGTCCAATTAAGACAGCTTGTGCAGCTTGATTTTTAGTGGGTCGTCTGATTTTTGCACAATCCATTTTTCAGGACGGTGTTCTTTTGAGGCCTTTTTTATTTGGGTGTAGTTGATCCATGGCAGCTTCCCAGCAACCTTTACTGCTGTAGGGGTGATGGGAATTACCTGGTAAGGTCCAGTACACCTTGGATGCAAGGGAGGAGCCTTGTGTCATTTGACCCAGACCCAGTCACCTGTAGTTAGGTTATGGAAGGGTCCAGGCTCTCCAGCCAGGTCTGGCCTATTGAACAGATTGGGTCCGGGTCCTCCTGGTGGGTGGTAATGACTTTCCACTAAGGCAATGGTGGTGCTGCAGATTTCTTGGACTTCCTGTATGGATTTTAAAAGTTCAGCGTTAGTAAGGCAGGTTAACTGGTCTATGCCTATGGTTGGTAAAAGAGGAGGTGGCCGGCCATATAGAATTTCAAATGTTGTTAAGTTTTTGAGGTAAGGAGTACACCATATACGCAACAGGGCAAAAGGTAAAAGTCTGACCCAGTTTTCACCAGTTTCTATGCATAATTTAGTTAAAGCTTCCTTTACAGTTCTATTCATTCTTTCTACCTGTCCTGAACTTTGAGGCCAGTAGCACAGTGAAGTTTTCAATTAATGCATAATGCTTTGCTAATAGTTTTAGAAATTTGGGCTATAAAGGCCGGGCCATTATCAGAGCCAATTTGTAAGGGAATGCCAAACCTGGGGAGGATCTCAGTCAACAGCAGTTTGCATACCATGGTGGCTGTCTCTGCCTTGGTCGGGAACACGTCTGTCCATCCTGAAAAGGTGTCAACAAAGACTAACAGATATTTATAGCCATATAGTCCTGGTTTTACCCCAGTGTAGTCCACTTCCCAGTATTGGCCCAGGGAGTGACTTCGCTCTCGATGCTGAGGTGGTGGCTGAACCTGGTGGGGGGCATTTACTCGGGTGCAAGTGATGTACTTTTCAGCAGCTGCTTGAGTCCCCTTTTGGAGGTTTGGAATTTTGTACCTGTAGACAGATATTGGTACAGCTTAGCTCCCCCCAAATGAGTGGTTTTATGAAGATGGTCCACCAATGGGATTAGCCTGCAGTGGTCGGGTAGGATTAGCCATCC
>NW_022107431.1:7637-9075 GCF_000313985.2 Echinops telfairi | reverse complement strand
GCACTACCCCACCTTCAGAGATTTTCACATACCTTGTGCCCAGGAATTCACATACCTTGCGCTTTGTCTCTGGAAAAGTTATCTGCAAGACCGCATTGATCCTGCTGGTAAATAACTTTCTTTGCCCCTCCTGGAGCTGGTAACCCAAATGTGTGGCTGTTGTGACACATAGTTGGGCCTTTTTTTGCAGACACCCGATACCCAAGGTGGGCCAGGTGTTTTAGCAGGCTTTCGGTTGCTTTTTGACAACTATTTTTTCAGCAGCTCCCAGCAGGAGGTCATCCACATACTGGAGCAGGGTGACTTGGGGGTTATCTGCTCAGAAGCCCTGGAGATACTGGCTTAATGCCTCCCTGAAGATCGTAGGGGAATTTTTATACCCTTGAACTAAGCGCGTTCCAGTCAGTTGCCTGGTGAAAGCTCCTTGTGGATCAGTCCATTCAAAGGCGAAGATGGGCTGACTTAGAGGAGACAGGGGAATGGAGAAAAATTCATCTTTTAAGTCTAACACAGAGTACCAAGCACGCTCAGGGGATAAGAGGCTTAGCAAGGTGTAGGGGTTAGGCACAACTGAATGAATAGTGACCACCCGGGCATTAACCTCTCTGAGGTCTTGCACTGGTCCAAAGTCATTGGTTCCCGGTTTCTGAACTGGCAGCAAGGGTGTATTCCACGGTGAGCGGCAGGGCACTAGAATACCTGATTTTCTGAGCCAGTTGATATGTGGAGCTATGCCCTCCCGGACTTCCCTGGACAAGGGGTATTGCTGGACTCAAATGGGCGTGTGGTGCTGTGGAGTTGCACAATCACTGGGGGGTTGATGTTGGGCCAGCCCTGGAGGATTGTATTCAACCCATACCTTAGAGATGGTTTTTATCCATTGATTTAACCGTTCCTTTGAGTCTGATGTTGACTCTGATTCTGAGAGCAGAATGTATTCTTCTGATAGAGGAACAGAAACTGTTAGCTGGGGCACTGAGTCTAACTTTACAGACACTGCCAGTGCCACTTCTGGAGTCAAATGAGATAACAGCATTTAGCTTGTGCAGCAAATCTCGTCCGAGTAGTAGGTATGGGCAGTCAGGCATGACTAGAAAGGAGTGAGTGATGGTGCCATGGGCCAGGTTAGTGACTCGGGTAGTAGTCCCCGGGTATGCTTTTGACTTTCCAGTTGCTCTTACAATAGGAGTCTTGGTGGAGGACAGACTTCCCTGGGCTTCCCTTAACACCAAACATGTCACTCCTGTGTCTACTAGGAAACTTACAGGTTGGCCCCCTACCTTTAAAGTTAGCCTGGGCTCCTGGGGACATGGACTTTTTGAGCCCCGGCTCCCCTAGTCATCATTTTGGGTCAGCAACTCCGTAGGTTCCACTCGATTCTTTGGAGGTTTATTGGGGCAAGTGTCTTTCCAGTGTGCTGTGCGCTTGCAGTAGGCAC
>NW_022107431.1:0-1540 GCF_000313985.2 Echinops telfairi | reverse complement strand
TGTCTAGGGTATGGGCACTTTCCCATTTCCCTCTCTTTTCTGTCTTGAATAAACTTCTTTTCTGTTTGCAGTTTTGTGGGTCAGTGGTCTTGTGTTGGGTGACTCCGTAACACAGATAACAGAAAAGTGGGTGAAGGGAAACATCGATCATGTAAAACATGAATAATAATTTACGAATTATCAAGGGTTCATAAGGAAGGGAGGGAGGAGGAGGGAGAGGGAAAAATGAGGAACTGATACCAAGGGCTCAAGTAGAAAGAAAATGCTTTGAAAATAATGATGGCAACAAATGTGCTTGACACAATGGATGTATGTATATATTTTGAAGAGCTGTATGAGCCTCCAATAAAATGATAAAAAATGGAGAGATGAAATTGATAACTGGGCATGAGCTTGCTGTGCTGTTTATCTGAGTTTGGCTAGATCTGTTGGCTTGTAGGGAGCTAGAGTTTGGGTTAGCTCCTTGAG
This sequence comes from Echinops telfairi, assembly GCF_000313985.2. NCBI lineage: Eukaryota > Metazoa > Chordata > Mammalia > Afrosoricida > Tenrecidae > Echinops > Echinops telfairi. Next base: position 1,072 of record NW_022107431.1, on the reverse strand, counting down.
TCTTTTGATGCCAGTGTGGGCTATTTGTTTAGTGGCTTAGTCACGCACCGGGCCTTCCCCTAAGCTTCTTAGGTTCCATATTTGGTCCCATATGGACATTTCTTCCTGTATGTGGGGTTTGCAGAACCAATAGATATGATGGCCAAGTGTTGAGGGTCACCTGGTTGGTTTTGTGCCTACCCAAAATTTGGTTATTCTGCCCATCCAAAATTCACTATTTCCTTCAGGGCACTTATGGAACTGCAAGGGTTTTACAGTTATCAGGAAAGACTCCATGGTATTTAAAATATGATGCTGTGCTGGGTGTCTGGGGTGATCCATGACAGTTACTATCATAAGCACAAAAGAGCACCCAAGAGTAAAAGAATAACCCAGTATAAAATTATAAATAGACATTTATGGTTTCAGGGGAGATGGCGGCAAGGAGAGTGTCTACTATGACTTGTAAGAGAAGCAACAAGTTAGGAGCCCAGGAGGCCCCCAGTAAATAAAAAGTTACTACTCTTTGGAATTTAGTAAGAATATCTCTGCCCAGTAGGGGGACGTGGGATGACTAGAAAGTGGTGTGAGAATTGTACATTATAAAGACTACATAGGAATGGCCATGTAATGAAGGGTTGTGAGACTATAACTAAGATTCTTACAATGGTGGTGGGGTCTAGGGATGTCCGTCCTGAGTATTCAGGTAGTGTTGAATAAGTGGCCTCTGTGTCCAAAAGGAAAGAAATAGGTTTACCCGAGACAATGAACATTACCCTGGGTTTGTGATGGGTGATCTCCATGGGGGCCATCAGTCCTGGGCACCGTCAATCCTATATGGCCAAGCATAGAAGTGCTGACAAGGAGGCATCTTGAGCCAGTTGTTCCAGTGGTGTTATAAAGAAGAATATTTTCCCCACCCTCTGGTGGAAAGGGCAATCAGTTTCCCCAGTGTCCTTTTTTTGCAGTGTGGGCATGGCTTCACTGGGGGACAAGGATTGGGGCATTCTAGTGCCCAATGTCCCATCTGGGAACATTTGAAGCAGGGTCTGGGTGGCTTACGTGTATGTGTAGTATTAAGGTTTATGGGGGG
>NW_022107430.1:0-2006 GCF_000313985.2 Echinops telfairi | reverse complement strand
TATTTTGAAAGTGCATACATTTGCAAAACTGAAGCATGAAATGTACAAGTAGAATAAAAGAAATAAAAATTGAATAATTGAGCTAACTCTCATAATCCCAAAGCATAAGTATTTGTGTTATAAGATTAGTTTGATACTAGAAAAGAAGCGATATACTTAAGCTGCAAAATTTTTTCTAATTGATAAAAATTAAATAGAAACAATAAGTATGCCATCATACCCAATGCATCAATACGTAAAAGCAAAATGTAATAAAATATTGAATACCTTCATATTAACCCCAGTTCTATGCTGAATAATTACCATATTACATTAAATAAATATTTTACTACAAATGTTGATTTAATACATACACAAATAGTTCCTAAGAAAGCATCATTGTAATGAATCATAATTACATCTAATCAAAAGAATGCCTGTGATAGTTACATAATCTGGTGTCAATTTGTGGAGGGGTGGAGTCCAGCCTGTCAATCAGGTCACAATTTGATGACCTCATTTGGAGGCACCATGGAGATAAATAACTCACTGGAGGCGGGACACAGACATACTCCCTGTAAGACATTCCTGTTGAGAAGACACATGGAGTTACACCAGAGCCCTGCAGCTGAAGGAGCCACACGGAGATCCCTGCCAGCACTGAGATGCTTCCACTGTCACTGGATCCACAAGACTTTCCACTCTCTGGCCTGTGATCTTCCTGTATTCAGTGTCATTGCTTGTGTTGTATGAGTCTGAAGAGTAATTTATAGATTGGAATTGGATATCTGGGCTAATATTGGACTTATGGACTTGATCTGGATTGGGCTGGGAGGTTTTCTCAATATTCAATTGTTCTTATATGTATATTGTTCTTTCTTATATACATATGAATATCTATGGATTTGTTTCTCCAGCCTACCCAGACTAACACAATACCCTATATTACTTTTTGTTTGTAATTTAACCTATCCTATTGTCTTGCAAGATGAATTTCAAACTTGAGAATATTCTCTCAAATACAGCTGGTGCACCCAAAACTACCATAGCAATTTCATATAATGGGAAATTATGAATGGATTTGTTCCCATATTCTCTTGTTCTTTATACATAATCAAAGATTATTAATATAGAGTCAATATTAAGTGTAGTTATTTAATCACAATTTAACATTTTTCCTTAACTTTTAGAAATAAGTCCATCAAAAAAAAGAAAAAAAAAAGAAATAAGTCCATCACACTGACGTTAATTGAAATGAAATGAAAATATTTCCTGAATTCCTTTCTTTAATCACACTTCCAGTATTGCCCCTTTTCAGATTATCCATCACCACCTGTGGAAGTTAGATTTTACATTGGCCTGGCCCTGTGTGAACGTATAAGGGTGCAATACAACCTGTCAATTAGGTTGCAACCTTATGATGCCTCTTTGGGTTTGTTGCCTTTGTGTAAGAGAGAAACTGGAACTTCTCATTCTCTCTGTGACTTGTAGTCTTGCTGGGACTCTGCCTGACTCCAGGGGCAGCCCCCATAGGAGCTGCCCAACTCTGAGAGCTAGCAGCACCCTGCCGTGTTTCCACTGACATTGGATCCACACAACTCTGCACCAACCAGCCTGCGATCTCTCTGATTCGGCTTCACCTTTCTGCATCATTGGTCTGCAGCTATGTGAATCTGAAGAGGGCCTTGGTTGTCCTAGGGCCCATGGACTTGACTTGGACTAGGCTGGGCACCTTTTTTATTACACAGAGATGAGTGGCACTGTATTTGTTTCTCTAGATAACCTGGCTTAACAAACCACCTAAAGACTTATTTAAAAACAATCTTATTGGCATACAATTCTTGTATTAGAAAATTCAATGATTATATCATATTAAAAAGAGTTGCAGAATGATCACCAACATTAATTTTAGAATATATTCTTTAATGTTGTACCCATCATTATTAGATCACCATGACTACCAGCCTCTTCTGCCACAATCCTAAGGTTCTATTACTCTATTACTGTCTCTAATTAGATGTTCCTAT
>NW_022107429.1:0-2031 GCF_000313985.2 Echinops telfairi | reverse complement strand
GGCTGATATTTGGGTTGGCTTGTACTCGAGTATATATGGTAAATATCTGATATGCAGGATGTATTTTAATTGTTGCAAATTGAACATAATTAAAGCACAGTGATTAATCACAAAACAATATGTAATTATATATTGTGAAATATTTATGTGTTTTCCGATGGTTTTACGTGAGTCCTGTGAAAGGGTCGTTTGACCCCCAAAGGGGTCACGGCCCAAAGGTTGAGAACCGCTGCCCCAGGGGACCTTCTTGACCCGAGACCAGGGCTGTGACCTGAGTAAGGGTATAGCATCGCTCTGGAGTCTCCTTAGAACTGATAGGCCGACCCATCTGGGAGAATGATGTTATCATTATATAACTGCTAGGTTACATCAGTGCATAACTGCCAAACCACTGAGAATCATGGATGGTCCAGCCAACTTGCCACATATTTTGGGCACTCCCTCACTGCCTTGGAGTCGATGCCAACTCATGGTGACTCTAGAGGACCGAGTAGGACTGTCCCTGTGGGATTTTGAGACTGTCACTCCGTGCAGTAGTAGCAGCCCTGTCTTTCTTCCTTGAGGCTGTTGGTGGTTTAGAACTGCTGACCTTGTGGATCTTAACCCAGTGTGTAGCCATGACACCACCCAGGCTTCTTATTGGAGGGGCGTGAGGGGGGGCACTGTGCTCCGTGACAGGAGTACCAGGTGTGCTGCAGCCCATGTGAAGGCTGCCTCTTGTGGTCATTTCCAGGCACTTGGGGACCATTCTGGAAGCAACGAGGTAGGCAGGGGAGGCTGGAGAACCATCCTGAAAGAACACTTAGATTTCATTAGACTTTCCTTGGGCCCCAAGGGCTCAGAGCTCTGATGGACTGGGTGAGGGAAGGACCCCTCCCCGACAGCTTTCAATGGGTTTAAGCCAGCACATTGGCATTAAAGGGTTAACCCTGAATGCAGGGATCCCTGGAAGTGCCCCCTTTGCCTCACCCCACCCACCCCACAGGGAGGGCTCTTTCTTGGTGTCTGGGAGTGGTAGAAGGAGCCTTGAGGTACACCGGGAAGAAGCTGAGGCAGTCTGCTTCTGGAAGGTCTGCAGCCTCGGAAACCCAATGGAGCAGCTCGCCTCCCCTAGAGGTCACCCCAAGTCAGAGTTGGCTCCGTGGCCATGGGTTTGGGAGTGGTAGAAAGCTTCCCTCCTGGGGGGCTCGGAGTGTACGGAATTTCAAAGCACATTCCATCCCCTAGTGCAGCTGGGAAGCAGCCTGACCTCCGATTCCTCCTCTGACCCTCACCTCTCAGGGCAGGTCCTCTGGCTTTCCAGAATCTCAGGGGGCCGCCTGCAATGCAGCCTCCCTCCCTCCCACCCACCGCCAAGCTCCCTGCCCCATTCCCCACCGCTGTCCTGAGGTCTGCTGGTGGTCTGACAGCTACAGGCTGCAGGGGTCTTCCCAGCTGGATGCTGCAGACGGGCTGAGGGCTGCGCCTGCATGCCGCAGAAATGCACAGCTGATTTTGCAAGTTTAGACTCGAAGCTCACCTGCTTATCCTTAGTTAGGTGGCCCCTGGGTGACACAAATAGGTTATAGGTTGGCAGTTTGACCCTGCCCAGCGGTGTTGCCAAGAAACCTCCGTGCTGCAGTTCTGTGTACTATGCCGTGCTGCTACTGGTTTGGTATCTCACTCTCTGAATCTGTAGGTGCAGGGACTTAACTGAGGCACCAGCACCAGCTGACCTTCAAACCCAGGTCTCTTAGCTCCAGTGTAACACTCTCCCAGCACTCCATTGTCTGTGCCTAGGAAAGGTGACCCTGAGAGAGGGAGGCTGAGAGCAGCCCATGGCCACCAGCCAGGCTTGCCTGGGATGTGAGGATAAGGTGCCTTACAGGCTCTCTAACATCTGCCCTCTGGAGACCCTAGCCCCAGCACCGACCCTGACCTGCTCTTGGGTCTTGCCTTGAGCAACTGGTTTGGCTGTTCACTCTCAATTGAAAGCCCACCCCAGGTCTGTGTGTAATTTCAGGAATGGGGTGGTGCCCCCAGGAGCAGGAA
>NW_022107428.1:0-2056 GCF_000313985.2 Echinops telfairi | reverse complement strand
TTCCACAACATCTGATATTGCAAAGATTCTGAAGAGGAAAGGCACGCTTTCATCACCGCATTCCAGTTGGTCGGGATCCAATATTCCATTTCTGACAGAAATTTTACCATACTAATTACAAATGGCAAATCTGGACCATAACTAGATGCTGCTTGTTTGAGATCTTTCAGTAGCTTAAAGGGAAAAGCAGTATATTACTGTTGTTGATTCCCTTTGAGGTGCTGCTCATCAGGCTCCCTGTCTGTAATACTAATCGCATAAACCATTCTGAATTCTGAATCTGCTTCTTGAGCTATACTCTTCTCCACCCACAAGAGCAAAGGTATCTTCCTACTCCTTGTCTCTTTGCTTCTCACTTCCTGAGCCTCACCTTCTATATGTTAAATCTTTCCATTTGCAATTCTTTGGATCTAATCTCTTCTCCTCCAGCACTGGCTTGCTTGATAGTATTTTGATTCCCTATGCTATACTCTGGTGGTGGTACAGATGCTTCTAGTCTGCTATCTCCTTCTGATTCAGACTCGTTTTCTCAGCTATGCCTAAAATCTTCTCATCTGCCTGATACTCATTCTGCTTGCTTCTCACCTGATTTAAGTCTAAGTAGCTTAGAGGCTTCTCACTACTCTGCTGGTCTTGTTCCTTTGCTCTCTCACTCTTCAGAGGCTCAAACACAGTTTTAATCTTCACCCACAGTGCCCAGGTCTCCATGGGTATGCTCTGTCCTTCCCTGTGAGATTGTCTTAAGTTAATGTCTACCTTATCCCAGATCTCCATATCAAAGGTTCCTGACTCTGGAAAAGAAGGATTAAATTTCTTTACCACTTGAAGAAACACTTTCATTCTCTTATTCGGTACCACTACATTTTGTTTCTTCAAGAGGTGGCAAAGCGTTATACCGTACTCTGTATCCATGCTCTTTGCCTGACCTATATCTCAGTCAGAGTAAAAAAAGCACACTTAAAAAAATAAACAAACAAAAAAATTTCCCGATTCACTCTCTCTGCCCAATGAGGCCGTATAATTGTTGCACGGGACATAACTCAAAAGAGTTCGTTTTCTACAAGACCCCATGTTGGGCGCCATATGTCAGGGTACCCACCCTAACACATCATCACAGGTCTGGTGCGTGCAATTGTCCAGCTATAATAACTAAAGGTTATAGTAAAATTATAGAGAGCATGAGAGATAGAAGAGAGATCGAAATAATGGAGTCAGACACATTTCATGGTAGCAATGCTTACCTCAGCCTCACTTGGTGGTCTACGTGGGGGGAGAGAGATACTTATTGCTCACTAAGGCTTATATATTTTCTGGGGATGTGCAAGCCATCTAATTATAGGTGAGGACAGACATCACAGAAAAGGGTTGTGCTATAGGTAATATAGTAGTGGGAGGGAGGTGATCTAGGGGTATACACACCATAGGAATAGGAGGGATTGGGGGTATACATGTGACAAGATGGGCAGATCCTAGATTCAGGATGGCAGCCTAACTTTGGATGTCACTGAGCCGGTTTGACCTGTTCTCTGGCCCACCATAGAAACCATTATCAGTAGGGTGTAAACCCCACCTACAGGAACTAGACTAATGGTCGCAAGCCTTTAGGGAGAAGTAACCCATTGTCCTTAAGAGCAGGGAGTGGGCCCTACCTGTAGTGGTCCCAGACAGTAGTCTGGCAACTTACTGCCTTCAGGGAGGTAACTTGATAATCATTTACCATTAGCTGTAAGCAGTGTCCTAAGTCTAACATATACTTGGGGTAGACGACTTGGGAGAAATCTTTCTGTTCCCCACAGGTGTCAGCTCCTCTTTTTTCCTTCCTTTCCCTCCTCATGACCATATGATAAATTATAAATTATTATTATTTTCATATCTTACACTGACCACTGTCTCCCTTCCACGTTTGTGTTGTTCATCCTCCTCGGGGGTGTGGGGTGTGATTATGTGTTGATCATTGTGAATGGATCCCCCTTCCTCTGCTCCTCCCCACACCTTCCCTCCACCCCCAACTCTTCTGGTATCGGTACTCCCATTTCTATTCCTGAGGGGCTTATCT
>NW_022107427.1:0-2057 GCF_000313985.2 Echinops telfairi | reverse complement strand
TGTAACAAATGGCCACACACTTATTGGCTTAACATGAAAGGGGCTTTAAAACATTGGTGGGGAAATTCCATTATTTTTTAATTCTACTTTTCCTCAAATGGTTTGAAGCTACCTTGTAGAAATTTATTCTTGTACAGCCCTGGAGGCAGGAAAGAGCCCTGGAAGCACTGTCGGTTAAGAGCAGGCCTGCTAACCGCAAGGTCAGCAGTTCAAACCAACCCATCAGCTGCTGTGTGGGAGCAAGATGAGGTTGTGTGCTCCAGCAAAGATGTCCAGACTCAGAAACCCTACGGAGCAATTCTACTCAGTCCTATAGGGTCACTGTGGGATGGGTCTTTGGAGGTAGAAAGAGTGAAATATGTCTCAGTGTAGTCATTTTCTGTGGCTCTAGGGATTGATTCTGTTTCCTTGCCGTTTTCAGATTGTAAAAGCTGCTCACATTCCTCGGTTCCTGGCCCTCTTCCAGGAAACCATGAATTTCTGAAAGAGAAATCCCCCCAAATCATCTCCTTGATGAAGATGTAAAGTCATCAGCATCCTTAGCCTTTCAGGAACTAGACGATCAATCTGGAGGTTGCAACGGCATAAAGCCTTCACCAATTAGCCTCTAAGGTAATCCTTTGAAGAATGAAAAGGCTCTCAAATTCAAATACAACGTATGGAGATACATGTATTGTCTTAAACATGACAAAGACAAGAACTCTGCATGAGGGCAACTACCAGCCCAAGGCCCTGAGACTACAGAAGAAAGTGTGAAAGTCCTCATCAGTATGGCAGCCAGTTTAATTTGAGTCATCCCGGTCTTGGCACAACTGGTTTATTTGTTACCAGCTTGCTTTGCCTGTTTCTGTAAAGCTCAGCCAGAGCTGGGAACGTGAATCGCTCCTTGAAGTCCTGCACGTGGTCTGGTTGAACCCGCTAGCCTTTCCAGCCATGAGAGATAAGAAGTAGCCCATCAGAGGCCTAATCCTGAAGGGATACACATATTGTAGAATCCTGCAACATTCTAAATGTGCCTGGCATATATAGTTTGTTTGACCTTATTCAGTTACAGAATTATAGCCCACCTGCATGTAATCTGTAGTTAGTTAGCATTAGTAGAAGAAAACAACTGTAAATGTCTTGTGAAAAACTATCATGGGGGGAGCACTCGCCAAACAGCCAAATTGCTGGAGAGGCTCACCCACTGCCATCGAGCCAATTCCAGCTCAGAGTGAGTCGTCCCTTTGTTTTCAGAAGCTATACATCTGTATGGGAGCAGAGAGGCTCGTCTTCCTCCTGTGGGATGACTGGTGGTTCTGAACTACTGACTTTGTGGTGAGCAGTCTGATGTGTAGCCCACCACAACACCAGGGCTCCTCCCTGAGCTTACCCTCTAGTAAAATTCAGTTCATGAGTCTCTCAGTTCATCTTGCAGTGGTGACTGATGAGGCCTCAGTTGCTCTAGGGCAAGGACCCAACATGTGGGTAACAAGGAGAAAGGGACCCCGATGAGGGGATGTTTGTAAATTAGAAAAAATTACAGGATTGGTTGAGGGCTGTATTAATCTGGGTACTTTGGAGAAACAAATCCACAGAAACTCATGTATCGGAGAGAGTTTTATATAAAGGTTAAGTGAGCATCAAGAAAACATCCCAACCCAGTGCTTCCCAAGCCCACAAGTCCAACATTAACCCCTATATCCAACACCAATCCACAAAGTCCTCCTCCATCTCACAAAACAGACGCAACGACGCTGACTGCAGGAGGAAAGCTGAGTCAGTGAATGTGTAAGCATCAGTGCTGGCAGGGGTCTCCACACGGCTGCTCCAGCACCCAGGGCTGCATCGAGGTAGGTCCATAAGGCTTCTTCTTGGGGTTGTCTTGCAGGAAGTCAGCCTTGCAAGCTGAAGCTGGGAACTGCCACGGCAGCTGCACCCTGGTCCGACCATCACAAAGCAAGAGACCCGAGAACTCGAAAGGTGAGGCTCACCAAGCCATTTATCCCTCTGCTCTTCAATTAATCCCACTTGTGTTTATTGGCCAGGTTGGCACAATAAACTAACTCAAGGGCCCT